>NC_140169.1:18251440-18759348 GCF_963971535.1 Notolepis coatsorum
TCATGCATTTGTCTCATAAAAATCTTCAACTCGTGCAAAATGCAGCTGCACGGATACTAACTAAAACTAGAAGATTTGATCATATCGCACCAATTCTGTCCTCCCTACACTGGTTTCCCATCCAGGCCAGATCTGACTTTAAAGTAGAGATGTTCCGATACAATTTTTTCCTTTCCGATCCGATTCCGATACCTAAGCTTTGGGTATCGGCCGATACCGATACTTATCCGATACCAGTGCATACATAAAAAAAAAAAAAAACGATATTATATAAATTTTTTATAAATATATATATATATTTTTTTTTAACAAATACTGTTTTATATATACTGTTTTTTTGTAATAACTAGAAAGTAATGGTATTTATTCAACAACAGGTGATTGTATAGATTTGTATTAGTATCATTAATCAATGAGTATGGGGCTTCAGCACTGCAGATATACCCTACTCCAATGATCCACACGGACATTATACGTTGCTGCACTCGCTACCCACTGGCTCTGCAGATATACCCTACCTCAGTCTGTCTACAAGGCTCCGTTTCAGTAGCAGTCGATCTGTTGTGATTTTTGCACAATAAATATTCAACATTCTCTTTTGAGACTCCGCCTCAGACTCTTATCATTTGGCACTAAAAGCTAAACATTGTCACCGATATGGCTGTCCGCAACATGTCATTAATTGTGTACGCGAGGTGGTCTCAATGACGACACCAACGTGAGCTAAGTTAGCATAGCATGAGCTGTCGGTATATGAAAAGACTGTAACGTTACTGGTGACAGTGATTTAACGAATACTCCTTTGCCAACTTGCTGTACTTTGCTTGCAGGTCTGCAGCCATTATTGCTGGATTATATGAATAGCCCCAACTTTAGCCAAGGTAATGTTAAAGCTAGCTTTCGGTTAGCTGTTCAATGCTAATAACACCAGCCACCAAGCGAACCCATGAGCTCCCCGTCAACACCGCTCTGTCGGGACGATGACATTTAAGAAAGTATCTGCTGTTAAAATGACAAATGGCATTGACACTTTAATCGATTAAGCACACGTTTGTTTTATAATGCTTACTCAACAGACCACAGTGTTGTTGATAAATTACGTCATATGGTATCGGAGCGCAGCATTAGAGGGTACTCGCCGATACCGATACCAGCATTTTAGCCAGTATCGGCGGCTTTTCCGATACTGGTATCGGTATCGGAACAACTCTACTTTAAAGTGCTGCTCCTCACTTACAAAATTCTAAATGGGCTCGCACCGCTCCATCTATCATGGTGTAGCGGGCAGTGGCGGCCCGTACATTCTTCGCCATGGGGGGCGCTAGACCAAACATTTTGCAAACATGTACCACGCATTATGTAAGGGATAATGTATAGCTACGAGGTCATTGTCGCAAAATAATTGACCGACACGTAGTTTAAAATACCGAGCCGCTTCGGCGAGGTGTTTTAAACGTCAGTGAAGGTCAATTATTTTGCGACAATGACCGAGTATAGCTATACATTATCCCGCTTATTACATGGCCAACTTACTAACAATATACCTAATTCATTTTACATCGACTCGCAACACTGGTTCTGGCTGCGTTCTGGCTCCGCTCGTCGCTCCGCCCCCTGTCATCGCCGGCAGCAGAACACCGGCAGTGTCTAATTGCACTGAAACAGTGTGTGTCAGTGGGCTTGATTGCGAACAGCTGCGCACAGTGGTCATTATTGAAAAAACAGCAGTCATTATTGAAAAATAATGACCGCTGTCGGGGGGCTATTGACCAATCACAAGCAAGCATTTCGGCGAATGTGAAAACGCCATGTAATAATTAATATTTAACTATCACCATTGCCATCAATCAATATGATCACAGTCAGTCAAATGCAGCCACGCTTCCAATATGCCCTACACAATCAGAGAGAGAGTGAGAAAGAGAGAGAGAGAGAGAGAGAGCGAGAGAGCGAGATCGCAACTATAATAATAATGCATTCTATTTATAAGGCGCCTTTCAAGGCACACAAGGTCGCCGTACAACAATTTAAAAACAGTTAAATTCATAATCACAGTTCATTAAAATAAAAATTAAAATATATAAAAACAGACAAAATTAAAATCAGACATACGCCTGCCTAAAAAGGTGGGTTTTGAGGTGGGTTTTAAAAGAAATGATGGAGTCAATGTTCCTGATGTCGGGGGGGAGGGAGTTCCAGAGGCGGGGGGCAGAGCAGCTGAAGGCTCTTGACCCCATGGTGGACAGACGGGCTGGGGGGATGGTCAGGTTGATGGAGGAGGCAGACCTGAGGGACCGGGTGGAAATGTTAATATGAAGGAGGTCGGACAGGTATGGAGGGGCGAGGTTGTGTATGGCCTTGTATGGAGGAGGATCTTGTAGACTATGCAGAGTTTAATGGGAAGCCAGTGTAGTTGGCGTAGGACGGGGGTGATGTGACTGATGACAGGGGTTCAGGTGATTATACGGGCAGCAGCGTTCTGGACCAGTTGGAGCTTATGGAGGAGTTTGTGGGGAAGACCAAAGAGAAGGGAGTTGCAGTAATCTAAGCGGGAAGTGACGAGGGCGTGGACCAGGATTGCGGCGCTGTTGGGAGTGAGTGAAGGGCGGAGGCGGTTGATGTTGCGAAGGTGGAAGTAGGCGGACCGGATGATGTTATTAATGTGGGAATGGAATGATAGGGTGCTGTCGAGGACGACACCCAGACTCTTGACCTGGGGGGAAGGGGAAACCAAGGAGTTGTCTATGGTGAGGGTGAAACTGGGGTGCTTGGTGAGTGTGGACTTGGAGCCAATGAGGACTACCTCTGTTTTGCCACTGTTTAATTTCAGGAAATTTGAGGTGAACCAGGATTTGATTTCCTGTAGACAGGCACAGAGGGAAGAGGGAGGGAGGGTGGAAGTGGGTTTGGAGGAAACATAGAGCTGGGTGTCGTCTGCGTAACAGTGGAAATTGATACCTTGTTAAGTTGAAACGCACAGTGGTCCAGCAGGCAGAAGGGCTTGATAAAGTATATCCACTCCACTGTCCAGACTGTGTTGATGTCCATTGTCCATGCATGTCCAGTTGTCCACACTGCATCCATATATAGCTTGTTGTTAACCAACAAGTACTGTGAAGAGCTGTGTCTTTGCCCATTTCCTCGTCAAACAGCCTGCAAACTAGGGCTGGGCGATATAACGATAACGATAAATATTGCGATATATTTTAATAATCGATATCGAAATAAAAAAAAAAATCGAAAAATCGTTTTTTTTTTTTTTTAACCTGCAACAGGGCAGTTTTAAAACCAGAGACAGTGGACAGACTTGTCTTTCTTGCCTGCAACTTAAAGTAATGGCTTTGCTTGTCCAAATGACAATACTGACCAAATTCAGATTTCTTTTTCTCTTGTCCATTTATTTTGTTTGCTTTATAATTTAAAATACATTTTGAAACCGTCTGTACACAGTAGGCTATGTGTGCTAGCAGAACTAGACTCCAGTCACGAGTCACAGTGCACATGTGCGGTGGTTTGTCCACCAAAAAAGCGCCAAAAGATCGAAAATAAACTAGCAGAGCCAGAACTGTTCAACTCCTCGAGAGCCACAGCCAGCAGAGAAGCCGGTTTACTTTAGCTTTTAAACCAGCTGCAGCCTGAGAACTGGAGTGTGAGGGGATGTAACACTAAAGATGGCGGCAATGACAAAGAATTGCTGCAAAATAAACATACATCTGTTGTTAAAAAAAAAGAAAAAAAAAATGTATACTTATAACAATTCGATAATTATCGATATCGAGAAATAAAATAAAATTATCATATCGTTATCGCGATATGATTTTTTTCCATATCGCCCAGCCCTACTGCAAACTACCTGGCGTTCTATCGCCCTGCTCTAAGACAAACTCTAACCTTAACCAACTTTGAAAGAGTGCCTAAGCTTAACCGTCGAAAGAACTTGCCGTCACGCTCTAAGACAAATAGCTGCATCACAACAACACAGTCTACCAACTAGGGGTGGACGGTATAAACGGTATACGGTATAAACGGTATGAATTTGCTCTACGGTATGGATTTTGAATATACCGTGTAACCGGTAGTGCAGCTCTAAAATAGCAATGATGTCATGTAACCACAGCGCGACTATTTCACTCGCATTTGCCCCTAAAAATAGATAGAATTAGTCATAGATAATAGATATGTGCGAACTGGAAAAAGTTATTTAGGAGGCTTCGCGCAGTGGGCGTGCCAGCCCCTACCGCACGCATGTAAACACGGGTCTAGTAGTCTAGTGGGACGGGACACAGGAGCTGTCGGCGTCTCCCTGAGCTAACGTTAGCTTAGCTACCGTTACAAAATGACCCAGTCAACTATTCACTTTTAGTTTAATACATGATGGGGCATTGTCTAACCGAACGGTATCTAGTCGGCCAGCTACCGATAGCTCCTGACATCAACAAACGCTCCACAAAGTCTAGTACTAGAGATGTGTATGCTACCTGTTAGCTCACGTTAACGCAAGTTAGTTCACCGTTCAAAACGAAATGTCCCATTGAACTAAATAATTCACTGAGGCGTTGTATTAACGTTATATATGCAGTAGCTACAGTTAGCTCCTGATATCAATGTCTTATAACACTGATTCGATGCGTATTCGAGCTGAGGGCTTGCTAACGTTATATCAATACAACAGGGTCCAGGTGCAGCGCCGGAGAATCCTGGCCGTAGCTCTGCTCGAGGCTACTCGAGTATAGGTCCAGGTGCAGCTCCGGAGAATCCTGGCCGTAGCTGGAGGCTACTAGAGTACACACAGACAGTGGAACTTGTTGCGTGGTGGCGATGTCTCGCAGATAATACAAGTACAAGTCTAATTATATAATATATATATTTTATAAAAAAAAAATATATATATATATATACAAAAAAAAAAAATTGTATCAAAAACGATGATACCGTGATATATACCGTTACCGTCTATGCTTCAAATTATACCGTGATATAAATTTTAGACCATACCGTCCACCCCTACTACCAACCTAGAAACTGGCGTTGGCCAATCAGAGAGAGCGTCTCCGCTAAATGCGGCTACGGAAAAAAATTATAGACGCTGCTGCTTAGACAGCTTCAAATCGTGCCCAGCTTCCATCATAAACATAATATTTCAACGCACAGCGCGTTACGCACTGATTGGCTGCGACGGATACAGCGATGAAACAGTGACGCGCACTCAGAGCGCTATTGCGTCTAGCCCGGGCCGAGAAATACGGCTAGGAGAAATGCGGCAGGAGTGAGTCACTTCCTGTTCAGGAAAACGAGTATTTATATTTGATATATTAACGTTATATTGTGCATTGGAAACACAAACTTAAAATGAGTAAATATGATTAATTTTAAACATGTTTATATTATTTATAGGGCTATAAAACAAAAATAATTTCTCTTGTTCTTCTCTCATTTAACCAGGGGGGGGCGGCGCCCGAGCGCCCCTAGTGGCGAGCCGCCACTGGTAGCGGGGCTCCATCGTCTCGAGTCTACTACACTTAGTAAGTCACACACACACGTGCTCTCTCATTCCAACTCTGCTGAGTGTTTGTTATGTTATCTTGCCATAACGTTAGCACGGTTTGTACAACACAACGTTAGCCTGGTAGCCCGGTTTGTACAACACAACATTAGCCTGGTAGCCCGCCAGCTCTAATACAGCCACTGAAATGTTACCGTAGCTACTAGCTAGCAGAGGAGAAAATGGGAGTCTGAGAGGCGGGGTGTTGAAAGACAATGATAGGTGTTACAAAGGGTCAGATTAAACCGAATATATATATTTATTGCCTGAGATCCCATGTATAATATTTGTATGTCGTTTGATATCCCCTTTATATTCCTTGTACAATATGCACGGAATATCCCTTTAGTCTAGCAGGACAGACCATAATATTCATTCCTCTATTGGAAGCGATCCCATGGCGCCAGGTACCGAGTAAAGCCTTGCCCCCTCGAGCTGACTTGAAAGCTGCCGCCGGGACTTGTCTTAACATGCCCGCTTTCGCCCACGGCTACGAGACCGAGAGGCGACAGAAATGAGATAGGCACTATTTGTCCACCGTGGATATATATATGGCGCAAGAAATGTAGAACCC
Organism: Notolepis coatsorum; assembly: GCF_963971535.1. Lineage (NCBI taxonomy): Eukaryota > Metazoa > Chordata > Actinopteri > Aulopiformes > Paralepididae > Notolepis > Notolepis coatsorum. The sequence continues at coordinate 18,257,557 of NC_140169.1, forward strand.
CCCTTGCAGTTCCTCTTCAGTTCGCCTTCAGTTCAGTCTGGTTCAGTTACCGAGTAAAGCCTCACCCACTACGCAACGTGTGGTGCAGAGTAGGGCTCGTATCGCCCAAGATAGAATCGTGTTATCCTATTACCTTTGTTCAAGGTACCGTTCGCTATTTACTAGTAAAAGCCTTCATTACGAGTCAAAGACCACGTGAAGGGAGTAATTGTGCGTCTATACAGAGCACTTATAGCCGCGTGCAAATAGGATAGACCAACGTCAAGTTCAACTCTGAACCACCGCGCACTACCGCGCAACACGGAGGATTTACCCCGCCAGCAGAGCCACTTTTCCGGCAAGGATTATTCTTCAGTGCTTTGACTGTGGCGGCTGGAGCAGAACCGTCTGCCCCGCTGCTGCTGTGGGAACTACACATCTACCGTGAGGACCTCCACTCGAGCCCGTCTCTGCCGGAGCAGAGACTCCACGGCTCTCACCTACACGGCGCGCATCCTGGGACCAGGTTGCCTATCCCCACTGCTCCAGGGGTGATATTGCCCCCGTGAACCATTGACTTGCATAGAGCTTTGGCCCCCTCTGCTGGCTTACAACCGGTAGTACCCCCCTTTCCCAGAGCACCATAGAGATCATCCTTAATATTTACTATTGATTACCTATGCACATTCTATTTGCCTTATAAGCGCAATTGACCAAAGTGATGTAATCTAATATCTCCCTTTTATGTAATAAATATTCTAACCGAGTATTTTGTGTGGAAAACCTGTTATTGTGCGAGTGTCGTCATCTAGAATACCTTTGTACGGTGTTGGCCAGTAATGTACAAGTCGGTAGTGATTCAATGATATCAGTACTTGATTAATACAGTCAGGGAATTGTACCCCTCAGTTACAATAGGCATTTATTCAACATCCAAGAAGGCTAACATACAACTGTGTTTACTAACGTTAGGTTATGGCTATAACCAAGTTCTGTTAGTTAGGGGTGACGCTTGGCATCACCTACTGCACTCCCTCGCGTACGTGCACGCGTACTGAATAACATTCCACAAATATACCTTTAATACCAGTATTAGTCTGACCACACCACTCATCAGCTTACCTTCATAAGCAGGTGTGTGGTCACCTGCTCTCCTCCTTCCCAAGCTTTCACCACAAGGTGAGGTCAAGGGCTGCAGCGGCCGTCTGATGCCAAGCGTCACCCCTAACTAACAGAACTTGGTTATAGCCATAACCTAACGTTGTTTCGTTAAGGGGCTCTGCTTGGCATCACCTACTGCACAAGGGAGGCCAAGCAGAGCCGCTGGCTGACAAATACACCCCGCTGACAGCCCCCCACAACCATCAGAACAGGGAGGGCCGAGCCCCCCCGAATGGAGGGCATCCCCCCTATTAGGGGCTTCACGGGAGGGCGACGGACCCGACCGTGCGAAGAGGCACTCAAGCAACCCAACGCACAGGGTGAGCAGACCGTGGCTTGACCCCACGACTACACCCACGCACAACCCGCATGCCACCCGGGAACGAACGTAGGAACAACCTCGTCACTGCCCCCAGAATCACGGGGTCAAGGGCAAACCCAACCCCGTGGCAAGGCCGTAGCAGCGGAGCGCGAAGGAAGACCCAGACCCACCAAAAGGACTGGACTCCCTGGAATGGGGGCCCGGAGAAGTCCATGATGCCAGCATCAAGACCCCACCAGGGGGGCACCTAGTGACCCCGCCCCCCACATCGCCAGCGTATTCGGACAAAGGCCCCTCAGCCGAGCGGGCCCTGTCCTCCCCAACAGCACACCGCCTGGAACACAGGCCCTGCAACAGGCAGACAGCATGGTCATAACACACAAGAGTTAACCAACGGAAGCAGGCAGTGCACCGGGGAAAAAGACCAGGCAACAGGCTGTCAACCCAAGCCTGGAAACTGCGGACGAGGCAGGCGCCAGAAAGGACAGCCGAAAACAGCCGCCCCGGCGGAAGGGGCGTATGCTGGCGTTGTCGCATAACCAAGCTTTCAAACAGCACGTCAGAAGTGGGATCCGTAGACCACTCGGCCCCTGACAGCTGCCCACAGAAAAAGCCCATACGATCGGCAGACGTCATGAACGTGCAGGGGCACCCTCAACCGGAGAACCGGGAGTTGACACTGCAGCAACACACCAGAGAACCAACCACCCAGGCATCACCCCATGCAACGGTTGGTCCCATAACCCCTCAGGAAAGAAACCCCAAAACACATCTGCGGCACCGCCGCAGCCCGCGTTCCGGTTCCCAACAGGGCTATCCCGGGCCTACGGGTCAACGAGCATCACCCCGGACCGGGCCCGGTGATACGGGGAGCACAGGGTCCCCCGAGGAGGTTAAAACCACCCAACAGGCTCCTTAGCGCCAAAACGCAAGAGAAGAGCGTAAAAATGGAAGACCAGCACCAGCACCCCGCACTCGGTATTCCCAGGAGGTCACCCAACCAAGTACCAACCAAGACCAACCCGTACAGCGGCCGAGATCCGACGAGATCGGACGCGTACAGGTCAGCACGGCCGTAAGCCATTACGACAGTGCAGAATACAACGCACCCAACAAGGGTCCCATAACGCTCAACCCTGTGACACCCGGATCGACCTAGCATTTTTCCCCCTGAAAAAATCCCAAGTCCCTCAGGGTACCAGAACAGCAGATCTGCATCCCCAGCGGACAACGGGTGCAACTGATCTGGACCAGCGCGACCAGAACCAGTCCCGTGCCCTAATCACGCCGACCTGCCAACCCCAGGAGAAGGGGCAGATATGCGCGTTTGATCCCAACACAAAAAAGAAGGCGCCACCCAGACGTGTCGGTATGAACCGCGTCCGGTGGCCCACCCCTAGGGCGTGAGACCCTTCCCCATATGTCCAGACCCATTCCGTCATCATCCCCTGACATGAACGGGAACCCATCGACAACACACAGGATGTCGGAAGAGGAAAAACCCCCATCCCAATTGCTCCATAAAAACGCTGTTTCACCCAAGCAAACAAGGCGCGCCAGTCAGCCAACGGCCCAAAAGCACATCCTGAGCCAGCACTATGTGTGCGTTTGGACATACCCACATCAACAATAGGCCGTTTAGACCACCATATTGAATCCCCAAGACGCCCAGGGAAACGACAAGAGGGGCGAGATGCAATCAACTCCATGAATGAATGAATGAAAAAATTTACCCAACAGACTGCAGTACAGGAATACACACAAAAAGATAAGGGGAGGCAGACCTGAGAAAGACGTTAGTCTTGTTTCCATCAGGGACCCTCATTTCCAATCCATCAAGACACATTCAACTCTTTATAAAAATAAAGAAAAGGCATCACCCGTATGACCCAACTGCACAGCTGGGAGTAAAAACCCTGTTTTTCACATGATTTTAATCCAGTCACTCCTTACAATCAGAGTGTAAGACCAGACCCTCCCAGAAACACCTTCCCACATGAGACTACGGTCAAGAAAAAAGATATGTAAACTGTGAGACACGTGACCAATAGACTCAAGTTTGACACATAAACCGGGCGCAGCAGGCCTGTAAGCCCTGCGCCCAACCTCGACATCTTTAAGACACCAGCTCATGGAAGGCGTCGCCATAGCAACAACGCTACAACGGGCGGGGAAAACCCACCGGATCCTGTCATAACAGGAGTCGGTAGAATACCCCTTCCCCCCCCCCCCCCCTGTCAAGCCCTGGCTTGGCCCTGACTGGCTCAGCAGAAAAGATCAAAAATCCCCTAAACCAATCAAGTGGGAAAAAGGAGGGGTTTATTCGACACCCCCTCCCGAAAACACACCCTTTATCCCTACACACAGAAACACAACCGTAGCCATCTTGAAAAACCTCCGGTAGAAAACAATGCATAGCATAAGCTAATACAATGCCTGCTACCCACAAAAAGTGTAAAAGGTTTTACAACAAAACACAAGTCGCCTGTGCGTGAATCCCATACCCGTTGCCTATGTCATACATAGGAAAGAACGCCAAACGAGAGTAACGGCTAGGCCGTGAAAAGTGTGCGTACGAGCATTACTGCAACTAACAACACAGCATTGTGAAAACACATATACTTAGTTAAAGCAATGGAATAACACCAGTTCTAATTGCATGTGGAGCATCAAGCTAAATAGAACCTATTACCGAGTGTAAGTTGCAGACCTTGCTTAACCTCGTAACACAACACAACTCACCCCCCAACGTAAACAGGGTAGATTCATATATACACAACCCCACCATATGATTTGTATGAAGAAACACACAGTTTGTTCGGCCAAAACACAGTCCCCCTTATGTCGGGGAACTTTTTTTTTATTAAAAACTAATAAAGTGTAAGGCACAATATCATAGAGGGGCCGGGAAGGGTGTAGGAGAGGGGATACAGAGGGGAAAAAGTCACTCCTAACGGCGTCTGCCACCTCGCGCCGCTCGAGTCTTGCCACCCCGGGGAGCCCCGGAGGGACGGTAGGTTACAGTCTGCTGGACACGACGTTCCCTACCGTCTCCTCCGGTCTGGGATGGGCCGGCGGTGGCTGAAGCGCCGTTTCGTCCCCTGGCCCTCTTGGCAGGGCCAGCAGCGGCGGCGGAGGCAGTGGTAGCGGCGACGGAGACAGCTCGACGTCGCGGAAGCCTTCTGCCCCCACCGGCAAGGACGGGAGGCGGAAAATGGGGTTGGAGGATGGATCTCTCCTCTGCCATTTCTCTGCATGTTGAGGTCATCCCGAACAGGCCAGCGTCGGAGAGGGCGGCCGTCAGAAGAGGGGCTCTCTTCTTCTCTGGCACACGGGCCTGCTCCAGCCAAAGGTGACGCTGGCCCAGGGTGGCCAGGGCGCGCACTTTCCCCATGGCTATGGCCAGCACCTGGGAAAGGTGCAGGACAGCTCCCGCAGCCTGGGTGATCTGATCGCATTTTACCTCGTTCAGATCCGTGCCGCCCGTCATTATCCCCGATACAAATCTAGCCAGGTGGGCGATGTTAGACGCCGCAGCCAGCGATTGTGTACCAGCGATGAATGACTGGTCACCCCAATAAGCCAATCGCCTAGCCGACTTCCCCTGGAGGACCGGCTTGCATAGGGGTTCCCACACCATATCCGGACAGAGGAGCGCGGCCATCGGATTGTCAAGCCGAGGCACGCCCTCCCCCATACCTTTGACTAACCCCGACACCCGCGTAACTGGTACGTAGGCGGGAGTTAGTCCCATGATGTTGGACACCGCCTGACCCCGACGAACATAGGCCCCCATCGATGGGAAAAATGGGTAGACAACGTCCACCCCTCTCACTGGGGGACGCTGCCAGGGATGGCCTATGAGGTCATCAGGGACAGGTGCAGGCAATGGCAGCGGCACACCGTTTGCGGTGGCGGCTACCGCCATGAGCTTGGGAAACAAGGCCCGCAGTTCCCCCTGCGAACCTTCCTCCACCGACCCCGCATCCCTCGCATACAGCAGGCTGCGACTGGTCAAGGAGCCACAATCCGATGCGGCCGACAGTAGGGCATCCTGCTGATGAGGCCAAGGTGGTTCCTCGACATCCTCGAACAAGGCGCCCCATGGAGCCATTTCTCCCCCCTCCGGGGTCTCCGGAGGAGGGATACTCTCCTCCACGGGACCATCATACAAGAATCCGTCTGCGTCTTCCATGAAGTCCTCAGTTTCCATCAGAAATCCAGAGTCGGACGCATCCTCGCTGGTCTCCAGCAACTCCCTAAACCCAGGCCGTTCGCGTCTGCACGCCACCATCTTGCGACGCGAGCGAGCAGACGCGAAAAGTTTGCGTCGCAAATCCTCCGGCTCCAAAACAATCCCCCGTTCATCAACGGGCGATTCCCCAGAACCAGAGGAACCAGTCGAGATCAGGCCATCGCCGGAGCGACGGCACCGAACCCTCGGCTCGTCGGTGAGGAAAACTATCCACCGGCAGTCTCCCGGGCTGGGTCGGCAACCACGAGAGTGGCAACAGCCCAGCACCGAAGCGCACGACGGAGGCGGGAATGGAGAACCGGTGGTGAAGAGTAGGTCTAGCGGGTCTACTCTCCGCGGAATACATTATGACCCAAACCTTTTCTTATACAACAAAGTGAGAGAAGAAAAGATTAAGCACAATGTAAACCAGTCACAACTCTTTTCAACTAACAACACGTCAAGTGGGGTACTACCGAAGGCACTTCCTTGTGGTGAAAGCGAGAAGGAGGAGAGCAGGTGACCACACACCTGCTTATGAAGGTAAGCTGATGAGGGGTGTGGTCAGACTAATACTGGTATTAAAGGTATATTTGTGGAATGTTATTCAGTACGCGTGCACGTACGCGAGGGAGTGCAGTAGGTGATGCCAAGCAGAGCCCCTTAACGAAACAGAACTCCAACCGGGACTATTGCCGCTTTTCCACTGCATGTTATCAACTCGATTCAACTCAAGGTCCCGAAGATACCACACGCTAAATTGTCCGTGCTGACCCCCCCAACCCATAGATAGTTCCAACTCACCGAATTACATTAATCCACCACAGTTGCACTCAATAAATGTACAGACAATGTACATATTTTAAAAATAGAATGAACAGAGCAGTGTTGTTTTGAAATAGTACAGTGTGTGTGTGTTAGTTTGGAGTGTTAAATCTTTAATAAAAAACATATATCGAACCGAAAACAGTTAACCCAAAACCGTGATACGAACCAAACCGTAGATTTTGTGAACCGTTCCACCCCCATGTATAATGTATACTTACTTCATCAGAACATATATTTAGCATTTTTAGATTATATATATATATATATATATATATATATATATATATATATATATATTAGGGCTGTCCCCGACTAAGGATTTGGATGGTCGACTATGATTGCCAAAAAAAAAAAAAAAAAAAAGTACAATATTTTTATTTTTTGGTAGCAACTATATTTATTGTAGGGAAAATATAATTAGAGCGGGCATATATATACCCTCATCTTGCACCTTGACCTTTTTACACTGCCTACTTGCCCTTCTGCGCATGCCCAGAGTTAATTATATTGTTATATTGTTTACACTGCCTATTTTCTTATTCCATTTTTACTTCTCCACTGTACGATCATTTTACGACCTGCATCATGTCTTCTACTACCTGTACCTCCCTCCCCCCTCCCCCATGCTGCTATGATGCCTGAATTTCCCCAAGGGGATCAATAAAGGAATATCTTATCTTCCCCCAGCTGGACTCACCTGTGGCCTGGCTACATGATGCGACGCTGGGCTTGTCTGACTGCGCTCCTCCCCTCACTGCAGCCCGGACCCTCCGCACCACGTACCTGCAGGCTAGTGTAAGAGAAAGCAACAGAAACAACAAAACGGATGAAAACATTGCCTGGTGTAGAAACAAGGAAACAGAACCAGTACAACGGTGTCACCTGTAATACCGGTGTTTTAATGAGTTTATTAGTCATGGGCAATTCCACATCACCGTGGCAACCCTATATATAGTAAAGTGTGTACATAGTACAGTATAGTAGTACTCAGTGTGTATAGTACAGTTATAATAGTGGGATAGGCATAGGTTTATGTTTTCCCCACCCTCTATACTTAAGCCCTGCCTAACACGTTGGTTGGCTACCGCCTGGTGGAGATTTCAGTTCTACTGAGCGCACCTATCTAGTTGTAATTGATTCCAATGTGCCAACTGGGCAAAGTTCAACTCATCACAAAAAGCTAGCCGAGGCATTAACCTGAATCTGATATCCATGACCATCTTGTTTACTGCATTTCTGAGTTAGTAGATGGTTATGTGCATATTGCAGGGACTGAAATTGTAAAGATAAATTGTTGTACTCTCAATTTGCTTCATTGTTCATCCATTTAAGTAGCCCAACGTTAATCTATTTGCTTGAACCTACCAAGTTTGCCTTTGTAGGATCATATACAGCTAATTATATGCTCCAATGAGTGATCCGCTACAATGATAATTAATTACCACCAGATGAGCGATAACAAGATAGCGTGATGGAATTCGACCAGTGCTGTGTTGCTCTTGAAATGTTAAGCGACATTTGGCCAGATCTTGTTATAAGGTATAAAGGAAGCACCCATGTAAAGTTGAGAGCATAACTTGGGAGACACGTTGTCTGAAGGAGGCGCTGCTGTCCCAGCTGCTGTAAAGACTTCCTGTCACAAATATGCCAAGTCATACTTGACGGAAGGATCTCTCAGTTTAGCATTTTTATATATTTTCATTCCAGGACTCAACCCTTTAACCAGGGGGACCCTGATGGAAACAAGACAAACGTCTTTCTCAGGTCTGCATCCCCTTAACAATTGTATGTATTGAGCCGTACTGTATTGTACCCATTCTGCAATCTGTTAAATAAAGTTTTCATTCATTCATTCATTCAACCCGCATATCAGTTAACTAGTCTGACAGGTCACTTTAAAGCCTGTTGCTCACTTCGCAAGGCATGAGAACTCGACGTCAAACTGTGCATTCTTCATTCGAATTTCAAGCAAATAATTGAGCTGGGGGGGCTAAGAAGAGGGTCTCAGCAGTAGATTGCTCTCTAGCCCCTTTCGTGACTGCGATGCAAGCCACTAGCCAGGGGCTAATTGCTCTCATAGCAGGTCTGTTGCAAAACTGCTGCCAAAACATATTCAATTGAAAGCTTCGGGTGTTATAATCAAAAGTAAATACTCACCGTTGATTATCAGTCACACCATTTCACACAGATATGAATACCACTGCCACGGATCAAAACGCCCGGTATCAAGAGATGTGTCTTCCTGGCTTCGGCCTCTGCTGTTGTAGCGCTGCTCTGTCATCCACAGCTGCCGCTCTCCTTCATCAACGGAGCTAACCCCGCCCATAACAATCTGACCAATCCCCTCTGGTCTGGGGCGGGGTCTGTGATTTTTTTTAAACACACTTCAATCAATATCTGAAATTAATGTTTTACTTTGCTACTAAGTAATCTTCCTTGTCTATATTACTACCTACTATGCTAATCTGCCTATACTAGTATGCAGTCAAGACTGTACAGTAGCACTCAAGTTACTTAGCTGCGAGAGTTCTGCCCTTCCTGCTGACCTGTTGTACAGAACTTGTAAGTCACTTTGGATAAAAGTGTTCAACTAAATGACTAAATGTAAATGTAAAAATTATTGTAATTAGTCTTGGTGAGTGCACAGGTAAACAACAATCATACACACTATATATATAAACTAAATACTCATAGAATAGAATAGAATAGAAATACTTTTATTATCCCGTGGGAAATTTGGCACTGCAAATCGCTCAACATTTAAACATTTAGACAGGACAGGTCACGAATTAGAATAATAACACAAATCAAATCAAGTTGCCTAGGATAAGAGTAGAGTAAAATAGAATAAAAATGAAATAAAATATACAGTAAATAAATACAGTAAAAGATACTGAGCATGGGGGAAGGGGGGTACAGGTAGTAAAAAACAACACAGCAGTGTAAACAAATTGGTCAATATAATTAACTATCTAACTAACTGAAATATAAATATATATTCACAGTATTCACAGTGTCACATAAGGTGCAGTATGCATCAGGTAGTGTTATTGTCCTCCTTGGGTTCCTATTAGTCCTAGGTCAATGTCAGGCAGCCGTCGCTGCCCCCTGTTGTGGAGCCTGGAGGCCGCTAGTCGCGGCCTCCTGCCACTATTGAGCTGACGCTCTGTGCTCAGTGATGCAGTGAGGCACAGTGATGCATTGTATAGTCTGATGGCTGTTGGAATGAAGGACTTCCTGTGCCGTTCAGTGCTGCATTTGGGTAGTGTGAGCCTAGCACTGAACATGCTCCTCCTGTCAGCCAAGTCTGTGTATAGTGGGTCGGTGGGGTTTTCCCTGATGGCCTGGAGCTTAGCAATAGGCATACAGATACATAATAAAGTGTCTGGTGCATTTAAGAGTGTCTTGACTTGTGAGTGTCTGACTTTTGACTTTTTTTATTACATTGGATGCCATTTTGTCACAGGAAAGATTAGCCTCTAGGATGGAACCCAGGTAGGTAATTTCATCTTTCCTTGTGACAATATTGTCACCCACTGTAACTGAGAAGCCGTCGGTCTTGCTGAGTTTGTTATTTGAACCGAAGAGAATGGACTCTGTTTTGCCCATGTGTAATGATAGTTTGTTATCGGCGAGCCATATGCAGATTTTGCCTAGTTCCGAGCTGAGGGTTTTTTCAACCTGTAACTTGTTCTTGTCAGAGACCAGCAGGGCTGAGTCGTCCGCAAACAGGAACAAGTTGCAGTCACAAGCTGACGACATGTCATTTGCATAAATTAGGAACAGTAGCGGTCCTAGTATGCTTCCTTGTGGAACGCCACAGCTCACTGGGAGGGAGGGGGGATAGGGTACCGTTTACCTCCACCATCTGTTCTCTCCCCTCCAGGTAGGATTGTATCCAGCTCACTGATAGACTATCAAAACCAATTGCTTTTAGCTTGTCAATCAGAATGGTTTGAACATAGAACCAGAGTAGGAAAGTTATCCAAATGCGGTAAAATAAATAATAATAAAACAAAAATAATCTGTGGCTGGTAAATTTGTGACTGCACTAGACACATTAGTTATGATTAGTAGATGAACAACCTCTTTTCTATTCTAAAATTCAATTAGGATTATAATGAGATTATTGAAAATGTCTACTGTGTCTACTCTAAGCCATCCTAGGTTGCCAAAGTGGGCAGGGGTGAGGTGGGTTCTAGGAGTAAGGTCAAGCAGCACTAACTAACCTCCTGACCCCCCTCTCTCTCTCTCTCTCTCTCTCTCTCTCTCTCTCTCTCTCTCTCTCTCTCTCTCTCTCTCTCTCTCTCTCTCTCTCTCTCTCTCTCTCTCTCTCTCTCTCTCTCTCTCTCTCTCTCTCTCTCTCTCTCTCTCTCTCTCTCTCTCTCTCTCTCTCTCTCTCTCTCTCTCAATTCAATTCAATTCAATTCAAAAAGCTTTATTGGCATGAAATTTCACAAATGTTGCCAAAGCACAATTATGACATAAACAGCAAACAACATTATACAATACAACAACAATATCAACAGAACAAGATCAAAGAAATAAAGGAGATGGTGCGGTGAGTAAAACATGGTACATGTATATACAGTATATGTGTCCTACTGGTTGTCCCTTTTCTTGTGACATGAATTGACATATTTTGCAGCTAAAACTGCACATTCTTTCTGTTCCCCCAGGAGGAATGGCAATTTCTGCACTTCTGTCATACTTTGAAATTCTGGGAAAATTATTTCAATTTTTGGAAAGAATTCCTCCCTAATATTTCTATAATTTTCACATTGTGTTAGGAAGTGTAGTTCTGTCTCTATGGCTCCCTCATCACAAAGACAGCACAACCTCTCCTCTCTGGGCAGCCAGGTCTGTCTGTGTCTGCCCTTCTCTATCGCCAAACCATGGTCACTCAGTCTGTACTTTGTCAGAGTCTTTCTTAGATTCTTATCAGTTACTGTGCTGAGGTAGTCTGCCACAGTATACTGTCTGTTTAGGGCCAAATATGTTTCTAATTTGTGTTGTGATTGTGTGAGTTGATTCCAATATGTAATGTATTTATCTTTTTCTTTGGTTATAATTTGGTTAGGTCTAATCTTCTGAGGCTGGCTAGGGTTTGTGATGTCAGAGTGTGAGATGTCAGCCAGTTTCATTATGAGTTGACAAAAGGGACTCCTTTGTAGGTCCAGCTCTTGGTAGGCCAGGGCTTTATGATGATAGCAGGCCGGGTCACTTTTTTTAATATGGCTCCAGAATTTAATTGATCTTTTTTGCATATTTATGAGTAACGGATATTGTCCTAATTCAGCCCTAATTGGATTTTTGTCCCATTTTGCCCAATCCGTTACTAATAAAGGGCCCCATACCTCACTGCCGTACAGTGCAATTGATTCTATAACCGCTTTAAATATTTTGAGCCATGTCCTGATTGGAATTTGGATTTGAACTGAACGCTTGATGGCATAGAAAGCCCTTTTTGCCTTCTCCTTGAGTTCCTTTACAGCTGAACAGAAATTTCCAGTGGAGCTGATTTGTAAACCTAGATATGTATAGCTATTTGTTTGTTCTATTTGGGTTGCACCTATTTTGAATTCTGGGTAATTTCTCTGTAACTGGGATCTTTTTTGGAAGGTCATAATTTTGTTTTTCTTCATATTCACAGTCAGGGCCCAGGGCCCTCATTCATCAACGTGTTCTACGCACAGATCTGTGCTTACCCTGTGCGTACGATCATTTCTAAGCAAAGAGTGGGATTCATCAATTTCGATTTGAACTTGACTCCGTGCTTACATCTACGCACAGGTCAGACCAGGCGTACCTGGCGCCCAGTGGTAGAATATCGTTACTACGCATAAGCACTCCTCAGTCCTGCATTAGTTTCAAGGCGGAAATAAGCTTCCGTGCATTAGTGTTCAACTTCTGTATGACCCGTAATTCATTATAGTTCATTGTAAAATAGCGACAGTAGTGTAATTATAACGGGCTCACACGCGAACAAGAGGTTGGCCTGCTTGTTTGGCACGGGGGGGCAGACGCAAAACACCAACCTCCAAACGCGATTAGATATTGTTTCAAATAAAAAGCAAATTATTTTGTGTGTCATGATTCCAAATAAGATTGGTCACGAAATGCTTTCTACTTCAATTTGTTGGTTAGAATAGATGACCTCCGTTGAAACTTCACTGAGACTAACAGTCTATTTGTGAGCTCCCGCACAGATGTGATGATAATAATAATAATAACAATAATAATAATAGCTTCATTTTATATAGCGCCTTTCAAGAGACCCAAGGTCGCTTTACATAGATAGGGGGGGGGGAATAACAAAGTAACAAACATAGTGGACAGACACACAACATATATATGATGATGGAATTCATTCAAGATCCTCTCCACCCTCGGGTCTTTGCCACCGCGGCACGGTCCATCGTGATATTGGAGATGGATCGACCAATAGACTGTTACTGTAGCTGTCAAAGCTCCATCACAAATGCAGTTATGTGAATAGAAAGGGATTCCACTCAGTCAATGTTGCGATGCGCATTTGCCTGATACATGTTATTGCTGGATGCCGGGAGGAAGGCGATGCTGAATGTTTTCAATTCATTAAATAAAACGGATACTTTTTGCAAGGGTTTACTGACTGTCATACAAATGATCAACCAACTACATACTGTAACTTTTCAGTGCACGTTCTTATTTACATTGTGACAACAGCCTTGTGAGTTCCCGCAGTGACCCGCACACAGACATGATGGAATTCAAGTTCATGTTTGTATTGATCACATATAGGCAGGCTACACATGGCGTATCTGCTACATCATACATGGCAGTAAGATTCATTGTTCTTGTATAGCTCTCGTATTATTGTTTATGTAGGCTACCCAATACTGACATCAAAATGGATTGTAGTATGCCTCTAGAAATCATATGCAGCAGGTAGAAAATTGACGGGAGATCCATCGCGATTTTGGAATCAAATTGAGGAGAACTTTAATCCCTGGGTATTAATCAAACAACACGGGAAAAGGCAGTCATATTCCAGCGCGGTCTTTATTAGCCGACAACAAAATAGATGCCTCTAAAAATCATATAGCCAATCGAACACAACTAATAAAGGCATTCATATTACAGCACGGTTATAATGACACACAACCAACGCCAAACAGTGGTCAACGAACGGTCTTTATTAGTATTTTGAGCTGTCCAGGCAGAATTGCAGCAATGGTCTTAGGGAGCCGTTGATATCTGACATCACCGTTTACAAATCCGCCTTTTATTTATCCCATAATACGCGATAGTGTCTTCTTGGTTCGACAGCAGTGAATTCTCCGTGGAGTTTCTCAGAGTACCGCTCGGGTCAGTCCATTATTTCACATCCCATGGGGGGTGTTTCCTCACTTTCATGACCATATATGGATAATCATGCACGAGCATTGACGGTAGAACAAAGTTGATGGTGTGATGAATCCCGACTTCCCTGTGCGTACACTAGTTCTACATTCCGTGCTTACGTGTGGAAATAGAACATATTCTACGTCCACGTTGATGAATGAGGGCCCAGGTCTGACAGTACTGATGAAGAATGTCCAAACTTCGCTGAAGACCTTCTCTAGTAGGAGACAGTATGACCAGGTCATCTGCATAAAAGAGACACTTAATTTCTGTGTCTGTGAGATTGAGACCAGGTGCTGCTGACTGTTCTAATAATAATGCCAGTTCATTTATATAAATATTGAACAGTGTGGGGCTGAGGTTGCAGCCTTGCTTCACCCCTCTGCCTTGTGGGAAGAAGTCTGTGTGTTTATCTCCAATTTTGACAGCCAATTTGTTATTTTCATATATGGATTTAATAACATCAAAGGACTTCCCCCTATACCACTTTGTATTAATTTAAAAAGTAAACCCTCATGCCAGACTGAGTCAAACGCTTTCTGGAAATCGACAAAGCATGCATGAATTTTTCCTTTATTTTGATTTACATATTTATCGATTAGTGTGTGTAGGGTGAAAATGTGGTCAGCTGTTCTATAGTTTGGGAGGAATCCAATTTGACTTTTGCTTAAAACATTGTGCTCATTGAGGAAATCTATAATTCTTGAATTTAGGATGCTGCCAAATAATTTCCCCAGATTACTACTAACACAGATGCCTCTATAATTGTTGGGATCATATTTGTCTCCGTTCTTGAAAATGGGTGTGATCATCCCTTCACTCCAGCTTTCAGAGAAATATCCCACACTTAGTACCAAGTTAAATATTTTTAAGGTGGCCAATTTGCATTTTCTGTTTGTATGTTTTAACATCTCATTTAATATGCCATCAGTCCCACATGCTTTTTTGTTCCGCAGAGCTTTTAATTTGTCTTCCAATTCTAATTCACTGATTGGGTAGTCCAGTGGGTTCTGATAATCCTTAATAGCGCTTTCAAGATTTTTTTATTTTTCAGAAATGTGTTCTTGGGCTTGATTCTTTGTTGGTTTTCTATAAAGATTTTCGAAGTGGTTTTTCCATGTATCTCCATTTTGAATGGATTGTTCATTTTTATGTTTCTTGGTAAATGAGTTCCATTTTTCCCAGAATTTATTTGACCCCAGAGACTCTTCAATTAATTGTAACTGGTTTTGTATATATTGTTCTTTTTTTGTTCTCAGTGTGTTTTTATATTGCTTTAGAGTTTCACAGTAACTAAGACGGAGTTCCTGACTATCTGGATTCCTGTGTTTTTGGTTGGAGATATTTCTTAGTGTCTTCCTAATGGATTTGCAGTCTGAATCAAACCACCTTTCCTTGTTTGTTTTCTTTGGTTGTTCTGTTTTACATTTTAAATTTGATGATGAGGCCAAATGATCAAATATGTGGTTGATGTGTACCAGACACCACTCTACACCTTCATTATTCTGAGGGTAAATCTGGGCCAGGAAGGAGTCTAGAAGAGACTGTGTTGACTCACTGACCATAGCATCCTGGTACTGCTCCAGGCTGTTTTGAGCCCATCTGTATTTCATCTTTATGTTGTACAGATTACAGGGTTGAGAGCATAATATTACCTGTGTCTGCTCTTTTTAGATACAAAGTGATCTGAGAGTGATCTGATAGAGGTGTTTGTTCTTTTACAGTGAAGGCTCTCAAGGAGGTTAGGTCTAAATCTGTTATAGCATAATCAACGGGGGACCCTGATGGAAACAAGACAAACGTCTTTCTCAGGTCTGCATCCCCTTAACAATTGTATGTATTGAGCCGTACTGTATTGTACCCATTCTGCAATCTGTTAAATAAAGTTTTCATTCATTCATTCATTCATTCATTCATTCAACGGTGCTGCTACCAAGTCTTGAGCAATATGTATACCGTCCAAAGGAATCCCCTCGCAACCGTCCGTTGGTAATGTACAGACCCAACGCTCTACAAAGCTGCAACACTTTGTGTTTTTATCATAATTATTCCTGTTGGTAAGGATAGGGAAATTGAGGTGATCTCCAGTGATATAACTGTCACCTTCGGTACTAGTGAAGTCAACCTCCTGACCAGTCCTAGAGTTTAAATCTCCCATGATCAGCACAGATCCCTGGGCCTGGAAATGACTGGTCTCTTCTTCTATGGTGGAGAAAATCTCCTCGTCGAAATATGGAGACTCATTTGGGGGAATATAAATTGCACATAAAAAAATACTTTTCCCACTGGAAATTATACCTTTTTTTTAAAAATTTTAACCAAATGTGATATTTCCCTTTCTTCTTTATTTCTATAGAGTCTGCTAGTTGTGACTTATACCATACCAACATCCCCCCTGAGTCTCTGCCCTGGGTGACTCCATTTAGTTTAGTTGATGGGACAATAATCTCTCTAGGAGGGCATCCAGTAGGGACGTCTCCTTTACACCAAGTCTCCTGTAAAATAACAATATCAACACCAGTAACCTTGTCTAAGAAGTCAAGATTTCTGCTTTTTAAACCAAATAAATAAGAATGAATATTCCAAACTGATATGCTAAATGATGTCATTGACATTGTAACAAGTTGTCATTTCAAAAGGAGAAGAAAGAAGTAACTGTTTTTTAACATAAAAAATATACATTTACAATGTGATGGGATTTAACCTGGCATGTATGTACCTTTTAATTAGTACTACCTACTTAATTACCACTGACCCTCTCTCTCTCACACACTCTCTCTCTCTCTCTGTTTGTGAGGGAGATAAAAAAAGGGACCATGCCTATGTTCGTCTCTGTCCCTCCATCATGTTCCTCCCATCAGCCTCAGACCTCTATGCTGTTGAATCAGGAGGCACTAGATGAGGGACATACCACAGGACACACAGCTGGTAGGAAAGGAGAAGACAAATGACCCTGACAAATGTAGGTTTATAACTGTATTGCTCAGTCCTCCCCCCTCCCCCCCCCCTCTCTCTTCCATAAAGATAGTGAAGCAGCGAGGAGGAGGAGAAGAGGACAACATCACAGAGCCAGTGACTGAGTTGATACCACTACATTTACATTTTGTCATTTAGCTTGACACTTTTAACCAAAGCGACTTGCAAGTTCTGTACGACA
Source organism: Notolepis coatsorum (assembly GCF_963971535.1). Classification (NCBI taxonomy): domain Eukaryota; kingdom Metazoa; phylum Chordata; class Actinopteri; order Aulopiformes; family Paralepididae; genus Notolepis; species Notolepis coatsorum. The sequence continues at coordinate 18,274,624 of NC_140169.1, forward strand.
AGTCAGCAGGAAGGGTACAACTCTTACAGCTGAGTAACAATGATCATCAAACAGTGCTGAAACTTGGGTGTTGTTGCAGTGTTGAGTGCATAGTAGTAAAGACATTAGTATAGTAGTTACAAGTTTCTTTATTAGTTGTCATACGAGTACTTTTTTATAAAATGCTTTTCGTAACAGAACTAGTTTGTCTTATGATCTATAGTCATACTATTATGAGTACTCTGCCGTTGTTGTGTACAATATCCTACTTGCTGCATTTACCAGCAACAGGAGAATACTCAGCCCTTGGACGGCGGTGGAATGAATTGGCAGTCAGATAGCAGCTCAAATCAAACATCAATGCGTTTTATTGCATCAAAAACAACACATAACTAATCAAAAGGTTAGGCTTTCAGCAAACTCAGCATAAGTTTCTACTGAGAGAGTCCATCAAGAGAATGTTCACAGGGAGCCTTGGATCTTCTAGCTAGTAAAGTTCTGTTTCTCTGATGCATCCATTGTTCAGTTGTCCCTTTGTTTCATGGAGCCAGAAGCTCTGCTGTTGTTTGTTTGGCTCGTTGCCATGGTGAGGAGTTTCCCTCCGTTTTGTTCTCGTTCGCTGGCTTCCGTCCTCCGTGTCTGTGTGAGTCAGTGAGAGTCTCTGAGGGAGTGTCTCAGGGGCCTTTCTCACTCACGTTTTGGGATCGAATCACTGCTCCCGGGAACGGGGGGGAGTGTTCTCACTCACCCCTTTTGGGATGCGAAACGGCGCTGATTCGTTTTACCCCCCGCTGAACGGGACCAGTTGGATTAGGTGGTCTCGGAATCGGGCCGTGCGGGTGCGGGGGGCGTGACACACACAACGTCGTTACTGTCATGCTTGCTTGAATTTTTGGGCAGATAACACCACACAGCAACAACTGGAGAATACCCACAAAAACTATATTTATGGGCAATTTGAGAGTTCAGACCTCAACCAAAAACAAGTGGATGAAAACATGAAGCCACGTTACAAACGCACAGCACTTCCCTGGCTCGCATTAGGCCTGGCAATTTTTGTTTGCCATGCTATTTTCTATACATTAGTTTCTTGTTTGAATGCATTTATTTCTATTAGACCAGTGGTGCGCAACCAGTCGGCCGTGGTCGACCAGTAGATCAATGACATGTAATATAATTGCCACGAACGATGGGATAATGTTAGCTGCTGGACAGGCTAAGCTAACTAGCGTTAGCCGTTAGCTTAGCGTTAACGTTAACCCTGCAAAACGCTCAAAAGCGGACTCTACAACAGAGTTCCATACGTGAGAAAAGAGGCAGAACACACAGTGAATGTATCCGTTTTGTTTATTGCACGTTCTTTGCTGAAAAGAAAAAGTGCTACAGGCTATACTAGACTAGGCTAAGCTAACTAGCGTTAGCCGTTTAGCTTAGCGTTAGCCCTGGGAAACGCTCAAAAGCGAACTCTACAACACCATCCATTCGTGATAAAATGGGGTGGGTTATATTGACAAGGCTTGACAACAGAGGTTCAAATATAACTTCATATTTATTGCTTATTTATTCATTTTATATCAGCATCCAGTCTCCAGCGCCATGTTAACACTTCCTGTGTTTATATTTTCGAACGTGACATCATCGCCTACGGCAAGCGTAAACGCTCAAAAGGCAAACCGTAAACAGAACCCGGAACGAAACAAGACTGCAGTGTGTACGCAAACTAGAGGGGGGAGAGGGGGGGGGGGGGAGTTCGCATCAGATCTCGGAACGGGCTAGAACAAAACGGAATGGAACCGAATACCTGAGTGAGAAAGGGCCCTCAGTTCCCTCCTTGCTCCGTCAGCCTCTTTTATCAATGAGCTGAAAACCCTTGGTGTGAGGTCATCAGTGACATCACGCATATGTTCTCATCCAATCACAAGCTTTCACAGTTTTCGAATTTGGAAGTGGGTTGTTCTAAACAGACCACCTGACTTACTCTTTTGTGTAAAGTCAGAGAATTGAATAGTCTAAAACAGGGGTCAGCAACCTTTTTGACATGGAGTGCCTGTTTGAAATATAGTTGTAACTAGTGTGCCTCAACAATATTCCATGCATCGTAATTTTTCTTTCTCATAATCAGGTCTTTTTAACACTTTGATCGCCATGGTTAAATTCATAATTTACCATCCCTAGCCAGCTCTATTTGTCTATGGAGAAGTTCCCCTTCTTTGCAGGGCTATAACTTTTTTAATTCTATTGCTAAATTGACATTATTATGGCCCATTCAATGTCCTATATGTATTGTTCAGGGTGTATCAATGTTATACTTTTTCATTCACATATTCATACTAAAATACGGTCTAAAGTATAAGTATGTTTTTATCGTTTTCTGCAGCTTTCTCCAGAACTTGATTTATAGCCCCAAATGCACTATATTGATGATCAAATACAGTTTGGTAGCGATCGGTGCCAGATGAAAAATGTCAACTGGAGGTACTTCTAGAAGTTACTACGTATCATCTGATATTGACCGATGGGCGAGGGGGCGTTTATAATTCCGTGGGCAACGTTATACCATTCATCTAGTGTGGGTCATATGATCATCAGATCAGTTAGTATAGAAGACGTTAGAAAATAACGTTGAAACTCACCGTATCTTCCTCGCGCCGTTGGACGATCAGCTTGGAGTAGACAGTTTTCGATTATGGGATGTTGATCCTTATGAACCATTTCCAGGTTGTATAATACTATATACGTCCTAATAACGTTGTTTATTGAGTTAGGGCGAGCGATTGATTATCCAGTGTGTTGAGATAGAGTCCTGCTAATGATCGCGAGTGCCCGGACGATTTATGGATAATAATAATAATAATAATGGATTGGATTTATATAGCGCTCTTCTCTGACTCAGAGCGCTTCACAGAGTCCATTATTCCTTCATACACAGTCATACCGGTGGTGGTAAGCTACAATTGCAGCCAGAGCTGCCCTGAGACAGACTCACGGAAGCGTGGCGAATAATCATCGCCTACGGCCCCTCCGACCACCACCAACATTCATACACATTCATACGAGGCAAGTAGGTTAAGTGTCTTGCCCAAGGACACAACGGCAATGGGATGGACATGGATGAGCACTTCCTGTTTGACGAGTCACTTCCTGTTGGCGATCTGCCGATCGGCCACCAGATGGCGCTCTTGAACCGCTAGAGAGTTGAGTGGAGATCAGCAGTATATCTCAGGACCCCGGAGGAGAAATATGATTTCGATCACAGATTTTTGAAATATTGACATCAAAGACGAGTTACGGCGTCTTCGGCAGAATGAGCATGGCTAGGAATGACGTCTAAACACGTCATCGGCGATTAAAGTGTTAATGATAATTTTTACATTATTACATCATTATTGTTATTGTTATTATTAACAATATTATTATGATGGTTGTATCAACCCTAAATCTGAGTGGGGGGGGGGGGGGGGGGATGCAATGCAGACAAACAGCTGCATACAGTGCGACCATTTCACTCACATTTGCCCATTCATTTTTGGACACATCACACACCATCGGTGTGTGTACTGTACGTGTGCTGTCATAGCTCCACCTACAGGCCTAATGGAGAACACCAGGAGAACACCAGGATGTGAATGGAGGGTGAATGTGAGGTATATCGTGTAAATAAGTTTTGATTGATCGCAAGACTACACTGTAAAAAAATAAATAATAATAAGTTACCAGAACTTAAAAATATTGAGTTCAGTTACTGTGCATTAGGTTTTCAGTTTTCAATCCATAATAAGTTAACAGAAAAATAAGTACACAACCACATTATTTCAACCTAATAAAACTATGTTTATTGTCATTGTTTTAAGAACACAAGTTGACTTGGTAATACTCACATTTTGAGTAAAAAAAATGGCTTTTAACATGTGCAATGTTCAATGAAATAGAAAAATAAATAATAAAAATTGTTGATTAATCCCACTGGTCACAATGGTGACTGTAATAATGTTTTTGTTATAAGGCTCTGCAAATGTTACTGAATGATGTAGCAATGTATTTCCAGCTAAATTGAAATAATAAACAAAAAAAGGTATAATTTTTTTTTTTTTTTTTTTTTTTATGCTGCCCCCTGTGCCTATGAAAATGCCCCCGCGTGCCTATGAAGGCACGCGTGCCTAGGGTTGCCTACCCCTGGTCTAAAGAAAGGCTATGGGAATTTCTTTGATTCAGACAGGTTGAAAGCAGAGTTGCGAGTTCTGTACTCAGACAGACAGCTTCATATCAGCAAAGGCAAGTTGTGTGACCTCATAGCTTTTTTTAAAACAACTGAGCTGGACAAGCCAATGTCACAGGCTTATCAGCTCATGTGCTTAATTGCGACTATTGGAGTAACATCAGCTGGTGTGGAGAGGAGCTTTTCATGTCTGAAGCGTCTCAAGACATACTCCAGGAACACCATAGGACAGGAACGACTTAGAAACTTGGCAGTGATAGCAATTGAGAAGAGACTAATCAAGTTGATGGAAAAAAATCCTCGCTGGTATGACAGAGTGATTGACAACTTCACAAAGAAAGAAAGGAGGATAGAATTAATTTACAAGCTGTGAGGGAGAATCAATAACCATGTGACTTGAGTTGATTGATTCTCACCGGCACATAGTTTAGTTTATAGTTTTAGTTTAGGGACAGTGCATATCAATCAACAGTTACTGAACACACACACATGGACACAGGCACACTAATACACACACACACACACACACACACACACACACGCACGCACGCACGCACGCACGCACGGGCGCGCGCACGCGCACGCATGCACACACACACACACACACACACACACACACACACACACACACACACACACACACACACACACACACACACACACACACACTGTGGGCGGAGGTGACTTTGATGCTTCTTATTCTTAGGCATATGGGCCCCGCCCGGACCCATAATTCAAAGACACTATGGTTTGGAAAAACCTTTATGACCTGACTCTTTAGAGTACAATGGAGAAGGCATAAACAATACGCGGCCTCTAAACCAAACTCAATAAAAAAATCTGCTGGACCTCTAGTCTAGGCTAGATATGAAAGCATGAATTAGGTTCAGTTCATTTTGATTCATTGATTCACTTTTGCTATATTTCTGAGATGGAAGAACGATGGTCACTTTGTTAATATGATAATTGAAGTTCAGTTCTTGTTACCTCAGATTTGATCCAAGGGGTTAGAATAATTATAATTACCTATTAGCTAGCTACAACAACTAAGTAACTCAATCTCTAGGTTTTGGAGAAAGATACGCCTAATATTCAGTTATAATAGCTACTTTAACATGAGCACACACACACTCATGCTGCACACGCTCACACTATGGACACTTTACAGAAGGAAAGATCACTTTAAAAATAGTATAGCTTGAGATCATATAATATAGCATTGTATAGCAGTGTACATAAAGACCCAATGCCTCATCCGTAGCTAACAGTGTACTGCACTGACACAGGACCCAGCATGTACTACCATGCTCTGTAAATAGCTCATGTACAGATACCGATATGCCTACTTTGTTTACTTGTTTATTGTTTATGTCGCTCTATTGGTTGGACTCTTATTATTATTATTATTACTTGTATTATGCACATCGCTCTATTGGTTGGACTCTTATTATTATTATTATTATTACTTGTATTATGCACATCGTTGCGGGCGAGACCCCCCGCATTTCACTGTATACCTGTATGCCGTGACAAATAAAACTCTTGTATCTTGTTGTATCTCTAATACATAACATAATTAATTAAATATAAGTAATTAAAATAAGGTACAACCAATTGAAAAATAGCATATAATAAGTAGATAATAATAAATAATAATAATACAGAATACATTATATTATAAATCATAAATAATAAATGGACAATAAAACTCTACAATTGTGTCCTGTCAAATCACTCACCCTTCCACTCATATAAACTGAGCGGAGTGTGTGAGAACTTTCCCTATTTGCTGTGACCTTGGCGTGGTGGGAAAGCTTATGATCTTAATAAACCTGAGTACTATGAGCAGGACCTTGCTGTACTAGTACCAGGTGAAAGGTCAGACTAAACACAGCAAGAACACTCTTACAAATGTGAATTTAGGGCATAGTTGGTGGTTTAGAGTGATATTATTCCTTTGCACCACTAGGTGTCAGTATAAGATAAGATATTCCTTTATTGAGCCCCTTGGATATGATGCCACACAGGCATAAGCTATTACTGGGGTCCACACAAATCAATACAATACAATAAAATCATTGTAAAATTATCATCTTTGGCTACATCCACATTATATAAATGCTATTTGTGATAATGGCTAATATGCTTTTATGCCTTTTATGTTTTCCCAGATGAAATGACCTGTGTCCAACACCAGTCTTGATCTCTCCTGGAGAAGAAACAGCCCCCTGTGTCCCTCCCTCAACTGTCCAGCTGAAACAGAGGTCACCCAAATCCCCAGTCCCTCCCTCAATTCAGAGCACTGTGAGTATTTACTGATAACTGTTTAGAGGGGGATGTTTTAAAAATATAATTTCTGCTCAATTTGGTCAGCAGCTGCCACTGGCTGTCACCTAATATGATTTCATCTGGTCAGGTGCGCTGTCACCTAATATGATTTAATCTGGTCAGGTGCGCTGTCACCTAATATGTTTTCATCTGGTCAGGTGCCCTGTCATCTAATATGATTTCATCTGGTCAGGTGCGCTGTCACCTAATATGATTTCATCTGGTCAGGTGTGCTGTCACCTAATGTTAATATGTTTTCATCTATGTCCACTGACCACTGACACACAGTGGGGGATGTTTTAAAAATATAATTTAATATATAATATAATAATTTGTGCTGCACCTAAAAATTTGGTCACCAGCCTCCACTGGTGAGTCCTAAAGTGAAGGTTGTGCAGGAGTCTCACTAGTTTGTTTTGGGAGGTCTGGAGCTTTGTCTTCATTTGTTTGGATATGTTGCTGTACCATGAAGTGCAAGCATAGTCAAAGTGACATTGAACGAGGAAATTCTAAATAAAAATTTGGTTTTTTGATTGACCTTAGTAATCACTTGTTGTGCAATTTTTTCGTTAGAAAGTTTGTTATTTAAAATAAAGCCCAGGTAGGTGACCTCCTCTTTATCCTCAATAATGTTTTCACCTACTCTAACACCCCAATTATATTCCCCACCCACAGTGTACAGTATTTTTTGGTGAAATCATAACCAAGGTACCATGTCTGTCTGTAAAACTCCTGCATTGGAGGATTCGTTGTGTATGAGATTTAAAGACCACATCCTCCTAACAGTGGAGCCTACCCAGGGGAGAACAGTAAGTTTAAAGGTCCAGTCCTCAATCAAAATGTAAACAAAAGGGTAGCCCCACCACTGAAAAACAAAATATAGTGTTGGAGGAATTATTTTATTCTGAAATTGTCTGACTGAGTGCAACGGCATATTACATCTAAACCTGAACATGTGTTGCATTTTACCCCATCAGTAAAAGCTTTGTTTAGATGTGGAATGAGTGGGATATGAAGGGTTAAATATACATGTAAAAAATATATATATTTAAAAAGATTTCCATCCACAAGTCAAACTCTTTAAAGGAACACGACGCCAACATTATGGGAATACGCTTACCGGCTTCTCCAGAGTTAGACAAGAAGATGGATACCAATGTAGTCGAAAGCTATCCGGCTGCAAGCTAGTAGTCCGTATCCGCTTCCATTAATTTGTGCTAAGCTAGGCTAGTTTGCAGCCAGATAGCTTTCTACTGAACGTACAGAGGAAATTGGTATCTTATCTTATTGTCTGACTCTGGAGAAGAAGGTAAGCGCATTTCCCATAATGTTGGCCAGTTCCTTTAAACACATGACCTCGCTCAATCTGTTTCACTGGTGTGTGTGTGTGTGTGTGCGCGTGTGTTAGGATGAGGCTAGAGCAGGGGTTCTCAAACTTTTTCATACCGCGACCCCATTTTATTTTGGAATTTTTTTGGCCACCCCACACTTAATGTATCATGTAATTTCAACATGGAAATAATGAATATCAAAATAAAAGGACACGTTGTTGGAACTTGATCATGCATATTTATTAGAAAATGAAATTACAAGGCGGTTAGGTGGCCGAGCGGAGATTGCGTTCGTCACCAACCCCGGTGCTCGAATCCAGCTCACAGCTCCGGGGTTGTCACCAGCTTGGCTGGCCGTTCACACTAATACAATTGGCTGTATTAGAGGGTGGGAGAAGCTGGCGGGGTGGGTCCGGGTCGTTGTAAACAGCGACTCCTACAGTTCGGTCGGGGCGGATAGGACCTGAGGGGGATAGTATGATCCTCCCACACGCTACGCCCTCTCAATGAGAATCCGCGCTGCCAGGTGAAAAGAAGCGGTGATTGGCTGGACGTGTGTCGGAGGAAGCACGTGGTACTCGTGGTAGCCTCCACTCTCCCAGATGATCTGACTGTGGGGGGTAAGTGCGCAGCGACCAGGAAGGGACTGGGAATTGGCATACGACTAACATTGGGATGGGAGAAAATCGGAGGAAAAATGGAGGAGGAAAAAGATCAAAAAAAAAAAGGAAAAAAAAATGAAATTACACCACAATGTTATTAATTAAATGAATGAATATTATCAAACGGAATTGTTTCTGTATACACATTTATAAAACGATCGAGGCATATAGCCTTTTTTCTTTTTTTAAATGCGTTCATATGCGCTTTTCAAGAATAAACAAAAACAAGACTTAATGGGAAGGGTGTGCTTGTACATTTGAACATAGTTCCATGATACGTGGCTGCGTTGTGCTGAGAAAGAGGCGCACATCCGCTTCATACTCTGAGGCGAGATCTGTATTTATTTTTTATTGTCAGAGCCGAGAATCCCGCTTCACAGAGGTATGTTGACGCAAACGGGACAAGCTTTTTCAGCGCAGCATTACACAGCATCGGGTAGTCGTTCCGGACTGATATCCAGAACTTTGCGAGGGCCTGTCCAGTGAACTTGACTTTCAGTAGCTCATTACACAAAAGATCGATCAACGCCTCCTGCTCAGACATTGGGAGGCCTGTTGCGTCATGCGCAATGAACGGATCTTGGATCCAGTTGTTCAAATTGTCCGTGCTCTTTCTTTCAGGGAGATAATTCCGAAATTGATCAATGAGCCCTTCTATGTGGCTACAGATGATGGCCTTCAAATCATTTTGTGCTACATTATGTTCCTCCAAAAAGCAATCAAGCAGAGTAAACACCCCAAAATCTCCGCTGATGATCTTGGAGTGCCACAAACAAGCTTTCCATTTTAGCTGTAAGTCCAAACAGGTTTGTGTCCCGACCTTGTAGTCCCAGATTCAACGTATTGAGCCGGTCAAAGATGTCGGCTAGATATGCCAGTTGTGCCAGGCATTCACTATCGGCAAATGTATCTGCCAATGGGTTGTTTCTGTCTGCAAGGAAAATCTGCGCTTCTTCTCTGAGTTCAAAAAGGCGATTTAATACTCTGCCTCGAGATAGCCATCTCACTTCAGTGTGGTAAAGCAGTTGGTTATGAGCTGAGCCCATTTCATCACACAACACTTTGAATATGCGAGAACTAGTTGCGCTAGTTTTCACTGCATTAACAATGCGGACTGCGTCGTCAAGCACCTGTTTAAGACTAGGTGGCATTTTCTTTGCCATTAGGGCTTGTCTGTGAATGATGCAGTGAGTCCAAACTGCGTGTGGGGCAACAGACTAAACCCTAACAACCAGCAACCTGGACCCCCTGCAATTTGCATATCGCCCCAACAGGTCCACGGAGGACGCCATAGCCCATGTGCTGCAGACAGCAGCATCACACCTGGACAAGAGGCAGGGGAACTATGTGAGAATGCTGCTCATCAACTACAGCTCAGCATTCAATACCATAGTCCCCTCCAAACTCATAGCCAAGCTCAGGGACCTGGGCTTGAACTATGACCTCTGCCAGTGGGTTTTGGACTTCCTGACAGGAAGACCCCAGGTGGTGAGAGCAGGCAACTGCACCTCCTCATCCATCACGCTCAACATAGGGGCCCCCCAGGGCTGTGTTCTGAGCCCCCTCCTCTACTCGCTGTACACACACGACTGTGTGGCACAGTGGAACAACAACACAATCATCAAATTTTCTGACGACACAGTAGTGGTGGGCCTGATCTCTGCCAACGATGAGTGTCCAATTATTTAGCAGTCACTGTCAATATGTCAACTAGATCTCCCCATTGGAAGGGTGCAGGCGATCAACTGTTTATACCGGACCAAAGGAAACAATTCAGACTCTTGCTTGAACGTTATTTATTTAGGATATCCCATCCAAACGCTCCAATACTCCACTGTCATTGACTAATAGCCACCAGATGGTCAATTTAGACAGCTCGTAGCTGGTAGCATTAGTCCTTAGTTAGCAGCATACAGTCAGTAGCATTTAGCAGCTTGGTAGTAGTAGTGGCATTTAGCCAGTTAGTAGTAGCATTTAGCCAGTAGAGTCGATACAGTCAGTAGCATTTTAGCAGCTGTCAGTAGCAACAGTTAGTAGCTGTCAGCATTTAGCATCGGTCAGTAGATTACTTACCTATACAAAACAGGAAACAAAACGGCATCCATTAGCCACATGCGCTACATACATAAATGATAGTTATGAACAGAGTCAGTGCATACAAGAGATAATACAATGCAACGTACCGTTAGCCAGTTAGATCGCCCACGGGGCTTTTCTCATTACAGGCATATGGCTACGTGTGTCTCTTCTAAAGCACCCAACGCGGTACCGTCCAATGGCGCACTGTCTTTTCTTTTCGGCACTATTTTCTCATTTTTTGGCGGAGGGACACCATTTTTTGTGGCCATATTACGAACACCGGCCCCCACACACACATCAAGTATCACTCCGCAGCTCTCACCAGAAGTCTATAAAAAAAAACGTCAACCGCAGCTCCCGTTTTCCAAACTTTCCCCCAGAGCGAGCGGTCGCACAATGAATTTTCTCCGGGGAATCCGCGTCTGCCTGTACATTTCGAAACGACCGTGTAAGTACTGTGTTTACTAATCTGTTGGATTTCTTATAGCATTCGTTAACTTTTATGACCGTCTATAGTGTTTGTGAGATGTTTTTACAGAGATTCTGGTCATATTTTCCATCAAAAATCTTGTTTTGAAATCTACCGTGTGCGACTAGCAATTTCCCCCCAGGGAGAGTTACCTGTGAGTTGGCTAACATTCAGCGCTAGTTGCAGGCTAGCTGCAGGCTAACGGCAACACAGTTGTCGTATTTATTTCGCAAATGCAGTGTTTTCAAATAAGCCACATTGCTGTATTTAGTGTATTCATTAGTGGGTCATATTCCTATATGTAACATATCTCATTTTATCAACTTAGAATTGACGGCAGTGTCTAGATGCTGGAACTAGCTCCCATGCTAACAGCACCGGCTGAGATCCAGGAACAGCGCCGTCATTCCCCTACCCAGGACAAAACGTTCAAGAAGGGCGAGGTTCTAGAAGGAAGACAAGGCTCTATGAAGATAATGGGGTAAGTTTGAAGAAAACACACATGAACGTTTTATAATTATCATCACAATATGTAAATAAAAAAAATATATAATTGTCTACATTCCATTCAATATACATAAATCTGATTTAAGCAAGGAAAGTGTAATTTAATACATTTTTATCTTCCAAGTTTAATTTCAACAAGTTCAAGTGCAACTACATATGAACCATAATAATAAAAATTATGATGATAATCATACACTTATTTTATATCATTGGAAAGCCCTAGTTGTTAGCTTTAAAATGGCACCAAATATGAGGTACTTTGAAATACCCAGTAACTAATAATCTATCACAAACCAATGCAATATCATGTTCAGGGATTTCCTAAATACAAGAAAGCCCTGGAAGAGTTTTAAATACTGCGTCACAGAGACGCTGAATCAGCCTCACCGGGTCCATATCTCAATCCCCTGGCGTCCTACAGTTGCAGTAAACGCCCACTAGGTGGCACCAGATGATAAATAATACTTGTATAATAAGTGCCCCTATAATAATGATAATAATAATATCTCTGTAGGAAAGGCGCTGGATAATTCTCCAATGAGAGGGCCTACCTGGAAGAGGTAAAGAATCTGTCGCGGTGGTGTCAGGAGAACTGCCTCTCCCTGAACGTCAGCAAAACAAAAGAGATGATTGTGGACTTTAGGAGATCAGCCCCCTCAGCATCGACGGGGCACCGGTTGAGAGAGTGAACAGTTTTAAGTACCTCGGAGTCCACATATCCGAGGACTTGACATGGACCACACACATTGACAGTGTTATCAAGAAGGCACGGCAACGCCTCTACTTCCTTAGGCACCTAAGGAAGTTCCAAGTCAGTCAGAAGATCCTTAAGAACTTCTACTCATGCACAATAGAGAGCATCCTGACTGGCAATATCATTTCCTGGTTTGGGAATAGCACTGCACAAGACCGTAGCAGACTACGGAGAGTGGCCCGTTCAGCCGAACGCACAATTGGAGGTGGGCTTCCCACTCTCCAAGACATTTACAACAAGCGGTGCATGGGACAGGCTAAGAGAATAATTAAAGACTCCAGCCACCCAAACAACTGCCTCTTTGAACTGCTGCGGTCAGGCAAGCGATACCGGAGTCTCATGGCAAGCACAGAGAGACTCAGAAGAAGCTGCTATCCTCAGGCCATCAAGAGGGTCCTAGTAATCACCCCAAAGTACCAGAAAATACCAGAAAATACCCCAAAATACCCCAAAATACCCCAAAATACCCCAAAGTACCAGAAAATACCAGAGAATACCCCAAAATACCCTAAAATACCCCAAAGTATACCCCAAAATACCAGAAAATACCCCAAAAATACCCTAAAATACCCCAAAATACCCCAAAGTATACCCCAAAGTACCAGAAAATACCCCAAAATACCCTAAAATACCCCAAAGTATACCACAAAATACCCCAAAATACCCTAAAATACCCCAAAATACCCCAAAGTATACCCCAAAGTACCAGAAAATACCAGAAAATACCCCAAATACCCCAAAATACCCCGAAGTATACCCCAAAGTACCAGAAAATACCAGAAACTACCCCAAAATACCCTAAAATACCCCCAAATACCCCAAAGTATACCCCAAAGTACCAGAAAATACCAGAAAATACACCAAAATACCCTAAAATACACCAAAGTATACCCCAAAATACCAGAAAATACCAGAAAATACCCCAAAATACCAGAAAATACCCCCAAGTATACCCCAAAATACTAGAAAATACCAGAAAATACCCCAAAATACCCTAAAATACCCCAAAGTATACCCAAAAGTACCAGAAAATACCCCAAAATACCCTAGAATAACCCAAAGTATACCCCAAAGTACCAGAAAATACCCCAAAATACCCCAAAGTACCCCAAAGTATACCCCAAAATACCAGAAAATACCACAAAGTACCCCAAAATACCCAAAGTACCCCAAAGTATACCCCAAAATACCCCACAGTACCCCAAAATACCCCAAAGTACCCCAACATATCCCAAAATGAAAAACAAAAATGTGCACATTTTGTGTAATAGTGTAATAGTGTGTAATAGTGTAATAGTGTAATAGTGTGTAATAGTGTAATACTGTAATACTGTAATAGTGTGTAATAGTGTAATAGTGTAATAGTGTGTAATAGTGTAATAGTGTGTAATAGTGTAATAGTGTAATAGTGTGTAATAGTGTAATAGTGTAATAGTGTGTAATAGTGTAATAGTGTGCTAGTGTGTAATAGTGTAATAGTGTAATAGTGTGCTAGTGTGTAATAGTGTAATAGTGTAATAGTGTGTAATAGTGTAATAGTGTGCTAGTGTAATAGTGTAATAGTGTGTAATAGTGTAATAGTGTGTAATAGTGTAATAGTGTGCTAGTGTTATAGTGTAATAGTGTAATAGTGTGTAATAGTGTGTAATAGTGTAATAGTGTGCTAGTGTAATAGTGTAATAGTGTAATAGTGTGCTAGTGTGCTAGTGTGTAATAGTGTAATAGTGTAAATCAAATCAAATCAAATCAAATTTATTTATAGGGCCCGACAACACACGTTAATGTCCCCATGGGCCGTACAGGTCTTCTTTAAACAAGTCAAGAAGACAACATAACAATAAGTCAAGAACAGAACAAGAACACCATAGGGTCCAAACATTTTTTAGATGAATGCAAATAAATGAAAGAATGCAAGCACTCCCAGACATACCCCACGCGAAGGTAAGGAAAAACTCACTAAAACCTAACAATAGGGAAAAAAAAGCTCCACAGGCAATGTGGAGGAGAGAAACCTTAGAAGGGCCGTTCAAGGGGGGATCTCCCTTCTTAGATGTCGGTGATAGTAGTGTTGCAGACGGACAGTTGGTAAGCATGCACTCATGTGTGTGGTGAAACACAGATGAGTGCATGCAATAGCAACTGTACATTTTGAAAAATTAAAGATAGAGCTAATAGCGATAGCAACTGAACATTTTGAAAGATTAAAGATAGAGTTGATAGCGGATCTATTTGAGGCACAGGGGCGGCGCAAGAGGGTCACGTCCTCCCCGTCTTAGTCACGGGATATTCAACACTCCGGTCGTTGCTCAGGGACAGCCGGAGACAGGGGGAAGGGGGGTGGCGCAGAGAGGGTCGCGAACTCCCCGACATCATCGCGGGACATCCGGCACTCCGGTCACCACTACGAGACCTCCGGAGACAGGGGGGCACGCAGAGGGGGTCGCAATCTCCCGGCCTTCGTCACGGGACGTCCAACACTCCGGTCAACACTCCAGGACAGCAAGTCATAGGAAGACAGGGAGACGGGACAGGCGTTAGACAGCTCATGAGATTGTAGTAGGCGGACATAGCAATAGATACAAGTGGTAGGCATATATGTGAATGGAGTAGATATATGAAGTAAGCGTATTATGTGAATAGAATAGAAGTACTTAACCCAGCAATGACTAATAGTGTGTAATAGTGTAATAGTGTGCTAGTGTAATAGTGTAATAGTGTAATAGTGTGTAATAGTGTAATAGTGTGTAATAGTGTAATAGTGTGCTAGTGTTATAGTGTAATAGTGTGTAATAGTGTAATAGTGTAATAGTGTAATAGTGTGCTAGTGTGTAATAGTGTAATAGTGTGTAATAGTGTAATAGTGTGTAATAGTGTGTAATAGTGTAATAGTGTGCTAGTGTAATAGTGTGTAATAGTGTAATAGTGTGTAATAATATAGTGTAATAGTGTGTAATAGTGTAATAGTGTGCTAGTGTAATAGTGTAATAGTGTAATAGACACTATTACACACTATTACACTATTACACACTATTACACTATTACACACTATTAAACGATTACACTATTACACACTATTACACACTATTACACTATTACACACTATTACACTATTACACTATTACACACTATTACACTATTACACACTATTACACACTATTACACTAGCACACTATTACACACTATTACACACTATTACACACGATTACACTATTACACTATTACACTAGCACACTAGCACACTATTACACTATTACACTACACAGCTCCCGTTTTCCAAACTTTCCCCCAGAGCGAGCGGTCGCACAATGAATTTTCTCCGGGGAATCCGCGTCTGCCTGTACATTTCGAAACGACCGTGTAAGTACTGTGTTTACTAATCTGTTGGATTTCTTATAGCATTCGTTAACTTTTATGACCGTCTATAGTGTTTGTGAGATGTTTTTACAGAGATTCTGGTCATATTTTCCATCAAAAATCTTGTTTTGAAATCTACCGTGTGCGACTAGCAATTTCCCCCCAGGGAGAGTTACCTGTGAGTTGGCTAACATTCAGCGCTAGTTGCAGGCTAGCTGCAGGCTAACGGCAACACAGTTGTCGTATTTATTTCGCAAATGCAGTGTTTTCAAATAAGCCACATTGCTGTATTTAGTGTATTCATTAGTGGGTCATATTCCTATATGTAACATATCTCATTTTATCAACTTAGAATTGACGGCAGTGTCTAGATGCTGGAACTAGCTCCCATGCTAACAGCACCGGCTGAGATCCAGGAACAGCGCCGTCATTCCCCTACCCAGGACAAAACGTTCAAGAAGGGCGAGGTTCTAGAAGGAAGACAAGGCTCTATGAAGATAATGGGGTAAGTTTGAAGAAAACACACATGAACGTTTTATAATTATCATCACAATATGTAAATAAAAAAAATATATAATTGTCTACATTCCATTCAATATACATAAATCTGATTTAAGCAAGGAAAGTGTAATTTAATACATTTTTATCTTCCAAGTTTAATTTCAACAAGTTCAAGTGCAACTACATATGAACCATAATAATAAAAATTATGATGATAATCATACACTTATTTTATATCATTGGAAAGCCCTAGTTGTTAGCTTTAAAATGGCACCAAATATGAGGTACTTTGAAATACCCAGTAACTAATAATCTATCACAAACCAATGCAATATCATGTTCAGGGATTTCCTAAATACAAGAAAGCCCTGGAAGAGTTTTAAATACTGCGTCACAGAGACGCTGAATCAGCCTCACCGGGTCCATATCTCAATCCCCTGGCGTCCTACAGTTGCAGTAAACGCCCACTAGGTGGCACCAGATGATAAATAATACTTGTATAATAAGTGCCCCTATAATAATGATAATAATAATATCTCTGTAGGAAAGGCGCTGGATAATTCTCCAATGAGAGGGCCTACCTGGAAGAGGTAAAGAATCTGTCGCGGTGGTGTCAGGAGAACTGCCTCTCCCTGAACGTCAGCAAAACAAAAGAGATGATTGTGGACTTTAGGAGATCAGCCCCCTCAGCATCGACGGGGCACCGGTTGAGAGAGTGAACAGTTTTAAGTACCTCGGAGTCCACATATCCGAGGACTTGACATGGACCACACACATTGACAGTGTTATCAAGAAGGCACGGCAACGCCTCTACTTCCTTAGGCACCTAAGGAAGTTCCAAGTCAGTCAGAAGATCCTTAAGAACTTCTACTCATGCACAATAGAGAGCATCCTGACTGGCAATATCATTTCCTGGTTTGGGAATAGCACTGCACAAGACCGTAGCAGACTACGGAGAGTGGCCCGTTCAGCCGAACGCACAATTGGAGGTGGGCTTCCCACTCTCCAAGACATTTACAACAAGCGGTGCATGGGACAGGCTAAGAGAATAATTAAAGACTCCAGCCACCCAAACAACTGCCTCTTTGAACTGCTGCGGTCAGGCAAGCGATACCGGAGTCTCATGGCAAGCACAGAGAGACTCAGAAGAAGCTGCTATCCTCAGGCCATCAAGAGGGTCCTAGTAATCACCCCAAAGTACCAGAAAATACCAGAAAATACCCCAAAATACCCCAAAATACCCCAAAATACCCCAAAGTACCAGAAAATACCAGAGAATACCCCAAAATACCCTAAAATACCCCAAAGTATACCCCAAAATACCAGAAAATACCCCAAAAATACCCTAAAATACCCCAAAATACCCCAAAGTATACCCCAAAGTACCAGAAAATACCCCAAAATACCCTAAAATACCCCAAAGTATACCACAAAATACCCCAAAATACCCTAAAATACCCCAAAATACCCCAAAGTATACCCCAAAGTACCAGAAAATACCAGAAAATACCCCAAATACCCCAAAATACCCCGAAGTATACCCCAAAGTACCAGAAAATACCAGAAACTACCCCAAAATACCCTAAAATACCCCCAAATACCCCAAAGTATACCCCAAAGTACCAGAAAATACCAGAAAATACACCAAAATACCCTAAAATACACCAAAGTATACCCCAAAATACCAGAAAATACCAGAAAATACCCCAAAATACCAGAAAATACCCCCAAGTATACCCCAAAATACTAGAAAATACCAGAAAATACCCCAAAATACCCTAAAATACCCCAAAGTATACCCAAAAGTACCAGAAAATACCCCAAAATACCCTAGAATAACCCAAAGTATACCCCAAAGTACCAGAAAATACCCCAAAATACCCCAAAGTACCCCAAAGTATACCCCAAAATACCAGAAAATACCACAAAGTACCCCAAAATACCCAAAGTACCCCAAAGTATACCCCAAAATACCCCACAGTACCCCAAAATACCCCAAAGTACCCCAACATATCCCAAAATGAAAAACAAAAATGTGCACATTTTGTGTAATAGTGTAATAGTGTGTAATAGTGTAATAGTGTAATAGTGTGTAATAGTGTAATACTGTAATACTGTAATAGTGTGTAATAGTGTAATAGTGTAATAGTGTGTAATAGTGTAATAGTGTGTAATAGTGTAATAGTGTAATAGTGTGTAATAGTGTAATAGTGTAATAGTGTGTAATAGTGTAATAGTGTGCTAGTGTGTAATAGTGTAATAGTGTAATAGTGTGCTAGTGTGTAATAGTGTAATAGTGTAATAGTGTGTAATAGTGTAATAGTGTGCTAGTGTAATAGTGTAATAGTGTGTAATAGTGTAATAGTGTGTAATAGTGTAATAGTGTGCTAGTGTTATAGTGTAATAGTGTAATAGTGTGTAATAGTGTGTAATAGTGTAATAGTGTGCTAGTGTAATAGTGTAATAGTGTAATAGTGTGCTAGTGTGCTAGTGTGTAATAGTGTAATAGTGTAAATCAAATCAAATCAAATCAAATTTATTTATAGGGCCCGACAACACACGTTAATGTCCCCATGGGCCGTACAGGTCTTCTTTAAACAAGTCAAGAAGACAACATAACAATAAGTCAAGAACAGAACAAGAACACCATAGGGTCCAAACATTTTTTAGATGAATGCAAATAAATGAAAGAATGCAAGCACTCCCAGACATACCCCACGCGAAGGTAAGGAAAAACTCACTAAAACCTAACAATAGGGAAAAAAAAGCTCCACAGGCAATGTGGAGGAGAGAAACCTTAGAAGGGCCGTTCAAGGGGGGATCTCCCTTCTTAGATGTCGGTGATAGTAGTGTTGCAGACGGACAGTTGGTAAGCATGCACTCATGTGTGTGGTGAAACACAGATGAGTGCATGCAATAGCAACTGTACATTTTGAAAAATTAAAGATAGAGCTAATAGCGATAGCAACTGAACATTTTGAAAGATTAAAGATAGAGTTGATAGCGGATCTATTTGAGGCACAGGGGCGGCGCAAGAGGGTCACGTCCTCCCCGTCTTAGTCACGGGATATTCAACACTCCGGTCGTTGCTCAGGGACAGCCGGAGACAGGGGGAAGGGGGGTGGCGCAGAGAGGGTCGCGAACTCCCCGACATCATCGCGGGACATCCGGCACTCCGGTCACCACTACGAGACCTCCGGAGACAGGGGGGCACGCAGAGGGGGTCGCAATCTCCCGGCCTTCGTCACGGGACGTCCAACACTCCGGTCAACACTCCAGGACAGCAAGTCATAGGAAGACAGGGAGACGGGACAGGCGTTAGACAGCTCATGAGATTGTAGTAGGCGGACATAGCAATAGATACAAGTGGTAGGCATATATGTGAATGGAGTAGATATATGAAGTAAGCGTATTATGTGAATAGAATAGAAGTACTTAACCCAGCAATGACTAATAGTGTGTAATAGTGTAATAGTGTGCTAGTGTAATAGTGTAATAGTGTAATAGTGTGTAATAGTGTAATAGTGTGTAATAGTGTAATAGTGTGCTAGTGTTATAGTGTAATAGTGTGTAATAGTGTAATAGTGTAATAGTGTAATAGTGTGCTAGTGTGTAATAGTGTAATAGTGTGTAATAGTGTAATAGTGTGTAATAGTGTGTAATAGTGTAATAGTGTGCTAGTGTAATAGTGTGTAATAGTGTAATAGTGTGTAATAATATAGTGTAATAGTGTGTAATAGTGTAATAGTGTGCTAGTGTAATAGTGTAATAGTGTAATAGACACTATTACACACTATTACACTATTACACACTATTACACTATTACACACTATTAAACGATTACACTATTACACACTATTACACACTATTACACTATTACACACTATTACACTATTACACTATTACACACTATTACACTATTACACACTATTACACACTATTACACTAGCACACTATTACACACTATTACACACTATTACACACGATTACACTATTACACTATTACACTAGCACACTAGCACACTATTACACTATTACACTATTACACTATTACACACTAGCACACTATTACACTATTACACTATTACACACTAGCACACTAGCACACTATTACACTATTACACTATTACACACTATTACACTATTACACACTATTACACTATTACACTAGCACACTATTACACTATTACACACTATTACACTATTACACACTATTACACTATTACACTATTACACACTATTACACACTATTACACTATTACACTTACACACTATTACACTATTACACACTATTACACACTATTACACAAAATTACACTATTACACTCTATTACACTATTACACACTATTACACTATTACACTATTACACACTATTACACTATTACACTATTACACACTATTACACTATTACACTATTACACTAGCACACTATTACACTATTACACACTATTACACTATTACACACTATTACACTATTACACTATTACACACTGAGACAGTGTCCATGAACACTTATATTGGAGAGGCACTGTGCGCGGGGCATATTCGTCCGTCCACATCTCCTGCAGGCGCTGAATAATTTTTTGTTGCTAAAAAGGATGGGGGTCAGCGGCCGTGCATTGATTATAGGGGATTGAACGACGTTTCCATCAAGAACCGATACCCTTTGCCTCTCATGGACACCGCCTTTGAGTGCTTACAGGGGGGGACTTACGTAATGCATACAATTTGGTCAGGATTAGAGAAGGAGACGAGTGGAAGACTGCATTTAATACTCGGGCTTGCACCGCTCTATCTATCCGATCTCATCTCCCGATACTCGCCCGCTTGTGTTCTGCGCTCGTGCTCTGCGCTCACAAAATGCGGGGCTTCTATCGATTCCTAGGGTTAAAAAGAAATCCGCCCGCCACAGAGCCTTTGTCTACCGCGTTCCCTACCTGTGGAACAAATTACCTGCCATCGTCAGGGGTGCCTGCTCTGTTGAAGCTTTTAAATCCCTGCTTAAGACCCATCTTTTCTCTCTCTCCTTCAACCTACCCTGATCTCACCTGGTCGGGGACTGACCTTTAGATTAATCTGTCTAGTTTAGTTAGGATGTCTATTCTCTCCCATGTCTGCTTTTCTGCAGCACTACAAACATGGGAACTCTCTAACCCTTGTCGCAACCCCCCCCCCCCCTGTTCCACCCCCCCCCCCCCCCCCCATCTCTCTGAGTGCTTGTCTCGTAGTGCTGACCAAGGTGATGGATGTCTCGGGGTCTTGGCCAAGATTGCAGTGACTGCTCTACGTGCACCACCGAGGCCATGGATCAGCTCCTTACCGTCTTCTGTCCGTGGTCTGTCAATCTGTCTATTCTATTCACATAATATGCTTACTTCATATATCTATTCTATTCACATATATGCTTACCACTTGTATCTATTGCTATGTCCGCCCACTACAATCACGCGAGCTGTCTAACGCCTGTCCCGTCTCCCTGTCTCCCTGTGAGTTGCTGTCCCGGAGTGTTGACCGGAGTGTCGGACGTCCCGTGATGAAGACCGGGAGGATGCGACCCTCTCTGCGTGCCCTCCTGTCTCCCTGTCTCCGGCTGTCTCGTAGTGATGACCGGAGTGCTGGACGTCCCGCGATGATGTCGGGGAGGTTGCGACCCTCTCTGCGCCGCCCCCTATCTCCCTGTCTCCGGCTGTCTCGGAGCGATGACCGGAGTGTTGAACGTCCCGTGATTAAGACGGGGAGGACGCAACCCTCTTTGCACCGCCCCTGTGCCTCAAATAGATTCGCTATCAGCTCTATCTTTAATCTTTCAAAATGTTCAGTTGCCATCGCTATCAGCTCTATCTTTAATTTTTCAAAATGTTCAGTTGCTATTGCATGCACTCATCTGTGTTTCACTACACACATGAGTGCATGCTTACCAACTGTCAGTCTGCAACACTACTATCACCGACATCTAAGAAGGGAGATCCCCCCTTGAATGGCCCTTCTAAGGTTTCTCTCCTCCACACTGCCTGTGGTGCATTTTTTTCCTATTGTTAGGTTTTAGTGAGTTTTTCCTTACCTTCGCGTGGGGTATTCATTCATTTATTTTGCATTTATTTTAAATTTGTTGGACCTTATGGTGTTCTTGTTTTGTTCTTGACTTATTGTTATGTTTCTTCTTGACTTGTTTAAAGAAGACGTGTCTGGCCCATGGGGACATTAACGTGTGTTGTCGGGCCTTACAAATAAATTTGATTTGATTTGATTTTGGACCTTTTGACTTGCAACGTGGGGTCAGACAGGGCGATCCGCTTTCATCCTTACTATTCGACCTCGCTCTGGGGCCCCTCGTGATAGGAATCAGGAGCCACCCCAATATCAGAGGCATTAAGATAGGGGACCTAGAAAGCCGGGTGAGCCTTTACGCTGATGACACATTATTATATCTCTCTCAGACCCATGAGCCTCTGTTCCTCCCTTGTTAGATTTCATTGAATCATTTGGTAAGCTTTCTGGCTACACAATCAATTGGGGTAAGAGTGCTGGACTCAGACTTTCTTAATGCTCTACCATTTAAAGTAGTAAATTACCATTTTTCATATTTAGGACTCAGAATATCCAGAAATCCCAAACTCTTATTTAAACTTAACTATGCTGACATGGTCACAAAGTTAAAACTCAACATAGAGAGAAGTGGAGGAACTTGCCTTTATCTATGGTGGGGCGTATTAACGCAATCAAGATGGTGTCTCTTCCTAGATTCTTATATCTATTTCAAAATCTGCCAATCTTCCTCACTGCAGAATTCTTTAAGAAACTGGCTGAGCCCAAATGTTCGAACGTTTGTTTGTTACGTTAACATTCGAATTCTAAATCAAAATTTGAATTTTTAATTTTTAATAAAAAAAATAAACTTTTATTTTTTTATATATTTATTTTATGTGTCTATTCATTCTGTTTAAACCAATGGGGTTTTTCTTCACAGTTGCAGATACAGATTAGGCTACACTAATATTATAGTATTAAAAAAACTGCTAAGTTATATTCATTAAAGAAAGTTGATTTAAGGGCGGCTAAATGGCGCAGTGGGCAAGGCGCTCGCCACTAACGCAAGATATGCTGGGTTCGAGTCCAGCTCTCGGCGTTGCTTCCGGCTTGGCTGGTCGTTCATACTAATATAATTGGCAGTATTAGGGGGTGGGAAAGCCGGTGGGTGGGGTGAGCCTCCCACGCGTTACTCCTCGCCGCTGAGAGATTGCGCTGTGCAGGTGAAAAGATGCGTCAGCTGCCTCCTCGTGTACCGGAGGGGACGCGTGAATACTTTCGGCAACCAACATGCCCTTCCGCGTTGCTCTGATTGGCCAGCGATCGGCCAGCCCTCTACGCTCGTTTTCCCCCTACGCCGGTAACGCGCGCATGCGCATTTTCTTTTTGATGGCACTCACACGCCAAGCAGCTTTTCACCACACAGCCGCAAGCTGTGCAGGTTTTAATAGCAGGTTTTGCCGCAGCGGCGGCAGGTTTTAATAGGTAAAATTATGCATTCGTCACTACTCTCTCTATATCAACACATAGGTAATATTAATAGGTTTTGCCACTGCGGCATTATGCATTCATCACTACTCTCTCTATATTGACGCTGACGCATAGCCACCAGCTAATATACGTTCCACAAACGCTCCACACCTCCACAAACATCCCGCAGCACAGACGCACACATCCGCACACAGCAGCACAAACATTCCCCACATTTAACATTCACAAACACACAATGAAACATAAACACTGCATAACATTAAACACTAACACTACGATACCCAGAGCTCATCGCGCAAACCGGAAGCGGACATAAGTAATCTTTCCTCGCCGCGTCACTCTAACGTTACCTCACCGGCAACTTATCTAATTTAACAGAAAATTAAAACATCTTTTCAAAATCTTTCTTCACATCTATATTTGTAAATTCCACATAACCTTAGATCTTGTTCTTTAAACATTACGTAGGCCCCTTACCCGCTCGCGAATTTAACTCCACCCCATACGCTAAGCTAAAACCAAAGATTTTCGCCCATCACCCCGTTTTAAACAGCGTAAATACGACATTTCTCTCCGTTTTTAAAGCAATCAACTTATATACGCCAACTCCCCCACACCTTAGCTAGTATCCCTCCGTTTTTAACAACAATCCAACGGTCGCAACATATTTAAAACACATAATATTCATCGCTAGTCACTACACGCCAAACCCCGCCGTTCTCGCAAGACGCTCGTATTTTCAAACCTCTTTGTCTAGTTTAGCGACACGACACGACAATTCAACATTACCTTTACAGTTATACTGTTTATTAAAACACACACGTATTTAACAACGACCTCAAGTACTTCCTATTTAGCTCCTGTATCATAACACAAGCGTATTTGTACGCTCTGTAAACGAGCACCTGGGGGGAGCCTCATGCGCATGCGCGGCGTAGGGGGTAAACGAGCGTAGAGCGCTGGTATTCACGCAGGAGAGCGCTGGCCAATGCTGGCCAATCAGAGCAACGCGGAAGGGTATGTTGGTTGCCGAAAGTATTCACGCGGAGGGGACACTATGCCAAGACGATGAGGACGTTCGGCAGATGGACTGAAGATGAAAGTTGTTGCGTGTTAGAACGTTCAGTCAGGCTAGCCATGTCGGCTAGTAGCTTAGCTAAAGGCAGGGACAGCTAACTAGCGTTAGCTAACCTAGCTAGCTAGCGTTAGCTCGTTATCGAGTGCTAACGTGTGGCAGATAAACTAGGAACAGACTCCCAAGTTCATCCCAACGGGGGGGACAATATCATGGGACTGGTGAACTTTGTCATCTCCACAGTCGTCTCCTTCCTCTTGGAACTGATTCTGCGCTAGGGTGAGTTTTTAATGCAATCTATTCTGTTCCGGCCGTGGATCTCTCTCTCTCTCTCTCTCTCTCTCTCTCTCTCTCTCTCTCTCTCTCTCTCTCTCTCTCTCTCTCTCTCTCTTGCGCTCTCTCTCTCGCGCTCTCTCTCGCGCTCTCTCTCTCTCTCTCTCTCTCTCTTGCTCTCTCTCTCTCGCTCTCTCGGGCGCTCTCTCGGGCGCTCTCTCGCGCGCTCTCTCTCACGCTCTCTCTCTCTTGCGCTCTCTCTGTCTCTCTCTGTCTCTCTCTCTCTCACTCGGTGTGTTGCATCGTGCAGTTTGTGATGTGTGTACTAAGCTTATAGAGTTCGATTCAAATAAGGCAAAACTGCAAATCTGCATGTCGTGCTTGAAAAATTTACCTGGCTTTAAGCTTGTTTATCAGGTTCCAGGGGTGTTTTATGCATTTTCAGTGTTACTGCCAGGTGTACGACTGTACAGGTGCATTGCCACTAAGCCTCGGGCAGCGCTATTATTTAAGAATATGTTGACTGTATCATATGCCCAGCCTTGGGCAGCGCTATTATTTAAGAATATGTTGACTGTATCATATGCCCAGCCTCGGGCAGCGCTACTATTTAAGAATACGTTGACTGTATGCCCAGCCTCGGGCAGCGCTATTATTTAAGAATATGTTGACTGTATGCAAAAAAAAATATTATATTAAATGTATTTTATATATTTTTTTTTAACCTTTAGGGGGGGGGCTCGCGTTTAAATCTCGCACAGGGCCTCGCATTTCTCCCAGACGGCACTGCCTGTGGCTAAACATTGAAGCCACAGCAGTAAAAGGCTCCTCTCTCTGTACTTTACTTTTTTCTAAAACAGAATCCCCTCAAAAGCTAATTGGTGACAATTTTATCTTAAGGAACTCACTTAGGATTTTGAATCAGATAAGAGGTGTTCACAAGCCACCAAATGTCTGTATGTACAGTATACCCCTATATGTCATAACCACTCCTTTTTGCCATCTCGGACAGATGGGGCGTTTGCTGTCTGGAGGGACAAGGGACTCACGACCCTTGGAGACTTGTACATAGACAAACAGTTTGCATCATTCGACCAACTGAAAACAAAATTTAACATTCCTAACTCCCACTTTTTTTTCGATATCTCCAAATCAGACACTATGTCAAAGAAAAAATTTCACATTTTGAAACCATGCCAGAGAATTGCCCATTCTATGATCTCCTGAAGCTTCCTCCAGACTCCAGACACCTGATATCTCGCTTTGTGTCCCTGTTTTCCACCTCTGTGTCCACTGACCATCTGAGAGATGCCTGGTCCACTGAGCTGAATCTCGAGGTGTCTGAGAGCACTTGGAATGAAGGTTTGACTAGAATCCAAACTTGCTCGATCAATGCTAGGTACAAATTGATTCAATTTAAAGTCATCCATAGACTCCACTATTCAAAGACCAAACTACACAGAATTTATCCATCTCTTTCTCCATTATGTGACAGGTGTAAAGTTGCAGAGGGCTCTTTAACACATCTCTTTTGGCTCTGTCCTCATTTACAAAAATTCTGGGGTGAAATATTCCAGTGGTTTTCCAGGATTTATGGAAAGGACATTCCCCCCGATCCAGAGTTGGCACTCTTTGGGTGTTCAGAGACTGCCTTAAGGTACACAAGGGAGGAACAACAGACACCAATGCTCGGCATGGTAGCCGCAAACAAAATTATTCTAACCGATTGGAAATCACCTACACCCCCGTGTTTCCAGAAATGGCTCAATGAAATGATCACAATCATACAGATGGAGAGGATCCGCTTTTACAGATCCAAAGCGCACAACAGGTTTTCGGACATATGGAGCCCATTCATTGACTATCTGAAGGACAAATAACTGCATTCTGCAGAGACTCACCCCTGTATATCTCATGTTTTACCTGTACTATTGTAACACCTGGCTATACAACACACTGTGTAATGCTTTGAGTTAAGTCACACTGTTATTTTATTTTCCTGTCTGGCAGTCTTTTTAGTTTTGTTATGTCTGTCTATTTTTGTTCTGTCTCCTCCTTTTTGTATGTCTGTTCTTGTTTACAGTAAACTGAAAACTGAAAAATAAAGTATTTAAAAAAGAAATACACTCACAGCACACACATCCACATGCACACACTCACTTTAAACAAACAACTCACTGCAGCACCCACTTTACCCACTTTAGACACTTAACACACTTTATATTTATTGGTAAAGAATTTGCACTACAACTCATACCTAAATTGTACCTCATCCCCTTTCTGCATTGTACTGTATATTGTATTGTAACTCAGTTACTTTTCTACTCTGCATTGTATATATGTATATTGAACACTTTTGTCTACGTACTTGACTTCTATTTTATACTTATTATACTTATTTTATACTTATCTATTTTTATCTAGCACAATATCTGGAGCAAAACAGAAAGAAGCATTTTATATAAAAGTATTCTGTACTTTTGTATGACAACTAATAAAGAAACTTGAAAACTTGAAACTACATACATGCACACCAGGGTGCTGCCCAGTACAACCAGTCTGACACTGTTGACCACTAGGTGCTGCCCAGTACAACCACATTCTGACACTGTTGACGACTAGGAGCTGCCCAGTACAACCACATTCTGACACTGTTGACCTCTAGGAGCTGCGCAGTACAACCACAGTCAGACACTGTTGACCACTAGGAGCTGCCCAGTACAACCACATTCTGACACTGTTGACCTCTAGGAGCTGCGCAGTACAACCACAGTCAGACACTGTTGACCACTAGGAGCTGCCCAGTACAACCACATTCTGACACTGTTGACCACTAGGAGCTGCGCAGTACAACCACATTCAGACACTGTTGACCACTAGGAGCTGCCCAGTACAACCACATTCTGACACTGTTGACCTCTAGGAGCTGCGCAGTACAACCACAGTCTGACACTGTTGACCACTAGGAGCTGCGCAGTACAACCACAGTCTGACACTGTTGACCACTAGGAGCTGCGCAGTACAACCACAGTCTGACACTGTTGACCACTAGGAGCTGCCCAGTACAACCACAGTCTGACACTGTAGACTACAAGGAGCTGCACAGTAGGAGTTAGGAGTGAAGGGCCTTCAGCGGTTTGTATTTACTTCCCTGCCCTGATTTTTCCTGCCGGTCCGGGATTGAACTAGCAACCTTCCGGTCACAAACCTGCTTCTCTAACCTTAGGCCACTGCTGCCCCCACACTTTCCCCCCCCGATCAAATCTTTTTATTCCTTTTCTTTTTACAAAACAAGACAAGTGTTGTAAATTCCCCACTATTTTTCATACTGTGTATTATTATTTCCATTCAGGCATTACTTTGGACAGCCCAGGGGGTATTCTTGTTCCTAGTCAGGCATCTCTCCAGACAGCCCAAGGGTCCTTAGTCTGGTAATTAAATACAGGTGGTGAATTGCTGGCACCCAGGGGTGCAGTCGTAATATGGGCGAAGGCCAAACGCCTGCGCACGCGCGCACACACGTTCCCTCGGTTGCGCACAGAACAGATGATACACCTTGTCTCATCCTTCCAGTCGAGAGATCAAGCAACCCCCCACCTACAGAGATCAAGCAACCCCCCACCTACAGAGATCAAGCAACCCCCCACCTACAGGGCTTGTATTTGGTTGTCGGTATCCTATTATTATGCAAAGTCTAGGTGATAAGTGCCGCCGACGAGTCATTTTTGTGTCGTCGCGCCGGCACTTACCACCTAGACTTTGCATAATAATAGGATGCGTGCACTTCGGCCTCAGTGACGAAGCCCAAACGTCGTTTGACCACGTATGCCCAGCACTGCACCCCTGCTTGTTTCCATTTGCAGACTGAGAGTGCGTCCTTGAGGAAGTAAGTTATCACCAGCCTCCAAAATGTAATGCCTGTGGTTTATGCTAGGTAAATGTCATATGTAGCCTGCATTGTGTGTTGTTGGGGCGCTGTGATTCATGTGTATGATTATGGCTTGGGGTTTGCTGCTTTGTGTTGTGTTCGGTCCGTGCCGCTAATTGAGCTAGTGCTAGCCAGCTGGCTATGCTATATGGCATATTTCCATTGGCATGTCAGCACTGGCGCTGGCTCGGTTGGCCGCATGGGCCGGGCATGGCACGGGGTAGCGACTAGCCGTGGTCGTGCATATGGGTCACCTAGTGGCCTAATGCAGGCAGTGGATTTCATACTGTGTATTATTATTTCCATTCAGGCATTACTTTGGACAGCCCAGGGGGTATTCTTGTTCCTAGTCAGGCATCTCTCCAGACAGCCCAAGGGTCCTTAGTCTGGTAATTAAATACAGGTGGTGAATTGCTGGCACCCAGGGGTGCAGTCGTAATATGGGCGAAGGCCAAAGAAAATCATCTCCGACCCCACTCACCCAGCACACCACATCTTCCAGCTGCTGCCCTCCGGGAGGCGCTACAGATCCCTGACCACCAAAACAACCCGGTTCAAAAACAGCTTCTTCCCCACTGCCATACGGACACTGAACTCCCTGTAGCACCCCCCCCCCCCCCCCCTGTAGTACCCCCCGCAACCCCCCTTACCTCTGCTGACATGGACATGGACAAACTCTGAACTATATCTATGTAATTGTGTTTTCTTTTATGTACGCTGTAAGTGATGTTATATGTTCTATGTTTTTATGTTTTTATGTTGGAACTGCTATGAAATCTGCACTGAAACTAAATTCCACCAGCCTGGCTGGGTGGTCATTAAATAAATTGAAATTGAATTGAAAATGATGCATATGACCTTTACCTCTGCTAATTATGTATTGCTAATTATGTATTATGTATTATAATTTCTTGTTTCTGTTCATGTGTTACAGAAACCCACTCTGAAACACCACCATTTTGAGAGATCTCACTCAACAACAGAATCCTAAATAAAAATACAAAAGAACTGTTCTCTTGACTCTTGTGTCCGCTCTCTGACCGGGGTACGCTGTTGTGGATGAAGTGGCTCCAGCAAACATTGCAAACAACATTATATCTTCAATAACAAGACAACAACACAATACAGTAGTAATAATAATAATCAACAACAATAGTAGACAGGACTTCACATGACAATAACAGTAATAATAATAATAATAATAATAATAATAATAATAATAATAATAATAATAATAATAATAATAATAATAATAATAATAATAATAATAATAATAATAACATAAAATGATAATAAATTGGACTAACAAAATAAAAAATAAAAACAGAGTATACATTAAATTAGTCAAGTTCAAGTTTCTTTAATAGTTGTCATACAGAAGTACAGAATACTTTTATACAAAATGCTTCTTTCTGTTACGCTCCAGAGACTGTGCTAGACAAAAAAGATAAGTATAAAATAAAATAAGTATAGCAAGTAAAAAATAGAAGTCACGTACGTAGACACAAGTGTTCAGTATGTACATATGTACAATGTTCAATGCAGAGTAGAAGTAACTGAGTTACCATACAATATACTATACAATATACTAATATACAATCTACTATATAGTGCAAAGCAGAAATGGGATGAGGTACAATTTAGGTACAATTTACAGTAAGGTGTACTGAGGTATCGGTTGTTTCAGTCGCCACTGAAATTCTAGGTAAAGGAATAGGAAAATTAGCCCCTTACTGTATAGTGAGCCTCCTGAGCCCCCTCCATCTCCAGATCCGGCAGCCACGGATCCCAACCCGGAGGACCCACAGTCCGGCGCCCCCGTGAGCCAAAGCACCATGC
This sequence comes from Notolepis coatsorum, assembly GCF_963971535.1. Taxonomy (NCBI): domain Eukaryota; kingdom Metazoa; phylum Chordata; class Actinopteri; order Aulopiformes; family Paralepididae; genus Notolepis; species Notolepis coatsorum. The sequence continues at coordinate 18,305,438 of NC_140169.1, forward strand.
CTCTTTGATGCCTCGGCCCGCAGAGACCTCGAACCGCTCCCCCCCCCCCCGGTCCGAGCCCACAACCACCAGATCCACAGCCAAGGGGGCCCAAAACACATATATAATTAAATATATAAGAAAACACAAAATCAAATACATAAAACCAAAAAGAAAAATAACAGACATGAACACTCGCTCGTTCGCCCCCCCCCCCCCCCCCCCCACCCCCCACCCCAGGACCTTAACGTCATTCATATAATACCTTATTCGATACTCATAAATTCCAAAGTCATATGCGTTCCTTTAACTTTTCCACCGCAGCCAACCAGATTGCGATATTGGCTTCATTAACACCTATAACACGTGCAGTGGATATCTCTAGATAAATGACATCAAGATAGGTGAGAATCCATACCTTCGGACATAATTTATCTGGTTGTATCCAGCATATGAGTCTCTTTACATGTACAGAGTTCGGCAATTGAGAAACATCATTTAACAATAATACAGAAGGCAAGGTCGGTATGGTCAAAGAGAAAATCCCTGATAGCTGAGAAGTAACATTTTCCCAGAAGATCTCAACAGGAGGGCATTCCCAGTACATATGCATATATGTTCCAATGGCACCGTTTGGACATAATGTACATCGAGAGTCAGGTCTGAGACCCATTAAGTTAAATCGCTTGGGGGTCAAATAAGTCCTATGAACAAAATTTTGATGAATCTGTTGGTGATCTGGGTTGTGTGACGATAGCCGAACATTTTCCCAGACTGTATCCCAATCAAAATCTACATCCAACTCAGGGATATCCTTTCTCCAAATCGTATCTAGGGGTAGGTCCTTATATGAGGACATAAGTAAGTGGCAATAAAAGTCAGAGACGAAGCCTCTCGATGTCTCCTTGTCATAAAAGAATTTGTGAAACCGGTGACGCTCTAGTGGAACATCCCATGGAACGCCATGAGCCCTCAGAGCTGCTCTCATTTGTAAATAAAAGAAGAAGGAGGTTCTGGGGAGATCATATCCGTTGGATATATCCTGGAATGAGCGGAGACCAGAGTTATCGAAGATATCCCCCAATGTATGGATACCTTTCTTTTCCCATCTAGGGTACCTAATAGGTTGTTGTCCAATAGGAGTAAATTGTTATTAAATAGAGGGGAATGCGTGTGCCATTTATGGCGGTTAGTGCACGCTTTCTGGGTGTCACGCCAGATCTGGATCACATGTGTGATAAGAGGGCCAAATCGTAATTTGCATTGCTTAATTGAAATGTTGGTATATACACAATATCCTGAAGTCTAAGGGGTCACTATCTTCTCCTCCAATCTTCTCCTCATCCAACCAAGTGATGAGGTCTCAAAGAGAAAGCTTGAAAATAATATTTGAAAATGCTAAACCCCCGTCGAGTTTACTCCTCTGTGCAGTGGATCTCTTTAACACTTTAAGGACCAGCCATGAGTATATACGTGTTTCGGTGCCATGCGTTGTGGACCAGAGCCACGTATATAGCCGTGGCAAGTTGTTATTGTTTTATTCCATATTTATAACGCTATTAACGTCCGCGATCGAGATCCATGACCTACCCACATATTTGATTTTCGCGGCGGCGCAGAGAGGGTCGCAACCTCCCCGACATCATCGCGGGACGTCCAGCACTCCGGTCAACACTCCGGGACAGCAACTCACAGGGAGACAGGGAGACGGGACAGGCGTTAGACAGCTCGCGTGATTGTAGTGGGCGGACATAGCAATAGATACAAGTGGTAAGCATATATGTGAATAGAATAGATATATGAAGTAAGCATATTATGTGAATAGAATAGAAGTACTTAACCCGGGCGGTCAGGTGGCGTAGCGGAGATTGCGTTCGTCACCAACACCGGAGACGCTGGATTCGCCTGTTCGAATCCAGCTCACAGCTCCGGCGTTGTCACCAGCTTGGCTGGCCGTTCACACTAATACAATTGGCAGTATTAGAGGGTGGGAAAGCTGGCGGGGTGGGTCCGGGTCGTTGTAAACAGCGACTCCTACAGTTCGGTCGGGGCGCCTGCTCAGCGCAGATAGGATCTAAGGGGGGTAGTGTGATCCTTCCACACGTTACACCCTCTCAGTGAGAGTCCGCGCTGCCAGGTGAAAAGAAGCGGTTGATTGGCTAGACGTGTGTCGGAGGAAGCACGTGATAGCCTCCACTCTCCCAGACCGACTGTGGGGGGTAAGTGCGCAGCGACCAGGAAGGGGATTGGGAATTGGCATAACGACTAACATTGGGATGGGAGAAAATCGGAGGAAAAAGGAGGGGGAAAAAGATCAATAAAAAAAAAATAAGTACTTAACCCAGCAATGAAACCACGTTGACAGACCACGGACAGAAGACGGTAAGGAGATGATCCATGGCCTCAGTGGTGCACGTAGAGCAGTCACTGCAATCTTGGCCAAGACCCCAAGACATCCATCACCTTGGTCAGCACTACGAGACAAGCACTCAGAGAGATGGGGGGGGGGGGGGGGGGGGGGTTGGGACAGGGGTTAGAGAGTTCCCATGTTTGTAGTGCTGCAGAAAAGCAGACATGGGAGAAAATAGACATCCTAACTAAACTAGACAGATTAATCTAAAGGTCAGTCCCCGACCAGGTGAGATCAGGGTAGGTTGAAGGAGAGAGAGAAAAGATGGGTCTTAAGCAGGGATTTAAAAGCTTCGACAGAGCAGGCGCCCCTGACGATGGCAGGTAATTTGTTTCACAGGTAGGGAGCGCGGTAGACAAAGGCTCTGTGGCCGGCGGATTTCTTTTTAACCCTAGGAATCGATAGAAGTCCCACATTTTGTGAGCGCAGAGCACGAGCGGGCGAGTATCGGGAGATGAGATTGGATAGATAGAGCGGTGCAAGCCCATTTAACATTTTGTAGGTGAGGAGTGGCACTTTAAAGTCAGATCGGGCTTGAATAGGAAGCCAGTGTAGGGCGGACAAAACTGGTGTGATGTGATAACATTTTCTAGTTCTAGTTAGTATCCGTGCAGCAGCATTTTGCATGAGTTGAAGATTTTTGATGCTTGAATTAGGTAGGCCTGAAAAAAGTGCATGAGACAAAAGCATGAATCAGGGTTTCAGCATCAGCCAGAGTTAAAATGGGGCGAATTTTTGCGATATTACGAAGATGGAAGAAGGCAATTTTGGTGACATTTTTTATATGTGCATTAAATGAAATGGGAGGAATAAAAAATTACTCAGAGGTTTTTTATGGTGGAGCTCTGGGATACCTGACAAGTATCAAAGTTGAGGGAGATGTCCTGAAACAGGCCTCTGTGGTTTGGGGGGCCAACAATTAACATCTCAGTTTTATCTGCATTAAGGAGTAGAACGTTTTGCGACATCCACTTTTTGACGGCAAGCAAGCAGGCCTCAAGGTTTTGTAATTGGGAGGAATCATTTGGCTTAATAAGTATATATAATTGGGTGTCATCAGCGTAAAAATGAAAGTTTATGCCAAATTTGCGTATGATATTGCCGAGGGGTAGCATGTAAATCGAAAATAGCAAAGGGCCCAGGACAGAGCCTTGTGGGACACCACATTGCACTGGGAGGGTCTCAGATGTTAAATCATTATAGACCATGCAGTGTGTTTTATTTTTATTTTTTTTACTTTATTTTTTAGCGTTTATCGCTTTTCCTGGTCAAGCATGACCGACAGTTGTAGGGTGAAATGGGAGAGAGAGCAGGGGGAGACATTCGGCAAATGACGGCGAGTCCGGGAATCGAACTCGGAGTCAACCAGATCCGTGACGCAGCACGGAGTCCCGCGACGCAGCGCGGTAACATGGTGTGCTACTGGAGCACCCTACGCAGTGTGTTCTATCAGTTAAATAAGATTTAAACCAAGCAAGTGCATGACCCCGAATGCCAACATGATTCTCAAGCCGACCTAGAAGAATCGAGTGATCGATAGTGTCAAAGGCTGCACTGAGATCAAGGAATAAGAGCACAGCAGTGAGGTTTGAGTCAAGAGAGAGCAGTAAGTCATTTGTGACTTTGGTAACCGCCGTTTCGGTGGAGTGTAAAGGCCTCTACATGCTACAGCAACTTCAAAGCAACTGCAACACAACATCGACAAAGCAACGGTGTTGCAGACACTCTGCCTTTATGCTTCTGCAACATCGACGAGCAGCCTATGCAACATTGTACCCCGGATGTAGCTAGGTTCCCTAGATAGATGAAATTTCCCTTCTCAACCAACCCATTGATAACAAGCAGAAAAAGAAGCATTATTTTTACTTCCGGTCGGGGGATTTCAAAATAAAAGAGCGACGTCTAAAAGCACCGTAAATACGTTTATTTTGTACATTATCTAACGTTAACACGAACCTAAACTAATCTAAAGTTAGTTTAGGTTCGTGTTAATGTTAGATAATGTACAAAATAAACGTATTTACGGTGCTTTTAGACGTCGCTCTTTTATTTTGAAATCCCCCGACCGGAAGTATTTGTGATGTATTCTGCTTGTGTAACTTTAGGTTCGTTTTAACGTTAGCTAGCAGCAGGGATGGTCGCCTTTGTGCAAATGCAGGCAGCTACAGGCACTCGAGGTCAAGGAAGAGCTGCTGAATTTAATCGGCAGGAGGAGAGAGAGCTCGTCAAAGCTGGATATATCCCTGTGGCTGTGGTTGTAGGCACGAAAATGCAGCTCGAACTACCCATTATATTAAATTAATTGATTGCTGTTTAACAACTTGTCCGTGTCCAGTCCTTTCGAACTGCCCCACCGTTCATTGTAAACAATGATGCATGTAATTATATTAACGTTACTGTGTGTTGTTGTAGCTATGTTAATAAATTCTGAATGGCATTGACGTTAGTTGGGTATGATAGAGCATTGAATAGCATCATCAACGCTAGCTGGCTGGCTACAACAATGGAGGATGGTATTCCTCGCTGCGGGACCAACATTATTCTATGACAGCCCCGCCCCCATTCACTACCAACCAATCACTGCTACGCAATATCAACGCAACGGTTGTTTAGATTAGATTTTGGGGAGATGTACGCAACATCCTCGCAACACAGTCTACAAGACCCTCTGCAACAACCGCATTGAAATCGCGCTGATGTTGTGTTGCAGTTGCTTTGAAGTTGCTGTAGCATGTAGAGGCCTTAAGGCTCTAAAGCCAGATTGAAAAGATTCATTAAGATTATTGTTTGATAAATGGTCAGTAAGTTGCGTTGCGACGATCCGTTCTAACACTTTGGATAGGAACGGAAGATTGGAGATGGGTCTGTAATTTTTCAAGATTAGAGGGTCGAGGTTCGGTTTTTTAAGTAGTGGTTTAATGACGGCTGATTTAAAGGCCAGGGGCACCACGCCAGTAGACAAGGAGGTGTTGAAGATATTGAGTAGGGCAGAGCCTAGAGTTGGGAAGAGTTTTTTGATGAGAGTTGCTGGAAGAGGGTCAAACAGACAGGTTGAGGGTTTAGCCATGCCAACCAATTTAGAGAGGGCACTAAGTGAGACGTTTTCAAGGCAGCATAGCGTATGGCTGGATTCAAAGTCAGAGGGAAGGTCCATCAGAGGTTGGGAGGGACTCTGATTGTTGAGTAAGGCAACAATTTCATCTCTAATGAGGTCAATTTTCTTGGTAAAGAATTTAATGAATTCGTTAGCCGAGAACGCATGGTTTAGGGCACTTGGTTGTTTCTGAGTAAGTTTTGCAACTGTGTCAAACAGAAACTTTGAGTTGTTTTTGTTTTCATTAATGAGTTTGGAAAAATATGAGGTTTTGGCAAGTGAGAGTGCCTTTTTGTAGTTACGTGAACTATCATTCCAGGCAAGGCGGAATACTTAGAGTTTGGTCGAACGCCATTTATGTTCAAGTTTGCGACAAGCCTTTTTAAAGGAGCGCGTTTCCTCCGTAAACCAGGGAGTTTGTTTTTGCGGAGCACGTTTAATTTTAGGCTTAAGAGGAGCGACAATGTCGAGCGTGCTACGAAGGGCGGCGTTAAGTTTGTCTGTAAAGAGATCAAGGGGGCCAGAGTAAGAGAGGAAGGGAGAGAGGGTGTCTGGTAGGCAGTTAACTAGAGTTGGGACAGTTGAGGCGTTAATACAAAAGCTCATGTAGGATTCTACACTGTCTGGGCGAGAATCCGTCAGATCAATTTGAAATTTGATGAGGTAGTGGTCTGAGAGAGCAGGAACATAGGGGGAAACGGTCAAATTTGACACAGTGAGACCGCGGGCTAGGACTAGGTCAAGGGTGTTCCCACCACTGTGAGTGGGTTGGTCAACGATTTGAATGAGACTGACAGAGTCAATGATGTCGGTAAAAGCCTTATTTAGGGGATCTAGAGTTTTGTTGGAATGAATGTTAAAATTACCAACAATTAAAATGTTATCTGAGCGCGTAACAAGCTCAGAGATGAAAGTGGAAAACTCATCTAAGAAGAGGGTGTAAGGGCCTGGGGGGCGGTAAAGGACAGCCATTACAAAGGATGCAGTGGAGGTAGGAATCAGACCGCCACACTTTCTGTTGGGCGGAGAGGGACGCAACAGGAGAACCTCAAACGAAGAAAACGTACAGTTTGCGTCGGATGTAAAGTTGTGCTTTGAGTCGTAAATTAGAGCAACTCCGCCTCCTTTCTTGGAGGTGCATGCGATATGGGAGCTACTAAAATTAGGGGGTGAAGCCTCGTTTAAGGGCAGAAAGTCATTAGGTTTAAGCCATGTCTCAGTAAGTCGAGACTATGGTCTGTTATCAGTTCATTTACCAAAAGAGCTTTGGTTGGCAGAGAGCGAATGTTGATAAGGCCAACCTTCACGCACTCTGTATTTTTAACAGCGCGATTTTCAGCCATGCGGGTAGGTTTAATCGCAATTAAGTTGGCATGGTTTATTGCACAAGGACGAGCTGGGTAAAGCGGAGCGTAACGAGATATTCTAGTTTTGATTGGATATACCGGTTTAAGGATAGAGATAGAAAGAGAGGAGTGGGGAGCCTGGTGGAGGAGGGACCCAGCATGGTTAGGAAAGGTATAGGGATTGGCAGGCTCCATCGGTTTAGCATGCAAGCCTGCACCCTGGCATGCTTGTTGGGTGGCTGTCAGCCCAAAGCTATAATCTTGTCTATATTGCTAGATAAGAGAGAGGCGTCTTGCATGTTAGGATGCACGTCGTCCTTTCTCAGCAAGCCAGGGCGCCCCCAGAAAAAGGACCAGTTATCCACGAACCCTAAGCCCTGTTCTTTACAGTATTTTTCCAGCCATCGGTGTAGAGAAGCTGTCCTACTCATGAACTCATCATCATGCCGGTTTACAGGCAGGGGGCCAGAGAAGATTACTCGATGCCGACTCATCTTTCTGGCGAGGTCAGAAAGCCTATCTATGTTGATCTTTGTGACCTCAGAGACTTTCATCCTACAGTCATTATTTCCGACGTGTATAACAATATGCTCAAATTTATCTTCAGTGGGTGCGAGATGTGGGTTATCTTTTCCCTTGACTATGCTATTCGCCAGAAATCTCAGGTTGGCTTCAATGTCGGTAGCTCTGGCTCCCCCAAAACATTTGATCTCGGCTGGCTTGTCTAGCTTAATATGCCGGGTGATGGAGTCGCCAATCACAAGGACAGGAAGACGGGGTTTCAGTGGAGGCCGCTGCATGCTGGGACCGGAACCCGCAACACGTGTAAGATCATGTTGCGGAGACCGAGCGGTTACACTGCCACTCCGTATTGGGCGCAAAGACCATGTCCTGAGCACTATGTCTGGGACTCTCCAGACTAGAAAACCTCGCTTGAGACTCCTTAGAAAAGCCTGAAGTGTCCGAGACGTCTAAAGCTGACTGTTTTCCTGACTCAAGTTCAAGGACACGACTCTCTAACCGAGTTAACCTTTCTAGGAGAGAGGGACAGACAGAACACACATGCTTACACCAGGTGGCGGTGGTAGACCAGGAAAAAATAAAAATAAAAAGTGCTATGGATCAACTGCTAAAGGCCAATTGAAGGTTTAGCTAAAGAGCTAAACCCAGTAGGTCGAGCTAGCCGGGTAAGCCTGGAAGCTAGCGGACTAGGATAGTATAGTTGACAAGCTAACAAGGCAAGACCAGAAAATGCAGATACAAAAGAGTGGCCTGCTGGAGGAGGGCAAGTAAGAGGCAGTAGATACTTGAATGCACTCGGTTGCCTCCTTGGAAAACTCCAGCAGGAAAACTCCAAGTCTTTGTCTGTCTTAGTTGGTCGCCTGCGCTTCGCTGGCGCTTGGATAAACTACACTTAAATCCCTGATGAATAACGTCCCACACCTGTAGGAGGCTGGCCTCTGACTGATTGGACTAATTAGCACAGGCTGCTCAAGTCAATCCCTATGGGGTGAACTGAGCTGATTGATTCAGAGAGAACAACCACCAAAAATAATACACAATGGGTACTGACTTACTTTACTCAGCTAAATCACATGTGTAGTCAGCTCAGCTTTAGTGCAAAGTGAGCTACAGGCAGCAGTATTTAACACAGTCAAGTCAAGTCAAGTCAAGTAAATTTTATTTGTATAGCACATTTCCAGGCAGCGGCAGCTGGCACCAAAGTGCTTCACAGGCAGGTTGATAAAAAACAAAATAATATGATGCAAGATATAAGATTAAAACACAGTAAAGCAATGAAAGTAATAAAAACAGGTATGACACAGTAAAACAAAGAGGATAGAAGGGCCAGGGGTCTAGTGGTGATTAAGTGGGGGGGAAGGCCAAGGAGAACAGGTAGGTTTTTAAAAGTGATTTAAAAGCCTGCATGGTCTGGGCGGCCCATACGCTGAGGGGGAGGCTGTTCCACAATCTAGGCGCTGCGGTGGAGAAGGCTCTGTCTCCCCTAGTCTTGAGACTAGTTCTAGGCACCGCCAATAGCAGCTGGTCAGCTGATCTGAGGGATCGGTGGGGGGTGTGGCGGTGCAAGAGCTCGGATAGATAGGGAGGAGCCGTACCATTTAGTGATTTAAAAACATTTAGGGCTAGTTTAAAATCTATTCTAAAACGAACCTTGCCTCTGACTGATTGGACTAATTAGCACAGGCTGCTCAAGTCAATCCCTATGCGGTAAACTGAGCTGATTGATTCAGAGAGAACAACCACCAAAAATAATACACAATGGGTACTGACTTATTTTACTCAGCTAAATCACAAGTGTAGTCAGCTCAACTTTAGTGCAAAGTGAGCTACAGGCAGCAGTATTTAACACAGGCCTTGCCTCTGACTGCTTGGACTAATTAGCACAGGCTGCTCAAGTCAATCCCTATGGGGTGAACTGAGCTGATATTGTCCGTGACCAGTCGGCCTCTTATAAAGCCAGTCTGATCGGGGTTAACTAGAGATGTCATATGCTTTTGAAGTCGGATGGCTAGCACCTTAGCATATAGCTTTAGATCGGCTCCGAGGAGACTTAAGGGTCTATAGCTGCCACATTCGGTGGGAACCTTATCTTTCTTGAGTAGAACAGATATAAGTGCCATATTGACATCCCTGGAAAAATTGCCCTCTTTGACTGAGTGTAAAAGCATTGAAAGTAATAATGGACCGAGTACATCCCAGAACGCAATATAGAGTTCTGGTGGAATGCCGTCCCAACCAGGAGCCTTGCCCCGTTGCATGTCAGCAATCGCTTCCCTAAGCTCATCTAGTGTGATAGGTGCAGCTAACCGTTTAGCGTCATCCTCTGAGACCTGTGGTAAGTTAATTTGATTAAGAAAGTCCTCCAGCTTAGTATGATCAAAGATCACTTCTGACTTGTATAGGTTGGAATAAAATTAGCTAAATGTATCGTTACCTCCGGATTGCCAGACGACTGCTCTACCTCCCAAGCCACAATCATCAAATTTGCTGACGACACAGTGGTGGTGGGCCTGATCTCTGCCAACGACGAGAGGGCCTACCTGGAAGAGGTCAAGGTCCTGGCGGGATGGTGCCAGGAAAACAGCCTCTCCCTGAACGTCAGCAAAACAAAGGAGATGATTGTGGACTTCAGGAGGTCGGGGGTCAAGGACTACAGCCCCCTCAGCATCGACGGGGCACCGGTTGAGAGAGTCAACAGCTTTAAGTACCTCGGAGCCTACATATCCGAGGACTTGACATGGACCACACACATTGACAGTGTTGTGAAGAAGGCACGACAACGCCTCTACTTCCTCAGGCGCCTAAGGAAGTTCCAAGTCAGTCAGAAGATCCTTAAGAACTTCTACTCATGTACAATAGAGAGCATCTTGACTGGCAACATCACCTCCTGGTTTGGGAATAGCACTGCACAAGACCGAAGCAGACTACAAAGAGTGACACGTTCAGCCGAACGCACAATTGGAGGGGGGCTCCCCACCCTCCAGAACATTTACAACAAGCGTTGCAAGGGCAAGGCTAAGAGAATCATTAAAGACTCCAGTCACCCGAACAACTGCCTCTTTGAACTGCTGCGGTCAGGCAAGCGATACCGGAGTCTCAAGGCGAGCACAGAAAGACTCAGAAGAAGCTTCTATCCCCAGGCCATCAGGCTGCTAAACGAACAATGAACACTACACAACAACAACCACCAAACGCACATAGCACACACATCCACACGCACACACTCACTTTAAACAAACACACTGTAGCACCCACTCCACACACTTTATAGCACACACCCACTTTAAACAAACACACTGTAGCACCCACTCCCCACACTTTATATTTATTGATGAAGGATTGCACTACAACTCGTACACCTTACTGTAAATTGTACCTAAATTGTACCTCATCCCATTTCTGCTTTGCACTATATAGTACTGTACATTAGTACACTGCATAGTATTGTATATTATATGGTAACTCAGTTACGTCTATTCTGCATCGAACATTGTACATATGTTTATACTGAACACTGTGACCTCATTTTCTACTTCTAAATTACATGCTATACTATGTTATTTGATACTATCTTGTCTAGCACAGTCTCTGGAGCGTAACAGTAAGAAGCATTTTGTATGAAAGTATTCTGTACTTCTGTATGACAACTATTAAAGAAACTTGAAACTGTCGCCCCTTAAAATGGAGTTAATCTCCTTTTTCACCACCTTAATTTGGAGCTCCAGTCGGCTAGAGCAGGGGTTCCCAAACTTTTCAGGCCGGGACCCAGAAAATAAGGCGTCAGAGAGCTGCGGCCCAATGCACATCGTCAGGCTTTTTTTTTTTTTTTTTTTGTCAGGCGACCAATTTTTTAAGCCAAATATCACTTCAATCCTATTAAGTTAGTTCAAGTTAGTTATTCATTTATATGTGCTATTTATGAGAGGGCTAACTTGTTGCAAAATAATAATGATAATTGTTACAAAGGGTCAGATTAAACCGAATATATATATTTATTACTTGAGATACCTTGTATAATATTTGTATATCGTCTGATATCCCTTGTATATTCTTTGTATATATACACGGAATATCCCTTTACCTAGGTACAAGCCAGACCATAATATTCGTTCTCCTATTGGACAGCGACCCCTAGGCGCCAACGGCCATACCCCCAATGGCAAGTTCAAAGCCACCGCCAAGGCATGTCTCAACATGTCCAGGTTTGCGCAGTAATACGAGACAGAACTGAGGTTGGCACTAGATTATTCACCTTACGTATAAATACGTCGCAGGTGGATACAGCAGTAGAGTATCCTAAAAGTTGAAGCCTTCACCACGATACAACGTGCCGTGAAGTGGGCCTCTTTGCCCTGAATAGAGCCTTGAGAACCGCGTGCGAATAGATAGCTAAAGTGTCAGAGTTTAACGCTGTATCGTCGAGTTCGACTTATTCTATTGTCTATTATTTATAGTGTATCGTGCGGCTACCATTCTCCGTGACCATCATTACCACCGGTTCGTCGTACCTCTAGCTAGTGCACTTATCCAGGCTGGGCGGCCTAAACTCACGCCACCACCCGAGGAGTCCTAGACGAGAACCGTTGGATATGTACACCGGAGAACCTACACCGGCGAATGCAGAGCCTTTTCCGGCTGGATTATATTGCTTTGGTACTGTGGCTGCTGGAGCAGAGAACCGTCTACCCCACTGCTGTGTGGGATCTACCCTGTGAGGAGCACCATCGAGCCCGCCTCTAGGACCACAGAGGCTGGCTAGCTTTCATCCATGCTGTCGTGCATACTGGAGTATAGCTGTTGCTTTGTCTACGGACCAAGGGAGTACTGCACTGGCTCCTGTATCTGGAGCCTCGTTATTCCGCGTTGATCCAGACTTTGCTCCCGAACATTCCTCTACCCTGCCGGCTTACAACCGGAGGGAACCCCCTAGTGTCTCCAGCTGACTACGAGTGTGCCTTATGTAATTCTTATGCTACAGGTGGCGTAAGTTATACCCATCTTACTATTCTCATGGACTTACGCTCTTGACCTACTTTAAGTGTTCTTCGCCTTACAAGCGCAATCATAATTCTCAATCTGTAACCTACCGTTGCTGCTCTAATAATAAATACATCTAACTAGAACTTTCTTTGTCATTGCCGTGTTCTTGTGTGGGTGTTCACCAGATATACCATGTACTGTATGGCCAGTAATTAAAGTACATAACTAAGTAGTGGTTTAATGATACCATACTCTCAATACAGTCAGGGAATTGTACCCCTCAGTTACAATTGGTCCTTCGAGCCGGAGGAATATCAGTGTAATATCTAAATATAATATTGATATTAACCATGGCCAGCGGTGAACACTCCCCAAGCGGCTCTCCTAAGCTAGAACGCCCGCAGCGCAGACGTCAGCCACCTCCCTACCTAGAGGAATACGCTGTCAGTCTAATACCTAGCTTTATACAGACGTTAAATGCGGAAAAAGCGGATAGTAAAAGTATGTCAAATCCTACCGACCAGGCGACCTTGCCAGTAGAGACCCTAGTGGGTTCTAACGTAACTGACCAAGCTCACGGGGGGGACCAGGAGGGACATGACATGACTATACCCCCAGACAACGTCAACGGGACGGTCCCCGGAGAGCTCCAGGATAAAGAAAGCGCTCCAGGGACAGAACCCGACCCACTACCAGAAGAGAAGCGCGCCCAGGAGATAGACCTCGGGGCGCGCCAAGAGAACAGATCTCCAACGAGCACTGTCAGAAGCCGATCACCTCCATCAGTGTCTTCCCCCAACGAAGCGGACAAGATGCTGGCGCAGGCATTTATCGCCACCCTGGCAGCCTCCACTGAACGCGATCGACTCCAAGCACAGACGCTTAGTGAGCGCGAACATTCTTCCATGGAACAAGAGCGCCTCCGGGCGCAACAACTAAGTGAGCGCGAACACTCTACCATGGAAAGAGAACGCCTGCAGGCTCAACAACTGAGTGAGCGCGAACAATCTGCAGACCAACGAGAGCGCCTTCACGCGCAACTCCAAGCGCAAGCCCTTAGTGAACGCGAACACTCTGCAACCCAGCGAGAGCGCTTCCAGGCGCAGCAAAGGAGTGAAGACGACCGCATACGCCTGGAGACCAGACGCCTCCAGACGGAAGAGAATATTGAAAGAGACCGCGCCGATGCCCAGCGCGCCGCCGCCGATGCACAGCGCGACGCCGCCAATGCACAGCGCGACGCAGCCCAAGCCCAGCGCGAAGCAGAGCGCGACATCGCTCACATCAAGCGCGAAGCAGAGCGCGACCGGCTACAGGCGCAGATAATGGAGCAATTGATTGCCAGGGCGACACCCCCTCTCTCCGCACGGAGCTCCAGGGCATCATCACGACAAGGGTCTAGGGCACCTTCCCCTACCCGACCAAGTGACCCGGAGCCCGGCCAACAGAAAGATCCTATCCACGTCTCCGAACCCCCTCCCCGACCGGTCCATACGAGACCCAGCAACCGGGAAGAACCGGCCTATGCCGCCGAGAGACTGAATAGACGACTTCAAGACCTAGAAGACCTAGCAGAGGAAGAGGAAGAAGAGGAAGGTCAAGCCCACCAGCAGCAACGTACTCCACAGGACCAGGAGGTCCAGTACAGCCCAGACTTCACCCCCGAGGCACTGCGCTACAAACCCCCGACTCAACTCAAGGGTGAGTTTGACGCACAGCCAGCACCGAGGAACAGCACCTGGGTACCCGGGCCTTGGTACCCACCAAGTACCAGCCCACGACAACACGTACGGGGAGACTCGCCCAGGAGGCCTCTCCCCCAACGCTCACCGATGTGCCAGCCATCCATGGCATCGCACCTTGGCACACCGACGTTCCCGGACTTTACGCACGAGGACAGAGCACAGTACACGGAATTACGGATGTGCTTAGAGACTATGATGTCCGACGTCCCTGATGAGTCGTACAAATATGCTATCCTCCTCAAGCATCTCAAGGTGCCCAGAGCGCATAATATAGCGCTGGCATATTCCAACTCAAGTACCCCATACTCCGCGGCTCTAGTAGCCCTCGACCAGCGTTATGGACGCATATGGGACTACGTGATACAAGAAATAAGGAATATTGACCGTCTCCCCCCAGTCACAGACAATCGATCATTGGATGACCTCTCTATCAAGGTACAATCCCTGGTAGGGATGCTGGGGTCCCAAAAGGAAAAAGGGAGACACGAACTGTATGCTAACTCTAATGTAGAACGAATATTAGAGAAGCTCCCTCCAGCCCGCCAAGATCGCTTTAGGCGGCAGAGAGACCACCGTGATCTCGACGGTCCCGAGCCATCCCTCCTAGACCTGGCCGACTTCCTCGCGAGAGAAGTCAGCAGCCTACGACTGGATACGTTCGTGCGGAGTGGACCAAGCCCAAGAGATGGACCTCGGAGATCCAACGATAACCGCCGGTTGGTGACCGTCATGCACCAAGCCGAATCAGTACCGCGGCACAAGAACCACAACACCCCCTCGACGAAAGAGAAGTGGAAGATTGTATGCCAGTACTGCGAGAAAGAACATTGGCTGTCGCAATGTGACACTTTCAAGAAGATGACCGCCGACGAGGTGAGTCAGTGGATCAAAGCCAACCGCCGCTGTTACCGCTGTGCACGCAGCCATATGGCAGCCGAGTGCCGCTTGAAGAAGAGGTGCAGCAGGTGTGACGGCGCCCACTTGGACATCTTGCATGACAGCAACAGGAAGAAACTCGCACCCCCAAGCAGCACCAGAGTAAACGCCATGTATATCGACCCCGCCAGCAGCGGGAGCTCCCGAGTGCTCTTGAAAGTGGTCCGAGTGATAATAAGCTACGAGGACAAGGTCATGGACACTTACGCCGTCCTTGACGATGGGTCAGAAAAGACTCTCCTCCTCGCATCCGCTGCAGCCCAGCTGGGTCTGCGGGGGAGCGAAGAAACAATGACAATTCGTACTATAAGAAGAGACCTGAAGACAATAAAGGGTGAAAACGTCTCCTTCACTATCGCAGCAAGCGGGCAGCCAGAGAGGCAGTATAGGATTACTAACGCTTTCACCAGCCAAGACATAGGCCTGTCACAGTACACCTACCCCATCCCCAAGCTGATGGAAAAATACGTGCACCTACGTCAACTACCTATACCGCTCATCGACGGCGCTACCCCGACCCTGCTCATAGGATCCGACCACGCACACCTCATCGTCCCAACGGACCGGGTCCACATCGGGCCCAGAGGCTGTCCAGCAGCAGTCGAGACCCGCCTAGGATGGACACTACAAGGCCCCCTCTCCAGGTCTCCCAACCGACCAGCAGCCACTCGCTGCCTCCACTCCAGAATGACAGAAGAAGACACCACCCTCTTACAGCACGTCGAGAGGATATGGACACTAGACACAATGCCCTTTAAGAACGAAAAGGAACACATTTGTTCAAAGGAAGACACTTATGCCATAGCCCTCCTCGAGCAGAGGACAAAGAGAGTCGAGGTCAATGGAGTGATGAGATACGCAACTCCACTCTTGAGGCGAGAGGGTATGCCCACCTTCCACGCCTCAAAAGAAGCGACGGAGCGATATCTACTGAACACAGAGCGGCGTCTAGCCAGAGACCCCGCTCAAGCCACTGTGTACCGCGCTGAGATTGACAAGCTAATCACAGCGGGACACATAAAGAAAATTTACATTCAAGAGGCCGATCAGACGACCGAATCATGGTACGTGCCCCACCACAAGGTCCACCACAACGGCAAGGATCGTATTGTGTTCAACTGCAGCTACCAGATCGGACCACAGAATCTGAATAAAGAACTCTTGCCCGGTCCAACACTCGGCCCCTCTCTACTAGGCGTGTTGCTACGTTTCCGCCAAAACAAGGTGGCCATCAGCGGCGACATCAAAGGGATGTTCCTGCAGGTGCGACTAGTGGAAGAGGACAAGCCCCTGCTGCGGTTCTTATGGAGAGAGAGGATCGGGGATGAGCAACCATCCATCTACCAATGGGAGGTCCTCCCTTTCGGAACCACATGCAGCCCATGCTGTGCTACGTTCGCACTGCAAAAACATGTCGCAGAGGACCCAGCAGCTGACAAGGAGGTCCGACAAAGTGTAGAGAGGAGTTTCTACGTGGACAACTGTCTGCAAAGCGTCTCGACGCCAGAAGAGGCCGAGGCCCTCCTACTCAAGCTCCGCGCCTCCCTGATCAAAGGCGGCTTTGATCTCCGGCAGTGGGCCAGCAGCGACCCTCAAGTACTGCGCAGCCTCTCCCCAGAGAACAAGGCAGCAAGCAGCGAGACCTGGATGGCGACCATCCCAGGTGAAGCCCAAGAAATGACATTAGGACTAGTCTGGCGCTTCAAAACAGACTCGCTCCATTACAGACACACACCCCTGACCAAGGAGCAGGGAAGGTCGATTTCACTACCGACCACCAGACGGAGTGTATACAGAACACTCGCCAGACAATATGACCCGTTGGGATGTATCTTACCTTACACCACCAGGGCAAAAATGATTGTGCGAGAGCTGTGGGACAAGGACCAGGGCTGGGACGACCCCATACCCGACCACCTTGCTTCCACATGGAGAGAGTGGGAAAAGGAACTCAACTCGCTCCCAGGTGTCAACATACGCCGCAGCTACTTCCCACCCACAGTGCGGCTGGAGACGTGCCAGATGGACCTGCACGTCTTCAGCGACGCCTCAGAAGTAGCCTACGGCTCGGTGGCTTACTTGCGGGCCCGAGAGGAGGGAGGAGAAATACATACCGCCTTCATCCTGGCTCGTTCAAGGATAGCCCCCCGCAAGCAACAATCGATCCCGCGTCTAGAGCTCTGCGCAGCCCTAGTAGGAGCGCAACTCGCCACGTTAATCCAACGTGAACCATGACCCCACGACTTTGTGAGTTGACTGACCCTTACAGCGGACCTTGAGTGGTAGACAGTGCGGTCAATCTGTCTCTGCTTAGCTAATTAGGTGGGACTAATTAGGGTGCGGCTGTTGTGAAGGATCAGATTAAACCGAATATATATATTTATTTATGGATATATATTTAATAGTATTTGTATATCGTTTGATATCCCTTGTATATTCCTTGTACATATACACTGAATATCCCTTTAGTCTACTAACAGCCCATAATAGTTTCATTCTCTCATTGGACAAGAACTTGGCGCCAGCAGCCAAGCCCCTTGGTTCAAGTTCAATCGTGCCGACGAACATGTCGTTACTAGCCCGGTTCCGCGTAGGAATACGTCTGGCGAAATACGAATGGTACTATTTGTTCACAGCGCATATATATATGGCGCAAGTAAAGTAGAACTTTCTTTTAGTCCCTTAGCCCTTAGTTCTTTACCCTCCAACCTAGTGGCAAGACGTTAAGCCTCACCCACGATACACGTGTGGTGCAGTATGGTCAACTTGGCCTCAGAATGGCATTGAGACATCGTGTGGATTAATAGTTGAATTGTCGTAGTTTGGCACTATACCGTCGAGTGGGACGTATTTCTATTAAGTTAATAATAGTCTATTATGTATGGTGCATCGTTCGGTTAGAGTTATACAGTGAGTAGTACCCCCATCGTTTCCTCGCGTTATCTAGAGTCTTAACCAGGCTGGGCAGACCACGTGTGGTGCTTTCATCCGAGGAGTTCTGGGCAAGGACGAGTGGACCTGCACATTGGATTACCTTACCCGGACGACGGCGAGCCCTACACGGCTTGGATTATCTACTTGCTTTGGGTGCTTTGATTTATGCCATGGATAACAGCCAACACTGGTGAGTGTTGGAACTACCCCCCGAGAGGAGTCCAGGTGAGACGGCGCTCTACCCCGAGTGAGGTCGCCTCACGTCTCTTCGTTGTGGACCGGCAGCTACCGTCTACAAGAGGGCCCAACTGTATTCATCTGTGGACCAAGGTTCTGTGGGCACCGTGTTCAGCACTCTGAATTCTCCCAAGAAATCGTTGGCCAGATGGGATATCGCCAGCGGCTCTCCTAACCCCCCCCCCCCCCTACTGACTTACAACCAGCGGGACCCCCTTTAGTGTATCCAGCTATAATCATTAAGTACCATCGCTATAGTTCCCTAAAGAACCAGGTTGTATACTTGCTTCCTGCGTAACCAGAGATTGGACATTCAATGTTGATTTGCCTACGAATACTCATTTGCCTTACAAGTGCATTCAAATCATAAATGTCATTAAGTGAACGTTGTATATACCCTTTGCTATATATTAAAGATTCGACGGATACATTTGTGTGGACTTGGTTTCATGGTGGGAAAGTGTTCATCATATCTATATCATGTACTGTGTGGCCAGTAGTTAAAGTACATAAAGCGGTAGTGGTTTAATGATACCATACTTATCAATACAGTCAGGGAATTGTACCCCTCAGTTACACTAACAGTACCACGTGTGTATCAACAGCAACGTCCATTGAAGTGAACGCTAATCACCAGTGTCTAAGGCAGACCTGGGCATTGTACGGCCCGCGGGCCGCATCCGGCCCGCGGGATGATTCTGACCGGCCCGCGAAAGATTACATGATAATAAAAAAAAATAAAAAATAAAAAATTTCTTTTTAATTTTTTTTTCTTTTTTTTTACTTTTTTCTTTTCATGTCAACGTTCACACGCACAATATACGCTTAGGAGACATGCTCAGAAGATGTTGGTTCTCTTTGGATCCACCTACATATGTGAACAGACATTCTCAGTCATGACATTTACCAAGTCCAGGTACAGATCCTCTCTCACTGATGAACATCTGGCAGCTGTGCTTCGCATCTCCACCTCAGACATGCAACCTGACTTTGATGGACTTGTTAAAGCTCAACAGAGACTGGATTTCTCACACTGAATGAAACAAAAAAGAACTGAAGAACACTAAAATGTGGAAATATAACAAGTGAAATGGGACACTTGATATATTTTTTTCTTAAATGTTTAATATAGGCATGTAAAGTAAAAAAGGCTACAAAACGGGGACACTTTTCTTTACACAGTTCAGTGACATGTCTTGTTTATTTTTGCTATAAGATGATGTGATGTCTTTAGAAAGCTAAGAAAATCCTTGTTTCAATAGAAACAATAGAAACTCATTATTAATGTTTCACATTTAGTTTATCATTTTGGAAATAAATTCTATTTGAATAAATGATATTTTTGAAAGCTAACCTCACCTTTTAATTGCCAAATAATAACATACACTCTTACCAGGGGTCAAAACAATGCCATTTACTGCTTTTTATATAGAAATAAAATGTATATTATGCATAATTGAGTTTGGAATTTTGGCCCGGCCCCCCAACATATTTTCAGTTGCTCATTCGGCCCCCCGGGAAAAATAATTGCCCACCCCTGGTCTAAGGGGTACCCCAAACAATTTAAGCCGGCTTAGGTTAGGTTTTCTTTGATAACGTGGGCCCCCAATTATTGGTTATTTTTGTTATTGGTTTATTTGACTGTTTGATTCTGAGACTCCCAATGTGTCTACGTTCTATGCCTGGGTTCCCCCAGTACAAGCAGGGTGGTTTAATGTATTGAGCACTCGGTGCCTATGGTGGGAAGAGCTTTCCCTACATTGATTACAAGAGCACCCGGTGCCATATGAGTAAACATTAACGTTGTAATGTATAATCTGCCCAGGCTTCACTAAACGTAGATTTAATTGGGATCATTGTGTGTCTCTTTCTTTGAGTTCCATTTGCTATTTTATTCTCTGGGTAAATATTGTGACGGCATAATTATTTAACCCTTACACCCCATTTACAGAATAGCATTTGAAGGGTCTATACAGGTGGTCAAGGAAGGGTACTGCTTAAAGGGAAGCCCAATAATACTATTGAACTGACAGTCACTGGGTGTGGGAGGGCTGTCGGAGGTACTGAGGGAGTGAGGGTGTGTGGGGAGCTACTGCTGTCCGCCTTGGAAGGCGAGGGAGACCAGAGTACCAGTCCCCAGGTTAGTAATTCCTGGGCCCCATCCACTCCAGCTGCAAGCCCTCCAGCACGACGTTCCGGGCCAAAGACGGGGGTACTTATAGGTCCAATACTATAGTATCCTACTACCCAGTGTCTGTGTACTACTACTCCCACAAGCAGGGATAATCCACCCTTCTACACTAATAAGACACTGCTCAGTGGCTTCCTCTGCTTTGTTAAGCCTAATCCAATAATCAAGAGGATTCTCACTTGCATATGATTTGACTGCATAAAAGTCAGCTAATGGAAGATCTGAGTGAATAATATCACCAAAATGTTGCCTCAGAATGGTAAAAATAACACCCACATCCAAACAATAACACTGCGCATCCAAACTTTGGTGACATCCCGGTCCCTCCCCATTAGTTTGTTCATAACCTCCTCAACCTGTTCAGCGTCAGTACATGTTTTTTTCTTTTTGATATACGTCCTCATGAGTTCCTTCCACTCAAAAACAGAGCACTTATCTGAGCTGTCCCCTCTCAAATAGGGTGGGGCATTTGCATCTGAACGTAACACAAGATTGATTTTGGATGCATCAAGTACAGTAGTACCACATTGGTCAGGTTGGAAAACCTGTTGGGGGTTTTGAGAAGCTAAAACAGGTGAAGACCCTGAGGTTGTGTTCTGCATTAACGTCATTCTAATGGATTCCCCTATTTCTGACCCAATGGACTTGATAAAATTGGCCATTTGGCTGGGGGATGTTTCATACTGTATCACAGGGTGAGGGGACAACCGGGGTGAAAATCAAAGGTGGGGCGTTTCCATCAGAAGGCCCCTCTGTACTCTCCCTCCCACCACTAGGGGAACTTGACTTGAGAACACTTGACTCCCCGGAGTAGACTGCATGACCGGTGTGTACATTAGAACCCCTCTCCCTCTCCCAACAGTCAAACTCCCAGTACCAGGAGAGATCCCTTCCATGTTCAAAGTCTCCATCAAAATGGTACTTTTACAGTATACTTATTTTTGGTAAAACACACAAAATCAATAAGATTGATGAAAGAGACCATAGACCAATATTATTATTGTTCAAAGGATTCAGCACTTTCCAGCATCCTCATGACCAGGCAGCGAATGCAGCATCCTCATGACCAGGCAGCGAATGATGACGTCTCTTCAGGAACAATGGTGGTCGGCTTCTGCTAACCAGTTGATCCGGGTCACAGCACCAGTTTGTAGCGTGATCCGCTCTGCGTTGTGTCTTTAAGGTTTTTGGAAGAATACGCCGACAACAGGATAGCCAGTTTGCGTCCAATTTATTTCTGCGATCTGTTATCAAGCAAACACAGCACAAACAATAATGGCGTGAGCTACAGTCTGCTGCGGGTGCACTCCACCTCTGCTCTCATTTAGTTCCAGACAAAGAGACCGCAAAGAAGCGCGAAATGCGCGTGAACAGCAACTCAAGGTACACTTATTCAGTGTCGTGTACTACAAACATATATACATTTAACTCAGGAGAAAACATATGAAATAATAAGAAAGTGTAAATCAAAATTAAACTGAAATACAAAACAACGATTCATACCTGTTATCAAGCAAACACAGCACAAACAATAATGCCGTGAGCTACCGTCTGCTGCGGGTGCACTCCACCTGCCATTGTTAACAGAATACTAATTATTACACAACGGTACTTTTGCTGTTTGACACAGGACAAAATAATAATCATCACACACATGAAAATTGCAGCACCAAAACTAAAACATAACTCACAATTACAATGTAAACATAGCGATTCAAACAAATATCGGACCACCAAAAATGCGTACCTCTGCTCTCATTTAGTTCCAGTCAGAGAGACTGCGCACTTTCTCAGTGAATTCCCTTGACTCAGAACCGGTGAATCCATTATGTACATTAATTAAAATAAACTAAATACCAAACCAAAAAGATGACCTATAAACTCTAAACCCATTATAAAAACCAAATGGGATTTCGTTTGGAGAATCAGTAACTCAACATAAGGAAATAAATGTATATAATCTAAAAACCAGGAAGTACGGTCCCCCAAAACATTAAAGTGGAACGTGCCCACTTTGCACATTCAAAATAAAAGTGTATCCGTTTTAAACTACTCATTTGAGATGAAAATTTAAGTTTCTGTTTATAATCTAGCATAACAACATTACTCTGCTACACTAGCATAACAACATTACTCTGCTACACTAGCAGCCCACGTGTGGAGCCGGCCCCATACCCCAGAGCCGCTAGCTTGGATAGCTGGTATGCTAGCAGCCCACGTGTGGAGCCGGCCCTATACTTCAGAGCCGCTAGCTTGGACAGCTGGTATGTTAGCAGCCCTTGTGCGGAACCCACCCCATGCTTCAGGGCCGCTAGCTTAGATAGCTGGTATGCTATAGCAGCCCTTGTGTGGAGCTAGCCCCATGCTTCAGGGCCGCTAGCCATCGGCGTATTTAGACCACTATCAGTAGGGCACGTGCCCTACTGATGATCATCTGTGCCCCACTGATAAAAAAAAATAAAAATAAATTTTTTTTTTTTTTTTTTTTTACAAATGTTTTTTATTTTCCCTTTTTTAACATGATCAAATGATCATTTAACATGATCAAATAATTATTATAATATTTTTTACTTCGCTTTGAAATATTATAGTGAAATATTTTGCACTGCATTTATCTTGTTGAAATCCTCCAACAGGCTCTTTTTTGTACGTTGACTGGTTTGCACACCAATAATACAGTGCAATAATAGAATAGTAGAATAGATAGTAAAATTATGCAATAGAATGGCCAGAGTAAAATAGTGCTACAGTACAATCAACAGCGGGGTGTATTAGAAGGCTATGGTGAAGAGGTACGTTTTTAGCTTATTTCTCTCTTTTGATATTTTTATTGTTTTTTTAAAAGATTTTTCACATACAGTTACTTACATTACAAAACACACATTGGGACAGAAGGGGGGGGGGGGTTCCTCCAGTTCATCTATGCCATCATGTCAGCAAAAACAGATCAAAAAGAAAAACAAGCAAAAAAAAGGAAATCTAACCCAGACAGGCACTGCACAGTACTGCACTTGCCTCAAGCCCATTCACATGTATGCATACTTATATATTATTTTTTTTCTATCCAAAGTCTGTCCATACAATGGGGCATTGGGCTTATTAGCTTATTTCTGAAAATATAAAGAGATCTAGCTTCCCTAATGTCCATAGGTAGTGTGTTCCATAACTTTGGTGCATAGTTAGCAAAGGCTGCATCCCTGATTTTCTTTAGACTGTGGCTTGGAACCTTCAATAGACCAGTAGTAGATGATCGCAATGTTTATACTTTGTATATAAGGAGGAGGACCTTGAAATCAATTCTAAATGTTACCAGAAGCCAGTGTAGGTTACTTACTTGTAACTTCGGGTTTGATCCAAGGAGTAAGTTGCCCCATATTGCTCTGTAACATTTCTCTTTTTGTTATAGGACCGACTAGTAGGATTTCAGTTTTGCCCTCATTTAATTTTAGGAAGTTGTTCGTCATCCATTTGTTTATTGCTAAGAGACAGGCGGAAATGGAGTTTATAGCTGTGTGATCATTTGGTTCAGCGGAGATGTACAATTGTGTGTCATCTGCGTAACTATGGAAACATACATTGTGCTTTCTAATGATGTCTCCTCAATGTTCAATGTTCAATGCAATGTTCAATGCAAGTAAAGCACTTTAAACTTTAAGTATGACTAAATGCTTTCTTGACTATATATATAGTAACTGTTCCAAAATGCATAGATTTCTATGTATTTTAGGGGTTTGGGTGGCTAGCTCTTTTTAATATAAATGTCAGATTGTTTTATTTATTTCATAGATTTCTATGCATTTCAGGAGTTTGGGGGGCTGGCTCCCCAAAATAATTAAATAACATAACCCTAACCTAACCCTAAAACCGAAATAAAGTTAAAAAAAAAGATAGTTACAAAATCCACCCATTTTCGCCCACAAACCGGCCAAAACCGGCCAAATTTTTTCCGCGGTCACGGTACGCGCTCCCGCTTCATACTTTTTGGTGCCCTTCTATGCCCTACTGAAGTGCTGGGTCTAGATACGCCCCTGCCGCTAGCTTGGATAGCTGGCATGCTAGCAGCCCTTGTGTGGAGCCAGCACCGGGCTCCGGCCCCTCAATCTCCGTCGCTCGAGGTCTGCTCCACCGGGGGCGGTCTGTTCCTCTCAGCCGGGATGTTCGTCATGCTTTTCCGAATGAAGTCCTCCGCCTCGGATGGTGACTTGAATAGACGGTTGCATGACACAGCTCCTCGGCCCGTCTTCACCTTCAGCTTTGCCGGGAACAATAGGTATACCTGAACCGCCCTTTCACGGGCGAGATCCATGGCTCTGGCAAAAGCTCTGCGCCGTCTCGCTGTGTAGTCACTCAAATCTGCGGCGAATCTGGCCTCCTTTAGTATATCCTGTCTTGTCTGGAACCTCAGGCAGCAGAAAATGAACGTGCGTGGATTTGTACGCTCGCTTTTCATCAGGGGAGCGGCTCTGAAGATCCTGTGCGCTCTTTCTATCTCAGGGCAGGCTAGCTTCGGGAACCGCTTTGGTATAATTTTCTCAAGGAACTTAATAGGCGCGTCCTTCTCAATCTCATCGGGTAACCCGTATATTCTAACATTGCATCTCCTGCCACAATCCTCCAGATCTGCCGTCTTCATCTCGTAAGCCCGCAGCTTACCCTCCAAGGACGATATCTCCGTGGAGTTGGTATCAGCCACCTCCAAGACAGTGGCTAAGCCCTCCTCCACCACGGCTAACCGTGTATCTATGTTAGCTACCGTCTCCTGTAGCGCATCCACCCTATCGGTTAGCCTAGCCGCGATAGCCTCTATTTCCTGACGGAATATAGATCTAATGAAGTCCTTATCAACAGCGTTCAGCATTCCCATCATGGTCTGTGTCTGTTTAGACATGTTTCTAACGTAAAATAAAAGCGGATGGTATAAAAATAAAAACGTAATCAATCTTAATGTGGCGCGGTTGCTGAGCTCCCAAAAAGTCAACCCGCCATGCGCTGCTGACCAAACCGGAACTCCTGCTGCCCCCACACTTGAACACAATTCTGTCTTACTGAAAGAACCTGTTTGTGTATTTTGTCATTAATAATGTTTAAATACTTATACTATCCTATCTGCCTACCTTTTGGATGCCTAAACACTGCCCTACCTCCAAGAAAGAACCTGGTGAACCTTGTGCACTTACCAGGACACCTTTGTAATGACTTGAATCACACAACCTTGGAATAATGACACAGATGAAACATGCTATAAATAAATATAAAGAGTATATCGATCAAGATTGGTTATATATTACATGAAATTCAAGCACAATCTACTCTGGATACAATTATAGGGTTAGGGTTACACTATGGCTGACAAAACATTAAGCAAAATGTGGGGTTCACTCAGGAAGTCCAAAGTGGTAAGGCTCCTGGAAGAGACGGTATCCCACCAGAAATGTACCTCTCTTGTTGGGACATAATTGGATCCTTATTACTAAATATGATTTTATACTCAGTCAAGGAGGGGAACTTCCATAAGAACGACAATATTGCACTCATAACAGTCCTCCTTAAAAAAGACAAAGACCCCACGAGTGCGGTAGTTATAGACCCTTAAGCCTCCTCGGAACCGATATCAAATTGTACTCTAAGGTATTAGCCATCAGATGACAAAAGCATATGACGTCTTTAGTTCATCCGGACCAAACTGGCTTCATAAGAGGCTGCTTGATCACTGATAACATAAGACGAATACTGCACGTACTAGATGCTGACAAGGACAACACCATACCTAAGGCGATGCTGTCCCTGGATGCAATGAAAGCTTTTGACAGGCTGGAATGGTTGTATCTATGGGCAGTATTAGAAAGGATCGGGTTAGGTAAAGGTTTCATTGATATGATTAAAGTAGTATACAAAGACCCATCGGCCATGATTACAACAGGTATAATCACCTCCGGAATCTTTCCGGTATCACGCTCAGCTAGACAGGGTTGCCCTCTTAGTCCCGGACTATTCGATCTATCATTAGAGCCTTTAGCACAATATATAAGACAATCCCAATCCATAGAACCAATCGTAATCAAGGGCACACAACATAAAATTAGTTTATATGCGGACGACGTAATACTGTTCATGCAAAACCCCAACACCACATTGCCTCATCTGCTCGAGTTGATTGAGGACTTTGGAGATTTATCAGGATTTAAGATAAATTGGCCGAAGTCGGCTTTCCTTCCACTTAACGCCCCTGCAAAAAAAATATAACCCTCCCAGTAGAGATACCTATTGTGAGGTTTCGCCTGTTCCCTGGACCTTTAATTCCCTGTCTCCTCACCTCGTCAGCCCCCACCCTTGCAATGTTTTACTCTCCTCTGCTCTTCACTAGCCCCCACCCTTGGACTACCTTTCGCAGCTGTTCATAGTTTATGATTAGCGCCCCAGAGGGCTTTAAATAGCTGGACCTCCCCTCCAGTGCTGGTCGGGTCGTTCTGTATGCTGGTTCGGTGTTCTGGACTCTTTATCTTTATCTGTGTTCAGTGTTCATGGAGTCCTGGACGTTACCATCACCTGCCGCGTCTCCGGCGTGAGACGACGTGCCAGCCATCACCACCTGTCGCCGTTTGCCTGGAGTGGGACACCGTCTGCGCTCTCTAATCCTCTACGGGAGGTTTTCCAGTGTTCCCACTCCAGACGTCAAGCCGGTGCGCATCGCTTCCTATTCCACGGGAGGATGCGTCTCTTTGCCCCGGTCCCCCGGGACCCCGGTGTTCCGCGCTGCCCGTCTGCAGCATCCAAGGGGGGATCTCCGTGCCAGGCCGGGAGTGGTGTTCCCACTCCAGATGTCAAGCCGGCGCGCTCCCACTCCAGAGACGTCAAGCCGGCGCGCATCGCTTCCTATTCCACGGGGAGGATGCGTCTCTTCGCCCCGGTCCTCTGGGACCCCGGTGTTCTGCGCTGCCCGTCTGCAGCTTCCGAGGGGTATCTCCGTGCCAGGCCTGAAGTGGTGTTCCCACTCCAGACGTCAAGCCGGCGCGCTCCCACTCCAGACGTCAAGCCGGCGCGCTCCCACTCCGACGTCAAGCCGGCGCGCATCGCTTCCTAGCTCCACGGGAGGATGCGTCTTTTCGCCCCGGTCCCCCGGGACCCCGGTGTTCCGCGCTGCCCGTCTGCAGCATCCGAGGGGGGATCTCCGTGCCAGGCCGGGAGTGGTGTTCCCACTCCAGATGTCAAGCCGGCGCGCTCCCACTCCAGACGTCAAGCCGGCCCGCATCGCTTCCTATTCCACGGGAGGATGCGTCTCTTCGCCCAGGCCATCCGCAAAACAAAGACTGGTTACTTTCAAGAGCAGTTTAGTCTCAGTAGCTCAAACCCAAGCAGGTTTTGGAAAACAGTTAAAGAGATGGAGAACAAACCCTCATCCTCCCAGCTGCCCACCTCCCTAGTAACTGGGGATATGGTAATTACTGGAAATGAGCGTGTGGCAGAGGCCTTTAATAATCACTTTATTAAAGCTGGGGGCCTGTTTGAGTCCATGGCACCCCCTGCCCCACCATCCAACCCATGGGCGGAGTTTATGGGGGTGCAGGGGGTGCATTGCACCCCCTGGTGGCCGGGGGTGAAATTGCTTCTTTTTTTTTTTTTTTTTTTTTTTAAATCAAGATTATTTTAATTTTAATAAAATTATAATAATTGTGAGAAACAAATCTGAATTCTATTATGTTTTGTTTTACAATACATTCATTTTATAGTAGTAATCATGTCACATTATAAGGCGAACCTTCTGTAGTGTGGCAGTGAAAGGGTTAACGCGCGGCCAAGCACCACCATTCGCAGCAGCAGCAGCAGAATGCCCCGCGCGATAGTACATTGTAACGCTTGTACAAAGCCACTTATTCTGAGATGATAATTAATGTATCTGGATAACCAATGCACGGATTTTGTCGAGGCAGGTAGCGTTATTTCTGGAAAATTGATATCTATAGTCTGGTATATTTTTCGTCCACGAAAAATGGAGGCTGTAATAATTATTATTGCTCGAGAGTCTCTATGAATAATAATAATTAGAGCCTCCATTTTTCATGGACGAAAAATATACCAGACTATAGATATCAATTTCCCCGAAATAACGCGTATACCTGCCCCGACAGAATCCGTTCATTGGTTATCCAGATACAGATGAATTAGCATCTTAGAATAACAAATAACACTTAAAAGACAAATGCAACATCTTTTTCTTTTCTTTTCTCCAGCGCGACCAGCACATCTTTCGTTGGATTGGCATGTCTAATAATGCTGTTATTAGAAAATGTGAACTTTTGTTTGTACAGCCTTTGACAACCTACTGTATGCATACGTGTGCGCGGCTGTGCGCTTGGCAGAGTGTTGCACAGTATTTTGTTATTTTTGTATGTCATGTTTGGTACAGTAAAGTGGTCTAGTGGAGCAGCAATATACTTGTTGTGGTCTTTTTATTTTAGTATTTCCTTCTTTATCTTTGTCACTTTGTCAATGATTAAGAGTAAGTCAGTTAAAAATGATCCCCCGTAGTGCTGTGTGTGTGAGTGTGTGTGTGTGCTGCTGTACTACCTAAATAAAATAAAAAATTAGGGGTTAGGGCATTGTAAAAACGCTAAAATAATAAAATAAAGGTCAAAAAAATCGTGCGTGCACGCTGCGCGTGCGCACGGGTATCGTTCGCCAAGCAGTCGCACCCCCTGGCGTCAAGTTCAAACTCCGCCTATGATCCAACCCCTTGCCCCTCAGTCCTACAGCGCCACCTGCCTCACCATCCAACCTTAGTGCCCCATGTCCAGCCACGCATCGCAGTTTTGCACTGCAGGAATTTACTGAGAAGGGGTACTCAGCAAACTCGACCCCAAGAAACCTCCTGGCCTTGACGGGTTAGACCCCTTTTTCTACAGAACTGCAGCCCCCATCATTGCTGAACCTATTTCCCATCTATGTAACCTGTCCCTGCATACAGCAGAACTGCCCTCAGCTTGGAAAGCAGCCTTGGTACGGCCCCTGTTCAAAGGAGGAAACAATACTGACCCCAACTGCTACCGCCCAATCTCAATTTTACCCTGTATAGCAAAAGTGCTAGAGAGGCTAGTTTGCAAACAACTCACAAGCTTTCTAGAAATCTACAACATACTTTCGGAAAACCAATCTGGCTTCCGCTCAGGGCATGAGACTGCTACAATGAAAGTCCTCAATGATGTCCTCAACGCCCTTGACTCCAAACTCTACTGTGCTGCCGCCTTTATAGATCTGGCTAAAGCCTTTGACACTGTAGATCATGAACAGCTTTTGAAGAGACATTGGTGTTACTAATCACAGTGTAGCATGGTTCGAGAACATACCTCTCTGATTGCACTCAGTCAGTAAAATCTGACAACCTATTAACCCAGTCCCTATCCATCTCTAAGGGGGTCCCCCAAGGCTCCTTACTAGCTCCAATCCTCTTCTCCATCTATATAAACAAGTATAGGCCATGTTCGCTGGAAACTCCCTAATTCACCTATATGCTGATGACACAGTCCTGTACACCTCTGGTCCCTCCCCGGTCCCCGGATGCTGTCCTGAAAACTCTCCAGGAGAGCTTTCTAAAAATCCAAGCTGGTTTCTCCGCCCTTTGCATGGTCCTAAACACCAGCAAGACCAAATTTATGTGGTTCGGCCACAAGGGTGCCTCCCAGACTGACACCATTGTAGCCGCCAATGGCAAAAAGCTTGAACTGGTCACCTCCTATAAATACCTGGGAGTGTGGATCGACACCAAACTCTCCTTCTCTGAACACCTAACTAAACTGCAGGCCAAAGTCAAAGCAAGGCTTAGCTTTCTGTATAGGAACTGTTCCTCCTTCACTATATCTGCTAAACCCACCCTGGTCCAGATGACTGTCCTGCCGATATTTGACTTTAGCGATGTAATCTACCGATTGGCCCGTAAAGGTGATCTAGAGCGCTTAGATATCCTATGCACTCCGCCATTCGCTACCAATACCCCCTACAGGACCCACCACTGCGAGCTATACTCCATAGTAAACTGGCCCTCCCTGGAAATGAGATGCAACATCCACTGGCTGGCCTTTGTTTATACCTTACTCACCTAGTCCACCCTCGTCCACTCCCGAATTACCACACCCGGTCAGTCACACATATCCTGGTAAACGCCCCCCATGCCAACTCCTCACAAGGCCGTTCCTCCTTTCAGTATGCGGCAGCTGATAGCTGGAACACACTACAAAAAACCTTAAATATGGAAATGTTTATTTTAGTGCTGTCAGGCGATTAAAAAAATGTATCTAATTAATTACAGGATTTGTAATTTGTAATTTGTAATTAATGAATCTAATTAATCACATTTTAATCACGTTACCATTTTATGCCTGATATTCTATATTCTATAATCATATTTCAAATTATGTGTCCGGATGGCAGAATTCAGTACTGTATCTACAAAACCTTCTGTTTAATCATCTTCCATCTATTAATTTGCTTAGATTTTTCAGGTCTGGTCAATTTGAGCATAGTGTTATTCACAGTCAAAGATCAAAACAATTTAATTGATATTCTCATTTGGTTTATTACAATTTACTCAAGCCTAGTAACAGACACAGTATTTCTAACACTGGGAATACATTCCCTGAGATCCATAGATGTCCCTAGAATCAGATACCAAGAACATGCTAATAGACCATATAAAAAAGTCAGTAAATGTGTATTCTACGTTCTTATGGAATGAATGAGATAAACAAAAAATGTAATTTTTTTTTAATTCGTTTTTAGTTAATTTTCATAACGTGATCATTTGCTGTGTAATTAATTAATCTAATTAACGCGATAAACTGACAGCCCTAGTTTATTTCAATTAGATTGTTTAAGGAAACTTTAACAAACTCCCTAGAGCACACATGTAGCTGCTTCTCCGTGAGCTAACATCATGATGCCACTATTGTTCTGTTGTCTGTCAGTTCAGTTGTTGCTCTGTATGTATGTATGTCCTGCCTTTTTAATAATGTTCCTTTTGTAGTGCAGAGAGATGAGAGTCGGAGACGGTGGCTTGAGGCAGAGCGAATACCATTTATTAAGCACAGAAATACAACATGCTACTGCTACGTTGCTTGCAGTCGACTCTCGGCACTACACTGGTGACCCCGACGTTGGTCTCGCTGAGGTTTCAGAGACCAAACCGAACATGGCAAACAATGCCGTTATTCTTCGATTGCCGGAGTTTTGGGAGCAGTCTGCGGCAGCATGGTTCGCTCAAACAGAGGCGCAATTCGCCCTACAAGGGATTAACGACGACGCCACGAGATATTACCACGTCGTCTCGAGCCTCGGGAAAACTACAGCAGCTACAGACTTTCGAGCTGTCGCGATCAGAGCGAGCCCGACGCCTGTTCGATATACGAGGCCTGGGGGACAGCAAGCCTTCGGAACACATGGAGATGATGCTAAATCTGCTAGGTACTGAACAGCCTAATTTCCTGTTTATCTAACTGTTTCTCAGGCACATGCCGCCACACGTGCAGACGGCACTCGCCAATACAGCGATCACTGATCCCCGTGCGTGCTTTGGCAGAAGAGGCAGACCACTTCTACCTAGCCACTCGACACTTAGCCCCGGGGCTAATGGCCTCGACACGCGGTTACGCACCGCAGGGGGGAGGGGCGAGGAAGAACAGAGGCACCGCTGCCGCAGGCCTGTGCTTTTACCATGCACGTTACGGCGCGAGGGCGCACGTTCCGGCTGCTTTTCATTAGAGACACACTCTCCGGTTGCAAATTACTCTGCGACACCGGAGCTCAGAGGAGCGTCCTGCCAGCAACAATAGAGGACACCGCCGGCGACAATAGAGGTCCAGTGGCGGCCGCCACTGGGGGGCGCTAGGGCGCCGCCCCCCCTCAGGCCCTGCCCTGGTTATATGAGAGAATAACAAGAAAAATAATTTTTTTGTTTTTTGTTTTATAGCCCTATAAATAATATAAACATGTTTAAAATGAATAATATTTACTCATTTTAAGTATGTTTGTGTTTCCAATGCACAATATAACGTTAATAAATAAAATAATAAATACTTGTTTTCTTGAACAGGAAGTGACTCCCTTTTTTTTTTTTTTTTTTTTTTTTTAATTTCTCGGCCCGGGCTAGACGCGATAGCGCTCTGAGTGCGCGTCACTGTGTGATCGCTGTATCCGTAGCAGCCAATCAGTGCGTAACGCGTTGTGCGTTGAAATATGACTATTATGTTGGAATCCGGGCGCGATTTGAAGCGGTCTAGGCAGCAACTTCAAGAATTTCTGTAGCCGCATTTCGCGGAGACGCTCTCTGATTGGCCGACGCCAGTATTTTTTTCCGTAGCAGCATTTCGCTGAGACGATCTCTGATTGGCCGAATCCACTTTCTAATGTTCCAATTCTAGCTTATTCTAGGTTGGTGGTAGATAGTTGTTGTTGTTGTGAGATGTAGCTGTTTGTCTTAGAGCGTGACTGCAAGTTCTTTAGACGGTTAAGCTTAGGCACTCTTTCAAAGTTGGTTAAGGTTAGAGTTTGTCTTAGAGCATGGCGATAGAACGCCAGGTAGTTTGCAGTCTGTTCGACGCGGAAATGGACAAAGAAATCAAACTACTTGTTGTGTGGTGCTAACTGCTAACAGCTGACAAGCTATATGGCAGTCTGGACAGTGGACTGGATATACATCATCAACAGCGGATTATACACTTTATCAAGAACAGTCTGGGGAGTCGGGACAACAGTGAGTGGTGGACCACGTAAACAGTGAGTTAATTCGGTCTCTCTCTCGCTCTCTCTCTCGCTCTCTCTCTCTCGCTCTCTCTCTCTCTCGCTCTCTCTCTCTCTCTCTCTCTCTCTCTCGCTCTCTCTCGCTCTCTCTCTCTCTCTCTCTCTCTCTAATTTCGCCGCGGGTAGAGCATAACCACTCAGACAATGAATGGTAACTTGTTTAAAATGACAATATATACAGATGTGTTTCTTATTGAATCGATCTGAGAGAGAGAGAGAGAGAGAGAGAGAGAGAGAGAGAGGGAGAGAGAGAGAGAGAGGGAGAGAGAGGGAGAGAGAGAGAGAGCGAGAGAGAGAGAGCTGTGCGTGTTTGTGTTGGGCTATTGGAAACGTGGTTGCATTTGACTGACTGTGATCATATATTGATCGATGGCAATGGTGATAATATTCGCCAATGCGTGCCTTGTACATGTTTGCAAAATGTTTGGTATAGCGCCCCTAGTGGCGAAGCATCCACGAGCCGCCACTGTAGAGGTCCACGCCTGGCGACCGCCAACGATACCCCTATCCGCACCTACGGTATGAGAACCGTGGAACTGTGTTTTGGGGGCCAGCGGTTCATGTGGGACTGCGTCACGGCCGACATTTCGTTCCCACTCCTCGGGCGGATTTCTTTGGTGCACACGGGCTCCTTGTGGACGTTAGACATGGCCGCTTGAGAAACGTGCAGACACAGGCTTCGTTTGAAGGTGTCCGCGATGAGGCGACATACAGTGGCCTTTTGACGGCTTTCGCCGACCACAAACCCCTCACGTTTTCTGAGTCAAAGGTAGCGGAGCCGTGGTCGGCACGACAACAGCACCAGCTCAAATACGTTTCCGAGTGCACCACTTATATGCAGCACGTCACCGAGAAGCCCAAAGTAGTCGCGGACTGCCTCTCCGGAGTCGTCATCGGAGCGGTGCAGCCGGACCTCGACTACGTCAACAGGGGCTCGGATCCAGGCCCTCAGGACTGCAGATTCCAGTCTACGCCTGGAGGACGTCGCGATTGGTGACTCAGGTGTGACCTCTCCACCGGACATCCTAGCCCACAGGTCCCTAAGGACTGGCGAAGGCTCGCCTTTGAGGCGGGGTACAACCACGACAAGATTAAGCCCGTCCACATAGACGTTTCCCAGCCCTTGGAGCTGGCCTTTTCCCCCCGCCGAGGCCGGCCGCCGTTACCCCGGGACCCGCCAACGACTGAGTGACCTCGTCGACGTCTGTGCCCCCGGGTGTCGGGGAGGACGCGGGCGCTTGCACCGCCCCTCCCTCCTCGCCCCCGGTTTCCCGCACATGCCGCGGCCGGGTCGTTGTCTCTCCCCGCCGTAGAGATTTTGACCATGGGTGAATTCTGGTGGGGCTTGTGTAGTGATTGTAATGGTACATAATTCACCCACGGAACTATTGTTAGTTCCGCCCGAACATTCTGGAACATTTGTGATGATGTCATAGCCGAACATTCTAGAACATCGAACATTCTGGAACATTTGTGGTGATGTCATAGCCGAACGTTCTAGAGCGTTGGTGATGTCACCGTATGATGTCATGACCAATGTTCTAGAACATTTGATATTCGGCAATTCTCTCAGAGGAGTCAGTCGACTGCAAGCAATGTAGCAGTAGCATGTTGTATTTCTGTGCTTAATAAATGCTATTCGCTCTGCCTCGAGCCACTGTCTCAGACTCTCATCTCTCGGCACTACACTTTGTGTTTTATTTTTTATTATTTTATCCCCCATCCCATAGGGGGGCTTTTTACCCCCAAATAGGCCGTTATTGAAAATAAGAACTTGTTCTTAACTAACCTGCCTATACAAATAAAGGTTTGGTGATCATGTTGTCCTTGTGTGAATAGTAGTAGTAGTAGTAGTAGTAGTAGTAGTAGTAGTAGTAGTAGTAGTAGTAGTAGTAGTAGTAGTAGTAGTAGTAGTAGTAGTAGTAGTAGTAGTAGTTGTAGTCATAGATATCTATAGTCTATGGTAGTAGTAGTAGTAGTAGTAGTAGTAGTAGTAGTAGTAGTAGTAGTAGTAGTAGTAGTAGTAGTAGTAGTAGTAGTAGTAGTAGTAGTAGTAGTAGTAGTAGTAGTAGTAATAGTAGTAGTAGTAGTAGTAGTAGTAGCCAAGACAAGCTGGATGTAGCCAATTACTTAAACATCTTCACAAACATAGCCACAACACTGGTAAACAAACTACCCTCCCACTCAGGGCATTATGGGGTAGAACACATAGTAGCATACTACAAAAACCTAGGGGTCCACAAAGACGACTTCAAACTTGAAATGGTAACAACCGATGAGGTACTCAAAAAATTGAGCGCCCTCCAACCTAACAAGGCCACTGGCCATGACAACATCCCCTCCAAATTCCTCAGAGACGCAGCAGCCGCCATCACCCCAGTCATCACACACATAATAAACCTCTCTATAAAACAGGGGCACGTCCCCAAGGACTTCAAAATTGCGAGAGTGACCCCTCTGCACAAAAAGGGCAGCAAATTAGACCCAGGCAACTACCGCCCTGTTTCTATTCTTACCTCCATCTCGAAAGTCATGGAGAAAATTGTCTACGAACAGGTCGAAAAGTACCTGGCGGAAAAAAATCTAATCTACGAATTCCAATCTGGCTTCAGAACGTCCCACTCCACTGACACATGCCTCCTCTATTTGAACGACCACATCAAACAAGAGGTGGACGCGGGCAAATACTGCGGCATGGTCATGCTGGACCTACAAAAGGCCTTCGACACTGTCAATCACTCCATTCTAATGGACAAGCTAAAAGCAATTGGTTTTGATAGCTTATCAGTGAGCTGGATGCAATCCTACCTGGAGGGGAGAGAACAGATGGTAGAGGTAAACGGTACTTTATCCCCCCCCCTCACAGTGAGCTGTGGTGTTCCACAAGGAAGCATACTAGGACCGCTACTCTTCCTAATTTATGCAAATGACATGTCGTCAGCCTGTGACTGCAACTTGTTCCTGTTTGCGGATGACTCAGCCCTGCTGGTCTCTGACAAGAACAAGTTGCAGGTTGAAAAAACCCTCAGCTCGGAACTAGGCAAAATCTGCATATGGCTTGCTGATAACAAACTATCATTACACATGGGCAAAACAGAGTCCATTCTCTTCGGTTCAAATAACAAACTCAGCAAGACCGATGGCTTCTCAGTTACAGTGGGTGACAATATTGTCACAAGGAAAGACGAAATTACCTACCTGGGTTCCATCCTAGAGGCAAATCTTTCCTGTGACAAAATGGCATCCAATGTAATAAAAAAAAGTCAACCAACGAACTAGATTCTTGTACCGGATCTCCTCTCTGGTAAACAAGAATACCCTGAAGACTCTGGCAGGAGCACTCATTCAAGGGTACTATGACTATGCATGCACCTCATGGTACCAAAGCACCTCAAAGGCGCTTAAAACAAAATTACAAACATCACAAAACAAACTGGTCAGACTACTACTTGACCTGAACCCCAGAACCCACCTCACCCCTGCCCACTTTGACAACCTAGGATGGCTTAAAGTAGACGACAGAGTACAGCAACTTGCAATGGGCCTGGTCTACAAGATACACTATACGACCGGGGTGCCCATGTACATGTCAAAATACTTCCCAAAGGTCAGTGAATACCACAACCACTACACCAGAGGAAGCTCAACAAATCATGTTAAACCCAGATTCGGCTCAAACAAGGGACTAAACACGTTTCGCAATTATGCCACAACAATGTGGAACGCCCTGCCCAAAGCTGTAAAGGAATGTGAATCCCTGCTCACATTCAAAACCGCTCTTAAAGAGCACCTACGGGAGGCTGCAATTCGAAACTGGCCACCATAAATGCCCAAAACCCCCACAACCTCCTAATAGACAGTCTCCTCCCCACCGCATGTATATATTCCCTCCCCGCCGTATGTATATTTCTCTCCCACCCACCCACCCCCTCCTAATGTACAGTCCCCTCCCCATCATATGTATATATACTCTGTCAGGATCTAGGGGTAACAGTACTGTTACCTTTTTCTGTGTTAACTCGAACCTTAGTAAGAGTACAGGAGAGTGTTATCTTCACTCTAGGGCCGAAGTGGTCATGTACAGTCACGTAATTATTAACGTACTGTCTGGACTCCGGGGTAATTCCCTCTTGATGTGTGGTGGTGACAATAAACCACTGGAAACCGTTATCTTCAGGACTGTGCATTTATTTCCATTATATTCTTCATATCATGCTGTTGACTAACGTTACATATCTCACAACAAGCTACCTGCTTCTGTTGTTCTTCCTGTGTACACACTGTCTCATCACATTATTCGCTCCTTGCGTAGCTGACCTGTATGCGTGGGTGCCTCCCTCTTAAAGGAACAGACCATAATCTTATAACACTACCCCCACTCTGGATGGCAATTAACAATTAAATATAATAACATTCCAGCACCCCTATGACTACACACAAAATATCCTAAACAGATTACATAGACTTTTTTTCTTTTTGAACACCCCTTGAGTCTCTGGAGTCCTTTAGGGTCACAATGCCCAAGAACGTCTCCCCTTGACGGAGTAACAGTCCATAAGAAACAGTCCATAGGAAACAGTCCATTATAATCCTTAAGATAGTTGTTTCCCTTGAGAACAGGGTGAAATTGTGGAAGGTAGTGCAGTGTTAGGAATTTAAACAGTCCACCTCCTTTCAGTGCTTCTGAGGTTCCAACACACTCTGAAAAAGAAGCATGAAACACACCTACAACGCAACGAATACAGCCCCAATATAACCACAGCTCTAACTCAATATTAAAGGCAACCTCCCAGTATCCTCTCTAGCTTCTAACTGAGTAAAACACCTGCTTCACCTGTTCACCCCAAAATAATTGTATGGTCTCACTTTTCTCACCGTAAACAAGATCACCACCAAAGTAAACTTACTCATGATGCCACAGTGCCTCAAGTGTTTTTCTTTAACCAAAACAATACAAAGTCTTTCAAACAACAAACTCCTTTCAACTATTTTTTTCTTTAAACAGGAGTAATATAACCCTTTTTTTTTTTAGTAAGTCACCCACTCTCCATATTTATCTGGAGGTCTCCTGGTCCTGCTAGACCTGCCCCTGGATGTTTGGCACTGAGTGGAGTCCATAACCGTTGCTTTTTGAGTATGTTGCACTGCACTACCCCCACTAGCATGAACCTCCTCTGTACTCGAGGAGACTTGGGCTGTGTGTGGCGAAGAGGGGAAAGCAACAGGGCTCAAGGGAATGTCTGTAGATGACTCTGCTTCCTGTCCACTATCACTCCCCGCCGCCGTATCCGGAAACAGATTAGCCAGGAACAGATCAGAGTCGATGAGGCTGGTATCTGGAATGGGTGGTAGAACCTCAGCAGGGTTCCAGACTTGTGCTTGTTCGATGACCCAGACATTATCCAACAGGGTACGGGAGTGGTATGGTTTGAGTTTGTCATGGTGCACTACTTTGACTTTTGCCTTAGGCCCCTTTTTGATGCGGTACACCAAGTCGTCCAGTTGGCCTAGGACAAAGTATGGCCCCTCGTATGATGGCAAGAATTTCCTCACCTTATCTCTTACTCTCTTGGTGCCTTTTACTAGGTGCCAGACAGCATCACCTGTGTGGTACAGAGTGCGGCAAACGTTCTTGTCATATTGCTTTTTGGCCCGTTCCACAGACTGACCTAGGGCATCTCTGGCGATCTGGTAAGCAAGCTCCAGCCTTTCACGGAGCTGAGTGACATACTGTGGAGGAGTCTGGGCACTTTCATGGCCGGGTGGCAGACCAGCCACCAGGTCAATTGGCTCAGTCACTTCCCGCCCAAACAACATCATGTTGGGGGTAAACCCAGTGGAGCTGTGCTTTGTTGCCCTATAGGCCATTACAGCATAGGGAATCATGATATCCCAATCCCAGTGGCAGCGTTCAGCTGTTGTGGCTAAGATATTTTGCAGAGTGGCATTGAAACGTTCAACCTGCCCATCAGACTGTGGCCTGAAAGAAGTGGTGCGCGTCTTCTCTATTCCAAGTAGTTCACACATTTTCTGAAACACTTGTGATTCAAAATTGGTGCCCTTGTCACTGTGCAAAGTCTGAGGTGCTCCAAAACGACATACCCATTCAGAGGTGAATACTTCAGCGACAGTTACAGCCTGCTCATCTGGTAGGGGATAGGCTTCCACCCATTTGCTGAAGTAGTCTTGAACTACTAACACATAGCGACTATGACGATCAGTCTCGTTGAGGGGGCCCATTATATCCAGAGCCACTCGCTCCATAGGTGCTCCAACGCGGACAGTGCCCATGGGGGCCTGGGGTGTCTTAGAGGGCCTGGCTCTGGCAGCACAGCTAGCGCATGTGCGGCACCACAGCGTGACATCTTCTCTCATACGATACCAGTAGTATCTTGTCTGCAGACGGGTGAGAGTCCGATCCACTCCAAAGTGACCCCCCACAGGACCATCATGCATTTGTCTCAGGACATCTGACTGGTACATACGAGGTAGTATTATCTGAGGGTAGAATATGGTTTCCTCTGCACAATAGAAGCGTCGCACCAGAATACCTTCTTTGAAATACAGTCTTTTCCACTGACTCCAATATGTTTTGGTGGCCGGGCTATGAGGTGAGATCTCCGCCCATGAGGGACGTTCTGTTCCCTGTTCCAGCGCTTTCCTGATGGGAGTGATATCAGGGTCAGCTATCTGAGCCTCCCTCAGCTGCTCAACGGTCCAACCGTGGAATAATTGCGCCTCTGTAAATCAAATCAAATCAAATTTATTTATAGGGCCCGACAACACACGTTAATGTCCCCATGGGCCGTACAGGTCTTCTTTAAACAAGTCAAGAAGACAACATAACAATAAGTCAAGAACAGAACAAGAACACTAGATGAATGCAAATAAATGAAAGAATGCAAGCACTCCCAGACATACCCCACGCGAAGGTAAGGAAAAACTCACTAAAACCTAACAATAGGGAAAAAAAGCTCCACAGGCAATGTGGAGGAGAGAAACCTTAGAAGGGCCGTTCAAGGGGGGATCTCCCTTCTTAGATGTCGGTGATAGTAGTGTTGCAGACGGACAGTTGGTAAGCATGCACTCATGTGTGTGGTGAAACACAGATGAGTGCATGCAATAGCAACTGTACATTTTGAAAAATTTAAGATAGAGCTAATAGCGATAGCAACTGAACATTTTGAAAGATTAAAGATAGAGTTGATAGCGGATCTATTTGAGGCACAGGGGCGGCGCAAGAGGGTCACGTCCTCCCCGTCTTAGTCACGGGACATTCAACACTCCGGTCGTTGCTCAGGGACAGCCGGAGACAGGGGGAAGGGGGGTGGCGCTGTGAGTCTCTGTGAGAAGAATCCTTTCTTCAGTTTGTGAATTTCCATCAGACCTTAAGTCCTCCACACCTGTGCTTCCCATTCCAGGGGATGGGGAGTCCACTACCCCCACTAAGCTCAACTCTATGGGATGAGCTTCAGTAGTTCCTGCTGTCACACTACCGCCCAGGTCACACTGCACAGCCTGATGTCTTGACTTTTCCATGTTCAACAACGGGTCTGGCACTTTGCAAGGGCAGAACTGACGACAAGGCCTTCTAGACAGAACATCGGCATTGCAGTGCTGCCGTCCCGTTGTTGAACATGGAAAAGTCAAGACATCAGGCTGTGCAGTGTGACCTGGGCGGTAGTGTGACAGCAGGAACTACTGAAACTAACCAAAATGCACAGTCCTGAAGATAACGGTTTCCAGTGGTTTATTGTCACCACCACACATCAAGAGGGAATTACCCCGGAGTCCGGACAGTACGTTAATAATTACGTGACTGTACATGACCACTTCGGCCCTAGAGTGAAGATAACACTCTCCTGTACTCTTACTAAGGTTCGAGTTAACACAGAAAAAGGTAACATTGGGGGCTCGAGTCCGGGATATGAAAAATCCTGATTTCATCAATGAGTTGTAAACTATGGACACGTATAGTTAGCTCATGCTAATAGACGCACGAGGCAATTTCGTCAGTCAATGAACTGAGTTGAGAAGATGACGGCCCATGGAAGTAACGTTGACGGGGAAATGACCAACTATGAAGAGCAAGTGATCAACTACTCTAACCCATTCATGTTAACCCCCACAACTACAACCATGTACTCTCAGTCTGATGTCGCTAACCTGAGACGTGAAATGAAGTACCAACATGGACAAAGCCTCAACCCGTTCATAACAGAGGATCAGCTGCCCCCTACTGGTGCAATGTCAAACCCATTTACTGCACGTAATAAGCCATTGATAATGGCCAGTGACAATTACCCACATGCTCATCTGTCGTTGTCAAGCACAAACCCCTTTGCTCATATGAATGATCAAAGTATGAGAGACAGTGGCATTGAAATGCAGCAAAGTCATTATGGAACTGAGCCTCCCCATATGAATATGTTGTATGGACAAATGCATTCAATGACCATAGGAGATGCAGCTACCCATAACATTAACCCCTGCATTGCTGCTAAACCAGCAGCCTTTATGGAGAGCACACCTATGAACAATGTGACAGTCTATTCCCCACATATTGAACCTGCAACCCTGCTTTCCACCCCTGTGACACCGGGTGTGTGTTCCCGTCAGGTGCAGCCAGAGGGCGCTGTACACCACAGGCAGAGTACACCGGTCCATGGAGGTAATGAAGCTGTGACTTATGGCTATGATCAGTCCCATCGCAGGCGAGCAGGCTTCCATCCAAGTGGCCGGCTGCCCCGGCGTGTGCAGTACAACCCGTCTTCAGACAGCGAGGACGACAGTGTTCAGCGAGAGAGGATTCCTACACTACAACCGGGTCAGTATGATGGCACCACACCATGGAAGGACTTCTTGCAGCGCTTTGAGAGCTGTGCTGAGGCTAATCGCTGGTCAGAGAACACTATGGCTGTCCAGTTGAGGTTCTGTCTCATAGGTGCAGCAGGAGCAGTGGTCCACCGCAACCCAAGGTCAGCACGCTGGGACTACAGAGACATTGTTGAGGAGGTGGAGGTTGCTTATGGCCCATCATCAGAGTATGCAGTGGCTGTTGCCATCGAGTTAAGGCAACGAATCCGCCTGCCAGGTGAGGCACTACACATCTTGAGGGACGACATATATGAGAAAGTGTCTATTGCATACGCTGACCGTTCTGAAAAGGAGCAGGATGCAATCAGTGTTGAGGTGTTCACTAATGCTATGGGGGACGCCAACATTATTCAGAAGCTCCTAGAAGACCGACCTCGCACATTAGCCCAAGCTTACGACATTGCTCGTCGTTATGAAACTACCAGGAGAGCAGCTACCAGCGTTGCACAGCTCATGCAGACTGGAGCACGGAATGTAGCTGAGCGGAGAACCAGAATGGCTATGGTGCGCGATTATGCCCACTCTGATGAAGCTGAGGGAAATAATGGTGCAGCACCAGCACCCACAAAGCAGAACCAGAACCACCCCGCGCAATACAAACAAAGGAGACAAAAAGATACAAATTGGGATAGCATCCGC
Organism: Notolepis coatsorum; assembly: GCF_963971535.1. NCBI lineage: Eukaryota > Metazoa > Chordata > Actinopteri > Aulopiformes > Paralepididae > Notolepis > Notolepis coatsorum. The sequence goes on from NC_140169.1 coordinate 18,348,114, forward strand.
TGTCACAACTGCTCGGGTATTGGACACATGTGGCGTAATTGCCACTCTCTAACAAACCCAACTAAGCTGCAGGCGGACACAGTTTTGAATGTCTCCAAAAACCAAAATGCACGCAGAGGGTCCAGTGGTAAAGGTGAGAGCCCAGAAATGTGTATCCACCTGCTGATGTATGACATGGAGATTTGTGCCATCTTAGACTCTGGGGCAGGGAGAAATGTGCTGCCTTTGCGATACTATAATTCTATCCACCCGGAGGTCAGACCACCTATCCAGCCATCAACTGTACAGTCCCTGCATGGCATTGGTCCTGGGAATGTCCCTGCTTTGGGTGAAGTTCACTTACCTGTTCAGATTGGCAGCCAGACTGTGGGTGTAGATTTCATACTTGCCGACCTGCCAGGCAGTGCTGAGGCCATCCTGGGCCATCCATTCTTAGAGCAGTCAAGAGCACATCTGGACTTTGGCAACCGAAAGATTGTGTTGTTCGGTGAACAAATACAATACTTCCATCCGGACAACAGGCCGAGAGCACATGCAGTAAGAGTAGCTCGCACCACAGTTCTAGCACCAGGACGTGAGTACATTATACCGGGAAATGCTCATTTCCGGACCCCTGTGAAAGGAGAGGTGATGCTATGCCCTACAAAAGGCTTTGTTGAGAAGCACCGATTGCTGGTGGCCCGGGTCTTAGTAGGAGCCCAGCCCAGTAAGAGTATACCAATCAGAGTATTTAACCCAGGAACCACTGATGTTACCATCAAGAAAGGAGCTGTAGCAGGGTTTCTCCAGTCTGTTGAGATAATGGAGCCCCCTACCATCCCGGACGAGCCCCCAATGTTACCTTTTTCTGTGTTAACTCGAACCTTAGTAAGAGTACAGGAGAGTGTTATCTTCACTCTAGGGCCGAAGTGGTCATGTACAGTCACGTAATTATTAACGTACTGTCCGGACTCCGGGGTAATTCCCTCTTGATGTGTGGTGGTGACAATAAACCACTGGAAACCGTTATCTTCAGGACTGTGCATTTATTTCCATTATATTCTTCATATCATGCTGTTGACTAACGTTACATATCTCACAACAAGCTACCTGCTTCTGTTGTTCTTCCTGTGTACACACTGTCTCATCACATTATTCGCTCCTTGCGTAGCTGACCTGTATGCGTGGGTGCCTCCCTCTTAAAGGAACAGACGATAATCTTATAACACCGTTTAAATGTCACAAATGTATCAGTACTAAATACCTATATGTCCCTATGCCATAAATGTCGGAAACAAGACAAACGTCTTTCTCAGGTCTACATCCCCTTAACAATTGTATGTATTGAGCCGTACTGTATTGTACCCATTCTGCAATCTGTTAAATAAAGTTTTCATTCATTCATTCATTCATTCATTCATTCATTCATTCAGTAGTAGTAGTTTTAGTCATCACACAATACAATGCACAATAATTCCAGACTGTAAATAAGGTAAACGTTCTTTGTTTTGGCAATTACTGAAAAGGTACAGGCTGAAGCTTAATGCTTATATGCCTGTCCTATATTCGTATGAAAAACGAACTTTCTATCTGATTGTGCTTGATTTGAATGATCTCACGCAGAGCAGACCTATTGGACCTTTGCTGCTGTGTGATTCTCACCACGCCCCCATCAGGTAGCATCACGTCACCACACGCTGTGGTCCTAGCTTTCAATGCTAGCTGCTGTGCTGTCACTAAATGGAAACTGTTTACTGTTAGCTACAAGGTGAGCAATGAGCATATCTTATTGTATTGCATGTCACTCACGGCGGGCTAGGGGGAAACCCTATCTGGTGGGATATTTTGTCCAGCTGGTGACGCTAATACGGAAATATCAGAGTTTGACTTTGATTGTTTTGCAGGAACTTAGCTTACGCTAACTAGCTAACGTTTACCCAGTAATGATAACTAACGCATGCTAATGTTACACCCCAAACCACACCATCGATTCCCCATGCTAACTAGCTAACGTTAGTAGCGCAGGTAAAAACTGCTTTTACAATGGTACAATTATAGTCCGTTTCCTTTTTGGATTTCTAATCATCTGACTGGCCCTGAATTGTGTCATCGTCACACTAGTTGTACAGTGGAGGTCTACTCTGAAAAGTCAAGCCTTCCCGTTCTTCTAATTCCTACTTGAAGGTTGATTGATTGCTTGATTGATTGAATGGGTACAATACAGTACGACTCAATACAAACAATTGTTAAGGGGTTGCAGACCAGAAAAATACTTTAGTCTTGTTTACATCAGGGTCCCCCATTTTCAATTCATCATGACATTTTACATACAAGAGAAAGAGATCATAAAATATATACATTCGAGGGGGAAGAAACTGTGCAGCAGACTTCCACCTAGGCTTAATCAATAAGTCAACTTTATTATCCGACAGTGGGGAAATGTATTTGGCTACACCATGCCATACAAGGAACATCAACATACATACTAAATAAATAAAACCAGTTTAGTACTGCCATTTCCCAGTGCACTCGTAGAAGACTCAAGTGTCCCTCAGTGGCGTTTACAAAGATGTAAGTCCATTTGCTCTGCTTGAGACTTGAGAGCTCATTGTCTCTGATGTCCATGTGAATGTGCCTCCTCAGCTGACCATGCAATGGATGTCACCAAAGATTTGTGTAACCCTATTACCCATGAGTTTGGTATAAAGCTCTTCCACTGAGATAAGGTCCATGACCTGACCGGTCCGTCTTACTGCTCCTTTCAGTTTGGTCTCGTCTCATGTGTCCTCATGAACACGCATATAATGCCAAAGGATAGGATGTGTTGGAGAACATCATTTTATAGAGTAGTTCTATGAGGATTTTGTCCAGATTAAAATAGTTGTATATAAAATACTGGTGCTGTTGAAGTTTGCTGTATTTTGACTGAGTATATTGGGTGAACTTGAGTTCAGTTGGTCATCAATCACCAACCCAAGGTACTGGTAGCCTACTTGTATTCACCCTTTAAATTGATTCCCATCAGATGGTTGTGGGGGCCTTTTTAAAACATTGACATTATCTTAGTTTTTTGTTTTATAATAATTTAATTGAAGTCTTTATTTGTCATGTAGATGAACACACACACACGCACACGCATGTATTGGGTCGCCGATGAAATGCCTCTGTGCTTGACCCATCCTGTTGTCCTTCCCCCCAAGGGTAGCCAGGAGCAGACATGGGCTGCAGCGTGGGCCGCGCCTCGGGGACCAATCCAACTGCTCCTGTCCGTCTTTGTCAGGGACGCTACAGCATTAGCAATCTGTTCTGCATGTTTTTCCATTGGGTTTATCTATTTTTCTGGAGGGGAAACCCTTGTGGGCACAGGGGGAACATGCAAACTCCACACAGTAAGGCCCGGGAGATACCCCACCTGGGTACCTGGCAACCTAGTCTCCAAGCGGGAATCAAACCCAGGACCTTCTTGCTGTGAGGCGACCCTGCCGCACACTTTTTACATTGATTTCCAAAAAGTTGGAATCACACCATCCAGGAGAACTTGAAGGTGGCATCTATCCATAATGTGATTATTGTACTGTATACCTGTATGTCATGTATTGTCATAAATGTCATGATATATGATCTGTATATCTGTATGGCCCCCGTAAATGTCCAAAACCCCCCTCCCACCCACCCACCCCCTCCTAATGCACAGTTTCCTCCCCCTCGAGTCGTATGTATATATTTTCTGTTAGGATCTCTGTTTAACAGTACTGTATATTTGCATATCTTGTATGTCACAAATGTAACAGTACTGTATACCTGTATGTCAGAAATGTCATATCTGTATGTTGCGTATGTCATTATGAATTGAAAATGGGGGACCCTGATGTAAACAAGATGAAAGTCTTTCTCTGGTCTGCATCACCTTAACAATTGTGTGTATTGAGCCATACTGTATTGCAAAAGGGGTTTGGCAGGGTCTACATATGATTACTGGGTACAAGAATAAACAGTCAGCTCAGAATGTGGACCCCCTACTCCCTGACAAGCTTAATGAATTTTATTGCAGATTTGATGTGCACTCAGGTGATCAACCTAGGGTAGCTGATAGAATGGGTCCTGTAACCCCCCCCCCCCCCCTTTGTAGTCGAGGAACACCAAGTCAGAGCCTTACTCCGCAAACAAAATGTTAGGAAGGACGCAGGGCCAGACAATGTGTCTACTTTTACCCTGAAAAATGGTGCTGACCAACTTGCTACTGTTTTTACAGATCTTTTTAATTGGTCTCTCAGTCTCAGCACACTTAAAGTCCTGGCATGCTATAAATCTGCCATAGTCATACGTACCTGTGCCCAAGAAATCTAGCACTGCTTGTCTGAATGATTACAGGCCTGTCGCTCTGACCTCTGTCATTATGAAGGTGTTCGAGCAGCTTGTCTGTGATCATTTATCTAGTATTGTTAAATTAGACATGTATCAGTTTGCTTATCAGCCCAACAGGTCTGTAGGGGATGCTGTATCTGTGTTTACACACCATCCTGCAGCACCTGGAGGCCTCTGCCACTTATGTACGAATTTTGTTTATTGATTTTAGTTCAGCGTTTAACACGATTGTGCCTTTTAAACTATTTGAAAAACTTAAATTGCTCGGAATTGATGAGTCTGTGCTATTTTATTCTAGATTTTCTCTCAGACAGAGAACAAGTGGTTAAAGTAGGTAATTTGTTCTCTATATCCAGGACCTTGAACACCGGGGCCCCCCAGGGCTGTGTTCTCTCTCCTCTGCTCTACTGTCTATACACTAATGACTGTGCCTCCCACTCTGATTCTGTCAGATTTTTTAAATATGCGGATGACACAACAGTAGTGGGACTAATTAAGAACTGGGATGAATCGGCCTATAGAGCTGAAGTCGATAGCTTTGCTGTATGGTGCAAGGAGAACGACCTGCTTTTAAACATCTCTAAGACAAAGGAAATTATAGTTGACTTCCGGCGCGGGGAGGCAGTCCACCCTCCTCTGTACATAAACGGCCAGCAGGTGGAGAGGGTAGACGGTTTAAAATTCCTTGGCATCACCATATGTGATAATTTAAAATGGGAAGTTAACACCAGCCTCTTAATTAGCAAAGCCCACCAGAGGCTCCACTCCCTGCGCCAGCTTAAAAAGTTTGGTGTGTCCAGGGAGGCGATGCTCAGTTTTTATAGAGCCACTGTGGAGAGTGTCCTTACCTTCTCAATGACTGTGTGGTATGGAAACACCACCGTCCATGATAGGGGACATTTAGAAAGAACTGTACGCACAGCGTCAAAAATTATCGGCTGTGAGCTCCCCTCTGTGGCCTCCATTTATGCCACACAAATCCGGCGGAAAGGGGAAAAGGTGATCAGGGACCCTTCCCACCCTGCTTACGACCTCTTTAACCCCCTTCCCTCTGGCAGAAGACTCCAAAGTCTCAGGTGCAGGACATCCCGTTTTAAAAACAGTACATATCCCGAGGCTGTCCGTCAGCTGAACTCAAGTACAAATGTACAGGCACTTTGCACAACAAGGGCTATGTAACTGAGGGGTACAATTCCCTGACTGTATTAATCAATATACAGGGGATATCAAACGATATACAAATATTATACATGGGATCTCAGGCAATAAATATATATATTCGGTTTAATCTGACCCTTTGTAACAGGCTAGCACCAGCCAACATGCACTTTAAGGCAATATGCACTTTAAAACTGGAACACTGAGCAATTTATTTTAGGTACTGTAGCATTTTTTCTTTTTAATTGTTTGTGTAAAACTTTTTATTGTGGGGATTGTATTCTTGTGTTTTTATATTGTATGTTTTTAACATTGTCTGTACTGTATGTGGCACCAAGACAAATCCCAATCAACCGTGTTGAAATGGCAATACAGTTTCTATCTATCTATCTATTGTACCCATTCTGTTAATAAAGTTTTCAATCAATCAATCAATGTTTGTGTATTAGGCAAATCCAAATCTCTGTATCAATGACGCTACATTATATCTTTTCAGGAAACGGAGCAGTTGACACCTTCAGTGAAAGCCTTCGAGGCCAGAGCATCACGTGATCTGCTCATAACGTAAAGGGAGCAGAAACGGACATTGAGGAAGTGACGACAGGGGGAGGACCGCTCCTGTGACTGGAGGATCTGAAGAAGGAGGAAGTGACGAGAGGGGGAGGACCGCTCCTGTGACTGGAGGATCTGAAGAAGGAGGAAGTGACGAGAGGGGGAGGACCGCTCCTGTGACTGGAGGATCTGAAGAAGGAGGAAGTGACGAGAGGGGGAGGACCGCTCCTGTGACTGGAGGATCTGAAGAAGGAGGAAGTGACGAGAGGGGGAGGACCGCTCCTGTGACTGGAGGATCTGAAGAAGGAGGAAGTGACGAGAGGGGGAGTACCGCTCCTGTGACTGGAGGATCTGAAGAAGGAGGAAGTGACGAGAGGGGGAGGACCGCTCCTGTGACTGGAGGATCTGAAGAAGGAGGAAGTGACGAGAGGGGGAGGCGTTACCTGTGCCTGTAGGATCTAAAGAAGGAGGAAGTGCCAAGAGGGGGCAGACAGATGGCTGGTTTTCTGGATAATTTCCGCTGGCCGGAGTGCGAATGCGTCGACTTGGGGGAGAAGAGGAACGCTGTGGCGTCGATTGTCTCAGGAGTTCTGGTTAGTGGTCCGAATGTGTCTGCACGATTTGACCATTTTGCAATAGAAAAATGCAAAACTGCAATAGAAAAATGCAAAACCTTTTCTCAAGTTACTTCCATCTCTGAAAAACACTTTTATTCATGAAATACAATAAAATCTTATAAATAAAAACTTTAGTGTACATGTTTGACAACGTAGAGAGAGAGAGTGTGATGTAATAGGTTTGAGTTTGAGCGTCCTAAGTTGCCTTAGTTGATGATGTCACACCAGGATGTCATTGTCAATACAGAGTTGGAAACGGGATAAACGAATAGCCAATAAATGTGAAGTTATCTTTGCCAAATTGAAATGCCAAAACGATATGATATATCCATATCTTTGCGAGGGCCTGTCCAGTGAACTTGACTTAGTTTCAGTAGCTCGTCACACGAAAGATCAATGGGGCCCTCCTGCTCAGACGGTGTGTGTCTGGCAGCCTGTTGCGTCATGCAATAATTGGCTCCAGTAAAATTTAAAATATTTCAGAAATTGTTCAATGAGCCCTTATATGTGGCTACAGATGATGGGCTTCAAATAATTCTTTGCAACAGTCTGTTCCTCCAAAAAACCACCAAGCAGAGTAAATACCCCCAAGGGGTATTATACCCCTCTTAGGGCTGGGCGATATAACGATAACGATAATTATCGCGATATATTTTAATAATCGATATCGAAAAGGGATTTTTTTTTTTTTTTTTTTTTTGTGACCTGCAACAGGGCAGTTTTAAAACCAGAGACAGTGGACAGACTTGTCTTTCTTGCCTGCAACTTAAAGTAATGGCTTTGCTTGTCCAAATGACAATACTGACCAAATTGAGATTTATTTTTCTCTTGTCCATTTATTTTGTTTGCTTTCTAATTTAAAATACAGTTTGAAACCGTCTGTACACAGTAGGCTATGTGTGCTAGCAGAGCTAGTCTCCAGTCACGAGTCACGGTGCACATGTGCAGTGGTTTGTTCACCAAAAAAGCACCAAAAGATAGAAAAGAAACTAGTAGAGCCAGAACTGTTCAACTCCCCTGGAGCCACAGCCAGCAGGTGACGACAAAGAATTGCTGCAAAATAAACATACATCTGTTGTTTAAAAACTTATAACAATATCGATAATATCGAATATCGAGTGATATGATATTGTTATCGATATCGCTATCACAATATCATTTTTGGCCATATCGCCCAGCCCTACCGGCTCTCACTCCGCTCCAATCACAGACGTCGTCTACCCAGCCTCTTCTTGGTCTTCCACTTCCTCTCTTTCCATCCACCTTGCCCATCACCACCTTCTTGAACATCTCCCCGCTGGATCCTCTCAGAACGTGCGGCCCACACAACTCCATCTTTCTCTTTTTTAACCTCTCCAGCAGCTGTCCTCCTTGCATTCCTGCTCTTCTCAGTACCTCCTCATTCTTATTCTTATCCTTCCATGTTATCTTCAGCATCTTCCTCAGCGTCCACATTTCAAAAGAGTCTATCATCCTCTTTGCCTCTTCATTCAGCGTCCATGCTTCTGCTCCGTATGAAAAGACTGACATAACATACGTTTCCAAAATCCTGGGCCCTCATTTATCAACGTGGCGTACGCACAGATATGTGCTTAACCCGTGCGTACAACCATTTCTAAGCAAAGTGTGGGATTTATCAATTTGAACGTGAACTTGACTTTGTGCTTATGTCTACGCACAGCTCTGAGCATGCTTAGCTGACGCCCAGTGGTAGAATATCGTTACTACGGCATATGCGCTCCTCAGTTCATGCATTAGTTTCAACGCGGAAATAAGCTTTCGTGCATTACTCCTGACACTGGCGCGTGTTCTGTATGAACCGTAATTCATTATAGTTCATTGTGAAATAGCGACAGTAGTGTAATTATAATGAATTACACTATGATACGGCGGCAGTTACGCAGAACACCTAGTGTAACTGCCGCCGTGTCATAGTGTAATTCAAGTTAAGCTTCAGTATGATGTCATATAGTAGAACAGGCTAGAACCTTCCAGAACTGCGCTCCACAGTGTATAAATAGAGAGAACTTACAAGGGTTCTCTCTCATTTCTCAACCACCATCAACCACCTAGCCCCTTTCGTGACTGTGATGCACCGAGTGAATCCACAGTCACTTGCTCCTCAATAGGAAACCAACCTAGATTTACCCTGAATGACTGGTTCTGACCGAACCGTTCGTTATACAAGAATCACAGAGACGTTTCAAAGGTACTCACAGTTGCAGGAGGGTTTCGGACAGAGATACAGGATGGTTTGAAAGCTCGGCGTTGCTAATAAACATTTTAAATATTTTTTTATAAACTGGTCAACACTGCATTATTTCCGGCGTTGTGTGCATGATGCGTATGCGCTGTGATCACATCAGGCAGCCAACGCCGGAAATAATGCCGTGTTGACCAGTTTATAAAAAACATTTAAAATGTTTATTAGCAATGCCAAGCTTTCAAACCATCCCGTATCTCTGTCCGAAACCCTCGTGCAAATGTGAGTACCTTTGACATTTCTCTGTGATTCTTGTATAACGAACGGTTCGGTTAGAACCAGTCCTTCAGGGTAAATCTAGGTTGGTTTCCTATTGAGGAGCAAGTGACTGTGGATTCACTCGGTGCATCACAGTCACGAAAGGGGTTACAGAACGCCCACCTCCACCAAACGCGATTAAATATTGTTTCAAATAAAAAGCAACATACTATTATTTTGTGTCATGTTTCCAAATAAGATTGGCCACAACGAAATGCTTTCTACTTCAATTTGTTGGTTAGAATAGATTACCTCGCTCCGTTGAAACTTCACTGAGACTAACAGTAAAAGACAGTATTTTAATAATAATAATAATAATAACAATAATAATAATAGAGCTTCATTTTATATAGCGTCTTTCAAGAGACCCATGCAAGGTCGCTTTACATAGATAGGGGGGGGGGAAATAACAAAGTAATAAACATAGTGGACAGAATGTAAATATGATGATGGGATTCAAGTTCATGTTTGTATTTATCACATAGGCAGGCTACACATGGCGTATAGGCTACATCATACATGGCAGTGAGATTCATTGTTCTTGTATATGCTCTCGTATTATTGTTTATATAGGCTACCCAATACTGACATCAAAATAGATTGTATGCCTCTAGAAATCATATGCAGCAGGTAGAAAATGTACGGAAAATCCGTCGCGATTTGGAATACAATTGAGGAGAACTTTAATCCCTGGGTATTAATCGAACAAAACGGAAAAAGGCAGTCATATTCCAGCATGGGCTTTATTAGTTAATATGGTCTTTAAGAGATATCATATCCGACATCACCGTACGTATACATGTCTGTCAGCCTGTCTCGTATTTCTCCATAACACGCAATTCCCTCGGGTCAGTCCATTATTTCACATCCCATGGGGGTGTTTCATGACCATATATGGATAATCGGGGCGGTTCTGGTATGCAAATACTTAAAACCATGCACGAGCTCAAGCTTAGGAGCAAGGTGATATTTATGAAGACAGGTGTGCGTAGGACCTGTTAGGGGTGGACAGTATGGTCTAAAATTTATATCACGGTATAATTTGAAGCATAGACGGTAACGGTATATATCACGGTATCAGTGTTTCCGTTAGAATAATTTTTTTTGCCTGATAGGCAGGCTATATAAAGAATGACATCCTCAAGGCATGTAGATTTATAATATTTTAACTTAAAACTAGGCTACTTTTGCGTATAAAGTCATTATATTCCAAATAAAATAAGTCCCGAGTCCGTGCTGCTCCCATTGCAAACAGCCGGGCTGGATGCTGGATTTTGCTAGAAGCATATGTAGCTGCAGAGCCGCAGAGCCAGCGGCGCTTTCAGGTCTGGTCACAGCTTTCAGCCGTTGGGTGGGGGGGCGCTGTTGAGCGGACCTGACCTGAAAGCGCCGCTGGCTCTGCGGCTCTGCAGCTGCATGCTATTCGCAAATCCACTGCTGCAGCCGTCCTCCCGGCTCCAGCTGCAGCCGTCGTTATCATAACACTACACGCATATCATAATGTTTACAGCAAACTGTAGTTGATCACCAGGTATGTTTTATTAACGTAGAATAATTCATATAAGAAAAACGATAGGGACATCTCTTACCTTTCTCCACTGGTTAAAAATGCCAGGAACTGAAATTGAAACTTGCTGTGCGCCGCTGTGATATGTGTTTATTATGAAATGACAATTGCTTGTTGACACGCCCACTGCGCGAAGCCTCCTAAATAACTTTTTCCAGTTTGCACATATCTATTATCTATGACTAATTCTATCTATTTTTAGGGGCAAATGCGATTGAAATAGTCGCGCTGTGGTTATATGACGTCATTGCTATTTTAGAGCTGCTCTACCGGTTACACGGTATAGTCAAAATCCATACCGTAGAGCAAATTAATACCGTTTATACCGTATACCGTTTATACCGTCCACCCCTAGGACCTGTGTACGCACGTGTGATAAATCCCGTTTTTTTTGTGCGTGCACACATTCAAAATTCTGTGCTTACGTATGAAAATAGAATACTTTCTACGAAAAATTGATAAATGAGGGCCCTGGTCTTCGTTTTCCAACTTATGTTTCGTCTCAATAATTCTTTATAGTTCCAGAATGCGCTCTTTGCAATTCCGGTTCTTCTCTTAATGTCCATGTTAGCTCTTCCCCCTTCACTGATCCAGCTTCCAAGTTACATTTTCTCCATCCACCTGTATTTTACAATACCTGTCCTAAATTAATCAAATCAGCTTTATATGCTTGGCCTGGAAAGTCCCCCCCCCCCCCCCCCACATTGTGCGTCACCTTGTTTGTAGAGCTATATCTATATTCTATATTATAGCTATGGATACAATACTATGGTCATTTGACAGTAACTATCTTCTGTCCAAGATGCAAAAAAGAATGCATTTTCTCATGAATACGTTTGCGCGTTATGCCGTGGTGAATATAAGTATAATTTCGGAATCATCCGGGCTAAATCCTGGGAGGCTGGCTATAGGACACAATGTGAATTCTACTAAAAGCATTGGCGTTTCGTCCCTGGACACGCTACTATTTCCAAATCAAATGTATATAATAGGTATTATGTTTCATCATGAAAGGGGGGGGGGTCGTTTCTGATGCTTTGATTGCCAGTAACGGCATTCGTTATTACCACAACACACGCTGATTAGCTGGATCGGTATGAAAACATAGTCCTTACCTGTGGTCAGGGGTATTCCAAAAAGAATATTTCAATTGTTTGATCGCCATCTGGTCCATCTGATGCATAGCTGTCAACATTGGGATTTTAAAATAAGGGAGATTTCCCAGCGAGAGAGGGTGGGTTTCAAAGTGCAATAGTCACTTTTGGTGAGTTGTTTCTATACAATTCACTTATATGACATTTAGGTATGACACAGGACTACAAAAACATTTAGTATAGAAATGTGTCAACAGACTAAAGCAGGGAACCACAATATTTTGCATACAAATTATGCTGAGCAGAATGTAATATCATAACTGTCTATTATTGTTCTTGCAATTGAGCCAATTTTCCTTACTGGTTCTGAGGTGTGTGTTCAACAGAATGTAGTATCAAAAACACGTTCACAAAAAGTATGGGTTACTGAATGCTGAACTGCACTGTTATAATCACTAAGCCATTATAAGACCTTACCTGTGTCCCTGTATCACTTGTCTCTGCTGCCCTTTGACTAAAAAACTTCCCTATGTCCATTTTACTTTTTTTTCTGGTGGCATATTTGAGTTAGTCACCTAGTAAAAGTGAGATAATTGACAATATCAAAACATGCTAGGGCATAACAAAAAATATTGTTTGTTTCCTGTTGGTTGTCAGTTAATGCCATGGGTAGGTAGGGAATTTTTTTTTTTTTATTATTATTCTTTCCCACGGCGACTATTGATAGGGAATTTCTTTATTTAATTAAAATGTTCACAACAACATGGATGCATGTACGCTGCCGGCATGTTTAATATCCATAATACTAAAGGTTTGACTAAGATTTCTATGAAACTTTATTCTAAAAAAAGAAAATCTTTATTTTTTCTTTTTTATTTTTTTAAACTCATAAAATATATTGGGTCACACCTAAATCGGCAGGGTCGGTCGGCAACCGGAAACAAACCATTATTTTTTTAGGCCTAGGGTTGTACCGAATAGTTCTGTTGTGGAATATTTAAAATGAGCCATGACAGTAAGCTGTAGAAATTGAGATAGGGTCAGTTATAGTATAGACAGGGCCGCCTGGGAGAAATGCGAGGCCCTGTGCGAGATTTAAACGCGATATATATATTATATTATATATATATATATTATATATATATATAATTTATTTTTTTTATTTTTTTTTTTTTCATACAGTCAACATATTCTTAAATAATAGCGCTGCCCGAGGCTGGGCATGATACAGTCAACATATAGCAAGAGAGAGAGCGAGAGAGAGCTCCCGTTCTACAGTCAATATACAGTGTACAGAGAGAGAGAGAGAGAGAGAGAGAGAGAGACACATTGGAAAGAAATTGAAATGCTATTTGGCCCTAAACAGAGAGTACACAGTGGCAGAATACCTGAGCACTGTGACTGAAGATCCTTGACTAGGTACAGACTCAGCGAGCACAGCCTAGCCATCGAGAAAGGCCGCCATAGGCAGACTGTGTGTGTTAGAAAGAGAGAGAGAGAGAGCATGTGTGTTTGTCGTGTGTGTGTGTTAGAGAGAGAGCATGTATGAGAGAGATAAGCAAAGATATTCAACTTTTAATGGAAGAACAAAACAGAAGGAAAAGATAACTTCACAAAGGCAACATGAATATACATAGATCCAAAAGGACAAAGATCAACACTTAAATCCAAAGAGAAGAGGGTCTATACCAGAGAAAACAAAGCAGCAAGGAGCCAATGGCCGACATCAGCTAAATAGGCTAGCCAGGTACTGACACCAGGCCACACACAGCTTTGGCCAACAGCCCAACGCTACCCAAGCTACACAAACGACCAAGACAATTCACACACAGCACATGTCGTATCTCCAAATGTTGTGAAGTAACATATGTTTTGCCTGGAAAAAAACATCGTTATTAACAAAACATTCGGGAGGGGAAGGAAGGAAGAGTGGGGTAATGTCATTACATTTTCATTCATCTTACCTGCACCAAGGAACGCAGGGCGAAAGGCCGCAACACAGGTCTCCACGTTGACGAAAGGCCTCTCGCTGGCGGGACAAAAAGAAGCTATGGCCGGAGCCTTGTCATGGTGCAGGCCCGACTACATCTTCTGTCAAAGATGATGTCGTAGTCAGAGTGCCAGAACCCCCTGCTATTCTCACGGCTAATGTCAATGGTCGTAGCACAAGCTAACAGCTAACTCTAGGCTAACTGATAGCATCAAACTAACGTGCGCAGCCGGCAGCTAACGTCGTAGCTAAACAGCTAACTGGCTAACAGTTAGCTCAACCCGGCTATCGCTAACCATTAGCTAACGCAGAAGCAAGCTATGCGGCTACCACTGAAAAACTGTACAACATGAGAAAAGCAATACAGGTGCTGACACCAGGCCACACACCATTAGCTACTAGTACTACAACAGCTAGTCGGCCAGTTTGGCTCCAGAGAGAGAGAGAGAGAGAGAGAGGGATCCACGGCGGGAATAGAATAGAGTGCATTAAAAACGCACCAAACGTCCAAGAGGATGGAGACAACCGCGTGGAGTTGACGAAGTTCATCTGCCGAAGGCCCATCCTCTTCATCTTGGCTGCACGCGCTGTCTCTAGGTTAGCTAGCTAAGCTAGCTACTAGCCGACATCATCATGGCTATATCCCGACTGAACCACACTTAATATTATAACGTAGCTAAAGCTAACTAGCTGTCCCTGTCTTTAGCCGGGATGGCTAGCCTGACTGAACTGTCTAACATGCAACAACTTTCATCTTCAGTCCATCTGCCGAACGATGTCCTTTTCATCTTGGCTGGCATAAGCTCCAATGCTGCACGCGCGAAATAGTCAGACGCTAGTGATGGGTCGGTCATGAGCGACTCGTTCATAAGAGCCGATTCATTGCCGTGAGTCGAATCGCTCACGTCTGGCAATGAGTCACCCCCCCCCCCCCCCCCCGGCACACACACAATGAACTCAACAGATGCTCCTGGCTGTAACCCCTCCCCTCATTGAAACCAATTCTGCTGCCTGCAGAGCCTCAGAGCCAGGAACGTGTCTAATGTGAATTATATAAGCATATAAGCAAAACTAGATTTTAGGTCTGTGATGAAAAAGGGCCTCGCGGGAAGGGGGGCCTCGAAAAAAAAAATAAAAAAAAAAATAATGATAATAATAATAATAAATAAAAAATATTTTTTTAAATTATTTTTTGTGCAAGGCCCCCCTTCCCGCGAGGCCCTGTGCGACCGCACTGCTCGCACACCCCCTGAGGCGGCCCTGAGTATAGAAACATCGTTTATTAACACTTTGAGTGCCAGCAGGGGGCGCCAGAAATAGCGCTTGAGTGCCAGCGCTGTAGTCAATGGGAGGGCGATCACATTTGCGAACACATAAACTATATCTTAAATTATGGCTATGTGTCTAATACGCCTGTCGCTTATCAATGACTTGTTTCCAGTCAACATTGTCGAAACGGATTGTTTTTTTAATCGGTTCATTTCCGTTTTATACCATTTTGAAAAACTCGTTTTTTTAAACTTCCAGAAAAAAAAGATTTTGCAGGAATCGCGCTTTACTGGAATACACAAAACACGGAATTTTTCTGCCTATTTATGAATAGTTTTCAAATAAACGCTAGATTATCGATAGTATATGTGTACTTATGCACGCTAGAGAAGCGGGCTGAAAAATCGATTATCTTATTTCCTGATCAGCACACACACACACTCACAGCCACACACACACATATGGGACTGAGATATAGGTGAAAAAAACTCTGATTATCCCAAGACTGGTAAAATAGATTCCTTACCTCAGATCAGATGTTCTCCAAAAAGATTATTCCAATTCCTGATCGCCATTCCAAATATCGATTGCGTTTATTGATCCAACGCTGTGTACTGGTAACACATATTCCACGCTGTTCTGAGGGTGGGCAATGACTGGGATCGTCTCCGGTTACATGCCTGACAAGTAAAATGTGGATTCTGGACTATTTTTTCCCCATCCATTTCATTCAGTCCAATCCAATGGGTGCAATACCATCCGGAGAGACGATAGGGAGCGGTATTTTCTCTGTTCGAGCTCAGACAGATCCCCACTGGTAACGTGAGGCTAGATTGATGAAAAATGAATGGAAATCGATAATAAAAAAAAGAATGATTAAATAACGAGATTTCTCGTTCTTGGCACTCAACACATAGCATGAACTAACAAGATTTCTCGTGGCTGGCACTCAAAGTGTTAACAGAGCTCAGGTTATAATCAGACATGCTAACGTTTGACCAGAAAGTGAGCGTGATCAGTTTATAATCAGAGACATCATGTTGTACACACAAAGCTTCTGACCACAAAGTGACAAAGAGCTTTTGGTCGGACACACATTAAATACATAATTGAAATGACATAAATTAGACACCAGATATGACATAAAAGGTAAACAAGAATTATGCCCCAGTTAGAATGAATAACAAAAGACGGGTCTAGGCTTATGTTATGTCTTTCACACTAGAACTAGAAGAGTAAAGGCCAAATGCCATATCTCCTAACCTTGGTTCGTTGTTAAAGAGACTGTCTCTTAGTGCTGTAGTCAGAATTATTATTATAATAATTTTTTTTTATATATATTAATCTGTATTATAATTATATTAATCTCACCCATTAATTAAGGCTATACCATTACTAAACACTCAGTAGCTTTTATGCTATACTTAGTTACCACTGTATTTCTTTCTTTTATCCTCCATCTTTTTTATGCTCCAGATGGATAAATCCTCTTCATTTTGCTTGTTTATTATATGTAGGTATTGCTGGCTCAAAGTTTCATTTACACGTGAAGAATTTTTCTTGTTTTTTTTCTCCAAACACAAGTGCCATGGGGCCCCTAAGGGGGTTTCCTACAGTCGTTTCATTGCATATCATCCATTTGAATTGCGGTCGCTTTGGTTGAGTACAGTCATTATGTCAGCCCTCGGGGGGCTCCCTACTGGCGGGGGCTCCAGGCCCTCTTCACAGCCTTTTTAGTAAGAAGGGCAAAATACGGGAAATTTACAGGAAAATATTGAAACGGGAGGACGGCGGGAAAGAAGGGTCAAATAAGGGAGAATCCCGGGAGAAACAGGAGGGTTGACAGGTATGATCTGATGTCCATCTGGTCCACGACATAATCCAGCACAACACATCCATCGATTGTCTCGAAAACGATTCAATGTGATCAAGTGAAGCCCTAGGCTTCCCTGTACTAAAAAACTGCGCCCGGAGCGGTTTAAACGTAACACCCGGTCTGGAACAGGGTTTACTGCACTCTCGATACTGCCTACTAGCAGGATCTGGCCGGTACTGCACCCTCAGTGTCCCAGTATGCCAGGGGTAGGCAATTAAGTTTGGCTGAGGGCCAAATTTTTTCCAAGCCATTGTATGGGGGGCCGGGAACAAAAACAATGGCTAATTTAATATATTGATAGTGAAAAGATTTTAACTTTGACTGTGACTAACCACCTTATAACTAAGACATACATTTGTGGCAGAGGCAGAGAATGGACAAAATAAACTAGCTGCATAGGTGGCATAATAAACTGTAAACGACATCAATCAATCAATCAATCAATCAAATCCTTTATTTAACCAGATAAGCATCATTGAGATTAAAATCTCTTTTTCAAGAGCGATCTGGCCAAGCAAGGCAGCAGAAAGTTTCAACATAAAAAAGAACATCACAATAAAATACAGATAAAACATTTACATCAAGCTCCAATTTCAGGCAAGTTATCAAACAGGCAAATGATCAAACACAGTTGCACTGACCAAGGGAACTGAGTTCGTAGGATTTTAAAATGGCTTTGAATTCTCCGAGGGTGACCAGTCCTGGTAATTTTAGGTCCTCCTGTATCTTGTTCCAAGATGAAGGAGCAGCATATTTAAAAGCCCTTTTTCCCAATTCAGTTCTCATATGGGGAACTTCCAGTGTTAGAACAGCTTGAGAACGAAGGGCATACTTATATTGCTTTGTGCACAGAAGCACACTTAGGTACGAGGGAACCAGTTTAAGCAGAGCTTTGTGCACCAGAGAGAGCCATCGAGAAAATCGTCGTATTTGTAGAGATGGATAACTTGCAATGGTATATAGGGTGCAATGGTGCACTCGATTTCCACATCCCGTGACAAAGCGTAAGGCAGAATGGTACACAGTATCAAGCTTTCTAAGGTACTGATAAAGTGATTCTCACTTTAAGTGAAAAACAGGACCTGTTTCTGAAAAAGAAGCCGAGTTTAAGCTTCAGCTTTGACTAGGGCTGGGTGATATGGCCTAAATATGATATCACGATATTTTCTGACCTTTCGGCGATACACGATACACATCACAATGTTTTTCTTTTTTACCCCAAACAATTCATTATGAGGCTTACCAAGACAGTATTTGAGTTTGCAAGCTAACATTAAAGACAAAATAAAATACCCATGCATTTAGCATTTTTATATTATATATTAGATTTAGATTATTAGATTATATATTGCATATATTTAGCAATGAGATATTATATGATTTAGATATGAAATATGATGAATTGAAAATGGGGGACCCTGATGTAAACAAGACTAAAGTCTTTCTCTGGTCTGCATCCCCTTAACAATTGTATGTATTGAGCTGTACTGTACCCATTCTGCAATATGTTAATACAGTTTTAAATCAATCAATCAATCAATTAATCAATCAATAGCATTTTAGCATTTTTATGAAACTACTGTATATATGTATGTCGCTAAATGTTTTGATGAATTGAAAATAGAGGACCCTTATGTAAAAAAGCCGAAAGTCTTTTTCTGGTCTTCATCCTCCTGTACTGTATTGTACCCATTCTGCAACCTTTTAATAAAGTTTTCATTCATTCATTCTGACGGAAACATAATCATTTTGATTGACAGTCGAGTCTGCCAATTACGTCACACCGCTTGCCCCCGCCCTGCTGTTCTTAGCACCAATCGGCAAGCGCTATTTTTTTGACTTCCTGAATGTCCTGTGTGCTGAACAACAAAGCTACTAACATTAGCTCCCCGCGGCCGTCGAGTAGGAGACCAGTGCTCCACAGGATGACTAAATGAGGCATAATGATTTTACTACAACGAATGTTATAATAAAAGCCTTTCCATACATCTGTCTGATTGAAAACTTTATTAACAGACCGCGGAATGGGCATATCTCAGCACGGGCTGAGATATGAACGAGTAACGTGTGGACAGATTGACGCGACACAATCCTCTTGGGCAAAACATCACGATATCCACGATACGTTGAAAAAGTGTATCGTTAATGAACTGTACCCGATATTTATATAATATCGTCATATCGCCCAGCCCTAGCTTTGACACAAGTTTGTCTATGTGAGATTTAAACGTAAGGTTCTCGTCCACTGTAATGCCTAGATATTTGTAGGAAGCAACCCTTTCGATGTCAGTCCCTCCAGCAGTAACCAGTGTGGGAAGATCAGCTGGGAGTCTCTTCCCATTTGAGAAGAGCATAAACTTTGATTTGCCAGCATTTAACACTAGCTTAAGCTGGGTAAGATGTGACTGAACAATGTCAAAGGCAGATTGCAAGAACTCCATCGTTTGCACAACACTGGGAGATGAGCAATAAATTACTGTGTCATCAGCATAGAAATGGTAAGCAGCATTAGACAGGTTGATACAAAGATCATTTACATATATGGAGAAGAGTAGAGGTCCCAGTACGGAACCTTGTGGTACACCCTTAAGTACATACACATTTGCACTGAACATTATACCTTTGTCTTTTTGCCATTTTATTATAAAACCAGAGACAAGCGCCTCTCTCTTATCGGTCTATCTTACATTACGCGCAACCAGCCCGTCTATCCGACAGCCCTTTCTGTGGAGCGCACTGGACTATTGAGAAACAATAGGAATTTTCGATTGGTTCTCCCAGTCCACGTGACCATTTCTAGCATTTCCATTGGCTATAGT
The DNA here is from genome assembly GCF_963971535.1 of Notolepis coatsorum. Lineage (NCBI taxonomy): Eukaryota > Metazoa > Chordata > Actinopteri > Aulopiformes > Paralepididae > Notolepis > Notolepis coatsorum. The sequence continues at coordinate 18,367,921 of NC_140169.1, forward strand.
GAGACATAGATATATGATAAATGGATAGATACAGCGGAATTAGATGCAGTCCAGAGAAAACAACCAATCTAGATATTTCAAGATTCTATGCTTTACATCTGTGCATTCTCTGAGAGATGCACACAATTTTTAGATGACAATCGATTCCGATACAATAAAGCAAGTCTTTATCACAAACAAATCCAAAGATAGTTAATGTTTTACAAAACATGTCTAGTGTTGCGCCCGGCTTTAGAGGGTTAAAAAAGCCGAATTGTATTTTTTATTTAGTTAATAAATGTCTTGTTGTAATTCCTTACCTAATGTAGCGCATCTTCTTGAAGCAGATTCAGCTTTTTTTGCTCTGATTTGACTTCAGTTTAATTGCATTGTTACTGTTCACATGTGTGGTGCCATCAGTCATATATAAGTAAAGATAAAGTAGGGCTGGGCGATATGGAAAAAAATCATATCGCGATAACGATATGATAATGTTATCATATTTCTCGATATCGATAATTATCGAAATTGTTATAAGTATAATTCTTTTTTTCTTTTTTTTTTAAACAACAGATGTATGTTTATTTTTCAGCAATTCTTTGTCATTGCCGCCATCTTTAGTGTTACATCCCCTCACACTCCAGTTATCAGGCTGCAGCTGGTTTAAAAGCTAAAGTAAACCGGCTTCTCTGCTGGCTGTGGCTCCAGGGGAGTTGAACAGTTCTGGCTCTGCTAGTTTATTTTCGATCTTTTGGCGCTTTTTTGGTGGACAAACCACCGCACATGTGCACCTAGGGTGACCAGACGTCACGCATTGCGCGTGATTGCACAGCATTTCTGTGTCTTTTCACGCGTCATGCAAATTGAGACCATGTCCCGCATGATTGGTTGTCATCCGCGCTAACGCCCCCCCAGCCGAATGTGAAGAACCTCTATGCGTCGCGGTAACGTTACTAGTATCTGACCGCGAGTGACACCGCATCCTGGACATCCAGGCGACATGACAACAAGTCCTAACGCTGTTGCGCACGGAGGATCCGTTTGAGCCTGGCGCAACAAACCCAGGCAAGGGATACATGCGCGCTACGGATCAGATCAGTTCCACACACTGCTGTTACAGTATCTCCGCTGCTCAGCATGAGAGAATAGCGCTTGGTCCAAGTTTGAAAAGGGGAAAGTAATCCCAAAGGGTTTAGATTGAAAACGAATGATAACCATAAATAAGATGCGAGTAGCCTTTCATGTAACCGGTAACCGGTAAACTTTTGTTAAACTAACAAACTAATTAATGGCAGTAAACACACACAGACACTTTACTTTGTGTCAGAGGGGGTTAGTCCAGAATCTGTGGGGGGCAGAGTAAGAGAGAGGGGGGAGAGCTGTGCATGTGCGCGCCAGCGTGTGTGATAAGACTGCGGGTCCAGACCTATAATCATAAGTAAGTCTGGGTGGTAATTTTATTTATTTTGAGTACTTAACACCCATTAGAGACAAAAGGGGAAAAAAAGAAAATATGAATAAGGGCAAAACATATTAGGCTTGTGGTCATTTTAATGAGGACAGTAGGAGGCGACAGGGACAGTCGGCGGGGGGGGGGGGGGTGTCCCTCATTGTCCCTCACAAACATACCATTTGTCCCACATTTGGTTTATTGGGATCTGGTCACCCTATGTGCACCGTGACTCGTGACTGGAGTCTAGTTCTGCTAGCACACATAGCCTACTGTGTACAGACGGTTTCAAACTGTATTTTAAATTAGAAAGCAAACAAAATAAATGGACAAGAGAAAAATAAATCTCAATTTGGTCAGTATTGTCATTTGGACAAGCAAAGCCATTACTTGCAGGCAAGAAAGACAAGTCTGTCCACTGTCTCTGGTTTTAAAACTGTCCTGTTGCAGGTCACAAATCTTTTTTTTTTTTTTTTCGATATTCGATATCGATTATTAAAGTATATCGCGATATTTATCGTTATCGTTATATCGCCCAGCCCGGTATTATGATGAAACATAATACCGATAATTAGGGATGCACGATAATTATCTGCCCGATATCAGCAATTATGACATCATCCCGATAAAATTATTGATAGCTCCGATAATATATAATGGATTGGGATGAAGGGCGTTTGTTTTTCTGTAGGCTCCTCCCGTTTTACCAGTACTGTGGTACGACTGATAGCGTGTGGTTTAGGAAGAGGGAGTTTTTCACAAATCCAGCACTCCCTTTCTCATGCCTGGCTGTGACGACGTAGTCACGTAACTTTCAGAAGCAGCACGGATAGTAAACAAACATGGTGTCGGTAGTGTGGGACTTTTTCAAAGTTTCAGAGGAAAACAAGTTCGCTTGCTATTTGTAACAAATGCAGAAGTTCCACGAGGAGGGAAAAGGGCAACAAGCTATAACGCATCCAACCTAATAAGTCACCAGAAACATCACCGCTACGATGGTGTGTTAAAATCCGACGACGACGCGCGAGCAGCTAAAGCTGCTGCGAATCCAAAGCCAGCTGCAAAGGAACCGGCGGGGCTTGTGCCTATTGACGAGGCGTTTGCAAAATTAAAGACGTTTGACAGAGATGACCCAAGGGCTCAAGCGATCTCTAACTTGATCACAGAAATTATGGCACTTGACTACCAGCCCTTTTCCCTCGTCGAAGACAAAGGATTCTGTCGGCTACTTCGTCATTTAGAGCCCAGGTTCATAATTCCAAGCCGCTGTCACTTTGCAGAGGAGTGTTTACAAGCCAAGTATGATGAGATCGCCTTACTCCTTCATACTCTGATAGACAACGATGCCCGGCACATACGTTTCACCGCGGACATATGGACCTGTGATGTTAACTTTGTTTGGTTTATTTAATTATTTTTTAGGCATGCTGTCCTATAAATGCCAAGTAATAGTTGTTACATGGACCACAACAGTCTCCTCTCCTATAACGTCAAATGTTTTATCTGCTGACAAAGCACAATACCTGTTGGTTTTTAGTTCACTCATTGTTCAGGGAAACACATTAATGACATTGTGAATTTTGTGATTGACTCAAATTATATTTATTTGGAAAAATAAATATGGTCACTTTATTTGAAGAGTCAAAAAAACTGTTCTTGGCTTTGTTTTGTTCATAGTAGTAACGCTCATGTCATGATAAATCTGGTTAGGTCAAAACTACAGGAATATACATAAAAAAAATAGAGAAATAGCACGATTTATAAGGAAATGCAGTAAAGCGATGTTTGCCGGAGTTCCCTGTGATTACACAGGATCATGAAGTATCCTTCTTGGCTTCATTCATCTCTATCTAAATGATCGTATAGTTTTCTATTATCACCCTTCTCCTGCATTGGTTAGGTAGTTCTCAGATGTTCGGTTCAAGTGAGGGGAGACGGACAACGTGGTCAAAATACAACTGCGGTGTTTATTAATAAAACCACAGCTTTAGGAATCAACAAGTACATCGTCTCTTTGGTTCAATCTAATTGTCTCTTTCATTCAATCTAATCGTCTCAGGTTGTCCATGGCAACAACGAGTCCTCTCTTAGTGGTTTGCGGGTCTGGTTGTCAAGGCAACCTGGTCTCCGTGAGTATCGGTGCTCAGCAGAGAGCGCTCGTTTTTCGTATCGGCGGAGTCTGCTATGAACCTCGGCTCGGTCATCTGGTCTCAAATGGCTCTCTGGGTCATCGGCTCTTCAGTAGCCGGCTTGGCGAGTCTCAGGCTCGGCTCTCCAGGGATCCTTCTCCGTCTCCTCTGAGTGTCTTGCTCGGCTCTCGAGTTCTGTGTGGCTCGCCTCTCAGGGGTCCGTCCCCTGTGTGTCTCCGGGTCTGTGTCAGCGCTTCCCCAGGTCCCTTCTGGGTGTGAGTCCCTTCCGTGTGTCGCCATCAGCCCTTTTTATCAGAGCGAGAGAGAGAGAGAGAGAGAGAGAGAGAGAGAGAGAGAGAGAGAGGGAGAGAGGGAGGGGGAGACCCTGCCTGCCTATTCACGTCCATGATCTGCCTTCCTTATTTGGTCACCCCTTGTAGCCAGCTTGTCTGCGGGTCTGGTGACAACATGTTACACAATTTAGGCTGACACAACCGTTTGGGTCTTCTGACAACGGTTTTCACAGTTTGAATCTGCTGACACTTAACTTGATGAGGGGATCCGTTTCACTGAATAATACATCCTCATGCTTGTGACAAAATGTTTACATAGTGTAACTAGGAACCTTTAATAGAATACTTTGTTTCCTGATTAAATCATGTGACCAATATTTGTATAGTTTTACCTTCTAGTATTTAAGAGTTTTTATTCTTTATTGTGACTAAGTTATTCTAGTAGTTCTGTCCACATTTTACTTTATTAGTTTTCTCTATATCCTTAAGGTCTAAAAACCGTCTAGTCTAACTATTAGAGTTAATGTGTAACTGGTGGCATTCTACTGTGTAAGGGGAGATTTCCAAATAGTCTGTGTCACCTTTCTGACCTCTGGGTCTTCGTCAGCAGCTGCCGTGTTGTAACCTGAAATTCCTTCCTTAGGGTAAATATGACCTTTTTGATCTCAACGGTTATTCTGAGTTTTGGTTTAGTTCCTTCTAAGATAATGATCTCCTTCCTTGTCTCATACCACTTACTTTAAACAACCTCGCTTCCTGCCAGCTGGCCGGGTGAGGGGCCATTGTCTCTCAACCTCTTTAGCCTGGGGCCACAGAGATAACTTCACATGGTGTACTCTAAATGGCCCTTCTATCAATCAGCATTTGTCTTTCTAATCATTTTCCTTGTACATTTCACTTGCATTTATTCATGTTTTCATTTAGAAATATACGACAATCCACCCTTAGGGGGTTTAATAACCCACTATACAACATTAATTTTCTAAATTAAACATGTTAAAAATCATAATCATAATTTTTGCTAATATTTTTCAAAATTTCAAAAAAATCCAAAATTGACCCAAATCGAACTACAAAACCCCTTTCCATCTGTACAGTTACAAAATCATCATTTCACCTACCTTTTCCTCCTCTCACAGTTTATACACATTATCAGTTATTATTATGACATCCAGTCTAAGAAAGCTGTTCCTGTTTTTACAAGAAACACTCTTTCAATAATAGCTTTTTTGTTTAGACTATTTTATCCATGTAATTAGCTTAAATGTCTATTTTGTGTAATGGACTCTGCAAGAAAAGATTAATACATCCTACCCAAAAGATTAACACTCTACACATCGAGGGAGATTCAAACAAGCAACATAAATTATTTCTTCTCCTTGAAAAGACCACTGAGGCCTCAATTATTCTTCGCTTTCATCCCTGTCAGTTATCCCTATTCCAACCTCCTAAGGCCTTTACTGCTAACTCGTTTTTAACCGTTTTCTTCTTGTTGTATCTTGTGCTAATCACCGCCTCTTCGTTGTATGCATGTAGATCTCTGTCCTGCTCCGATTCTCCACAGAAGGAAACGATTTTCCCTCTGTCCTTTTTGCATTTTGGATTATTATGTACAAACACACAATAGATTGGAAACATTTATTTTCGCAGATACATTTTTACTGTTCTGCATTTTGACAATACATTTTTCTCCAAATCAATTATCTATGTATTTCACAGCTTCTTAAGTTATTTATTCAATCAAATCACCTTTGTCTCATTTGGTTTTGTGCTGTACTGTTTTACTAGATATGCAATATCTCAAGATCAACACAACTACCACTTCCACCCTTGACAGTGGAATATCCATTATTTCACTATCAAATACCTCGTTTCCCGACAGCTCCTCGGTCCCGACAGTCAGCTCTAGACGAGGCCAATCACCAACAGAACCTATGTGCATGGTCAACAAACCACAGTCCCTTTAAACACACATCACACACACTCCGCCAGCTTTCAACAAGCCGGTGCAGAGCCTCCCATAAGTCAATCATCAAATTCACATGTCTGCACTCTACATGAACACTAACTGGCCAATTTGCGACCAAAAACCTACAGAGCTTCCTATAGACAGAGAAATATGTTTCCCCAACACTTACCATAACCCAAAAAGTGACACAACCCTCCAGATTCTACATCTGGAGTCTTAATGAGCGGAAAACAAACCATGGACCAGCTCCCGTCCATTCTCAGTTCCCAGCTCATTATATCAGACTTCCTACCAGTCCCGCTGTGTCACCACCACCTGCTATCCCTGACCGGCGAGAGATCCCCCCCAGCCAGCCAGTTTCCTATTAAAATATGGAGTACCAAACAAAAACAAACAAATTAACAAACAAAAAATTGTGAGCGCCTACATGCTACACACCCATCAAACAGAACTTAACAATCATCTAGAGGCATAAATACCCCCGCAAAACTAAGACAGCAAAATTAGAAATCCAAAAAGAAATAAAATAAGTAATGAAATAATAATTGTGGTTTTTTATATATATATATTTTTTTTTTTTTTTTTTTTTCCTTAATTCAACTTTGACCACCCTTTGATCAAGTATTGTAATCACTACTATAAATAGTCCTTTGTTTCTAACTCTGTCTAATATTAAATGTTCCATTGTTCCTGTCTAAAGCCATTAATTTTGTTAGTTTGATTAATCCATGCAATTTTTCCAGTTACTTCATCCCTCTATAGCCCCAACTTACCCTGGTTAGTCTTCCAAACCATTCTAGTAACTTGCACACCTAATCAAACCTTATCTATGTATCCTCATCTCTATCCTTATTCTAATCAGTCTAATTTTCCATTTTAATTTATCAATAACTCTATTTACTCGAGCACCCAAAAGGCTGTTTGTGCATTTCCGCTTTGCTCTTAATTAACCTATGACCTATGCAGACACCTCCTCTGAAAATGTCCCAACTCTCCACATTTCCAGCAACTCTGTTCTCTGATGGACTCTCGCCCTCTACCGGACTTTTGCTGAGCCCTCCACCCTTTGTCAAATGACCGAGCGAAATGGCCAACCTCCCCACAATCCCAGCACACAGCCGACGCCGGCCATCCCAGGGGTTCCAGTTTACCACGACTCCCACAGTCTCTCGGCTGGCCTCCCACAGTCCTCGCCAGGTCCACCCCTCTCCTGTCCTCTGGTCGCATGTCCTGTTGCCTGGAGGAGAGAGGGGCATACCTGTCCTTTTCTGCTGCCTCTCCTCGGGCCTTCTCTTGTTGGGAGGGGCCTGGAAACTCACCCCTCCTGCGGTTCTGTTCACCCTGTCGCGGCCCAGTTCCCTGTCCGGGCAACGGGGCACAGGGCACTCTTTGATCCCAGCGGCCTAGGTCAGACGCCCGAAGCATGATCTCAACAGCTGTCGCTTCTAGCAGCGCAGCCTTTCTTGCCAGTTCTCGTTCCAATCTCTGAGTCTCGTGTGCGGCTTGACCGATCTCCAGCTGTGTCTTCATCAGATCTCGATGAACTGCCTCGTGTTGTTCGAACGCTGTCACAAACGCTCTCTGTTGTCTATAGTATGCTGCCTCTTCCCCCATCTCAGCACTGGCGGTTTGACGTCCCATCGCTGGGCTCCGCCTCTCATCTTGGCTTTGGTGCTGAGGGCAGGGTGGACATGGGAAACGGGTGGGCTGTAGAAACTGTTCGTGTATTCCATACCTGCTGTCGGTCTCAGTTCCAGCCATCCGGCCAGAGTGGACTTCGTGGGACTGCTGTAACCTCAGTCTCTTTTTCTGCCCCTTGGTTAAACTGCAATCGCCTGCAATGGACACTCCAGCTTGAATCGGTTCTGGTTGGAGTAACACCGTTGTCACTGGTTCACTCCCCTGTATTGGAACCAAAGTCAACATTTCAAGTCCTTCTGTCGTACTGGTCACATGAGAGAAGTCCATATTCCAATCTATCAGATCATAATCACTGGTAAAGTCTATCTGGGAAATGTCTGCAGAGGCTCTCGGCCTTCTCCCCCCAATGGCCTGATCACTAAGGCCCTTTTCCATATTGTCGTTGTTGTTATTCTATTATTATTGCATCTATCGCTTCAGTTATTCCTATTAATGTTCCACTAAGGTGAACTTCCTATGTTACTGTCATTCACTTCACTCTTTCAAACACTCCTGTAACACCGTTTGAAAAAACAAGTTCCTCTGTCTTTCACTATTACCACTTACTTGAGTTAAAACACTCACACTGTCAAATCTTTACTGTGCAGACAAGGATTGATAATTGGCTTATCATTCATACTTATACCAAGGCTCATTACAGCCGTTTTCCCTAGATGGTTATGGAAATCGTCCAGAGCTCCTGTTCAGCCGAGCACCTGTACAGAAAGAAAGCAAAAACATCCAGACTTAATACAGTGGCATTTCCCTATTATTCCCACTCTTCGTTATGCATTGGAAATGTCGGGCAACACTATACTAAAATATTTAGAGAGACACAGTGTGATTTGTTTGAAAAAATAACGATACAGCTTATCTTGTTTTTTGTCCGTTCCCTCAACAGGAACACTGGAGGTTTCCAATCCCCTGTGTGCTCTCTCCACCTGATTTTCTGGGAAATACAATCATTAGTCCCCTTCCTATCCATTGTCTAATAATCCTTTGTAAACCTGGTCCTTCATCTGATTCTAATCTCTCTTTGCTTGATGAATCTGTTCATCCTAACCTTATTTCTTACTTTCAAATGCCCGATTAGCGTATCGACTAAATGTATTATTCCGATTAGCGTATCGACTAAATGTATTATTCGCTTTCGCTTCACTCCTCATACATCAATTTCATTCACTCCTTACACACACTTGTACCCCCTCACAACACTTAATAAAAATCAATCAGTGTTGCTACTGCTACCAACCACCAATCAGGGAAAACAATAAACTTTTAGCAACTTAGGTCACTAAAACCCTGACCGACACATAGTACAGCTGGCCACGTTAATAAATTCATGGACACTCGCACTATGCCACCGCAATATTCCTCAGACCCTTGAATACACAAAGAACCGTCAACCTACAGCCCAAAGCGTCCTCCCTTCAGTTTCGAACCTGAACGGAAACACCCCAAGCCTTATCACACCTCAACCTACCACCACCTGCACCTAGACAGGCCAGCCCATCCGGTATCTACTTCACATACACAATAACAACGCAGTTCAAACAAACCTACAAACCCACAACCCACAACATACGCCGCAATCTAGGGAAATACAAGGAGAGACCGAGGGGGGGGCGGAGGGAAGAGAAAAAAGAGGGAGGGATACAGGGATACAGCGACTAAGGGGAGGAAGGGGGGGGGGGGGGGCACACAATGCAACATTAACTATTACCAAAACCGTCTACACTCAATCAGCAGAATACCCCGTATCGCCTGGTCCCGTTTACCCACAGGACTCCAAACACATCACCATCATCTGCTGCCAACTTTAACTTAAATCAACCTTAACTTCAATCAGACCAAAAGAACGACCATGAATATTCTATTTATCCTTATTATTCATGTTTTAGCAAGTAACACTATATTAATATAACCAACACTCCAAGCCCACCATAAAGGCAACAACAAAACTCCCTTTGCGCACCTGTCATCCCACAAAGTCAAGCTGGGAGACAGGGATGGAGCGGAGGGGGGCGGGGGGGGGGGGAGGGGGGAGGGAGAGAGGGAGGGAGGGAAGGAGGGAGAGAGGGAGGGAGGGAGGGAGGGAGAGAGTGTGAACGAGGAAGGAAGAGACAGAGGAAAACGGGGGGGGGGGGTGGGTTCACGCCAAATCCCATCACAAAACGCCGCTGCTCTCACTTCAACCATACTTGGCCCATAACAAATACAGATTTATAATCAAACAAGTATACACATCCATCATCAATAACTGAAAAAAACCGAACATAAAGAATTCACAAATCCCCACAGATGGCCGCTACTCAAAACATCATAATCACAAACTCTTCTCCATTGCTCCCCGTTCACATGTGTGGAGTGGTGCAACAATCAAAAAGGCAACACTGCCCTCTACTGGAACGTTCGCTCATCACCACCAACGCACCACAGTACTCACCACTTCCTGTAGGAGGCGCCCACGCCCTCCCCCGCAAGTGCGTCATCACGTAACGGTAACACCACACCCAGACGGGAACTCGACGTTCCACCTCAACCATAAAACAACAATTCCCAGAATCCCCTACACCGGAAGTCCCTGTCCACCGCCTCTCTAAGATCCCGCGCCAGCAAAGAGTAGCAACACGCGAGATTCCCCGAGAGTTCAATCATGCTATATTGTTAGCACAGGTAGCTTAGCATCTTAGCCTCGTTAGCTCAGTACCGCTAGCTCCAGCTTAGCTTAGCATCCAACATCACCCCTCCTAAACGGCCCCTTTTCCTGTTGATCCGAGCGGCACAACACATCGCGACGTTTACACAACCCCAGCTATACCCCGTAACACAACTTTAATCCTATTTAGCCCCCGTTCACAGAACATATATCATTATCCTTATTCTAGTATGCTCTCCCGATTTGCCCCGCCTGACCGAAATACACAGTATATCAAACGCACCCCAAGCTCCGACGCTCCCTAGTGACGTCATCAGCTCCAAAATCCCAGTTTTCTTTGATCGTTACTACATTACTTTTAGACTTCCACACCACCGTTTTGACAAATTTCAACGCACACTTCACATCATCTAGGTTCAATCACACATGCCATTCATTCAATTCACTCGAAAACGCAACACAGCGTCCACACGTTAGTCGCGTCGCGCCAGCTAACACTGGCAGCTAAATAAACGCCTCTTCCCAGACAGGGGTGCGGTTTCCCCGTTGCAGCCTTGGCCACCTGGTTCATAATAATACAAAAAATACCTTGGCATTCACTCAGAGCTCCTAACATTCATCCATTTAACCACATATACTTAGCAAAACAATGTCTCATTCATAAGCATACCAATCATTTGTACACATTCATCCTAAACGCATTCCCTCACTTCTTTCACACAATTTTTTCCTATGTTCTAATCACATGTGCAGTATCTACTTCCAAAGTGCTTCATATATCTACTGAGTCCGCGTTGCTATACCCCTGAGAAACCCACTCCATTCATGTATAGTAGCCCGTGAAGAGTTTTAGTAGCGCCCATTGCGGCTTGTATCGGAGTGTTATATGGCCAAATCGTGTGTTCGACCGAGTCCCCGCTACCCGTAGAGCCCCTTGTCGGCTTGATTTCTTCTACATTCCCTCATTCCTCCACGCGGCTGATGTTCTTCAGATATCGACCTTAGCCAATCTGAGCCTAAATGACGTCGGATTAGAATTGGTAATTCGCTTATGGAACGTCTTCCAAAGTTCATTACTCCGTCGTACCGATTCTAAGTGTGGCTTCTATAGCATCCTAGCCCGAACCCTATCCTCTTCTCATCTCCCTGTTCTCTGTTTCTCTTCGCGGAACCAGGCTATCCCTGTACTTCACCACGGTTCTCTTATTCTACTCTTTAAGATCTGACTACTCCTCTTTACCCTTTAATGAACCACTACGTCACGCACAGTCCCACTTCCCGCTATCTGTGACTAATCTCCGTTCTACTGCTCCTACGCCGGTCCCCTCAAATATTTTACCTAATCCCTAGCCTATCCCCTAAGCTGATATAACTAAATACAGACATCTATTCCCTCTCCTCACTTGGCCTTGTACCAACTATAGGCATCCTAACTGAACATCCCCTAACCCCTACGCTTCCTAAGTGCAGCGCCGGTGTGTGGCTGAGACCAGAGCCAGGTTGTGAAACCTGGACCCCGATCCCCTCCAACACCAACTTTATCCTGGTCCATTTACAACTCATTCCCAACCAAGTAATAGCAACCCCAACTTGTGAGACTGCTTCGACCATTTACCAATTTTAATCGCCATTAATACTACTTACCTATCCCCACTGGTCACGGTCGAAATGGTGACGATCCTCAGTCCTCAGTCGTAGAGAGCATCGATGAGGGGGAGAGAACCCCTCTGTGTCCTTGAGAAGTGGCCGCCGTCGTTGTCAACCGGTTCTGGTCGAATGCATCCGGGTCACGACACCAATTGAAGTATCCTTCTTGGCTTCATTCATCTCTATCTAAATGATCGTATAGTTTTCTATTATCACCCTTCTCCTGCATTGGTTAGGTAGTTCTCAGATGTTCGGTTCAAGTGAGGGGAGACGGACAACGTGGTCAAAATACAACTGCGGTGTTTATTAATAAAACCACAGCTTTAGGAATCAACAAGTACATCGTCTCTTTGGTTCAATCTAATTGTCTCTTTCATTCAATCTAATCGTCTCAGGTTGTCCATGGCAACAACGAGTCCTCTCTTAGTGGTTTGCGGGTCTGGTTGTCAAGGCAACCTGGTCTCTGTGAGTATCGGTGCTCAGCAGAGAGCGCTCGTTTTTCGTATCGGCGGAGTCTGCTATGAACCTCGGCTCGGTCATCTGGTCTCAAATGGCTCTCTGGGTCATCGGCTCTTCAGTAGCCGGCTTGGCGAGTCTCAGGCTCGGCTCTCCAGGGATCCTTCTCCGTCTCCTCTGAGTGTCTTGCTCGGCTCTCGAGTTCTGTGTGGCTCGCCTCTCAGGGGTCCGTCCCCTGTGTGTCTCCGGGTCTGTGTCAGCGCTTCCCCAGGTCCCTTCTGGGTGTGAGTCCCTTCCGTGTGTCGCCATCAGCCCTTTTTATCAGAGCGAGAGAGAGAGAGAGAGAGAGAGAGAGAGGGAGAGAGGGAGGGGGAGACCCTGCCTGCCTATTCACGTCCATGATCTGCCTTCCTTATTTGGTCACCCCTTGTAGCCGGCTTGTCTGCGGGTCTGGTGACAACATGTTACACAATTTAGGCTGACACAACCGTTTGGGTCTTCTGACAACGGTTTTCACAGTTTGAATCTGCTGACACTTTACTTGATGAGGGGATCCGTTTCACTGAATAATACATCCTCATGCTTGTGACAAAATGTTTACATAGTGTAACTAGGAACCTTTAATAGAATACTTTGTTTCCTGATTAAATCATGTGACCAATATTTGTATAGTTTTACCTTCTAGTATTTAAGAGTTTTTATTCTTTATTGTGACTAAGTTATTCTAGTAGTTCTGTCCACATTTTACTTTATTAGTTTTCTCTATATCCTTAAGGTCTAAAAACCGTCTAGTCTAACTATTAGAGTTAATGTGTAACTGGTGGCATTCTACTGTGTAAGGGGAGATTTCCAAATAGTCTGTGTCACCTTTCTGACCTCTGGGTCTTCGTCAGCAGCTGCCGTGTTGTAACCTGAAATTCCTTCCTTAGGGTAAATATGACCTTTTTGATCTCAACGGTTATTCTGAGTTTTGGTTTAGTTCCTTCTAAGATAATGATCTCCTTCCTTGTCTCATACCACTTACTTTAAACAACCTCGCTTCCTGCCAGCTGGCCGGGTGAGGGGCCATTGTCTCTCAACCTCTTTAGCCTGGGGCCACAGAGATAACTTCACATGGTGTACTCTAAATGGCCCTTCTATCAATCAGCATTTGTCTTTCTAATCATTTTCCTTGTACATTTCACTTGCATTTATTCATGTTTTCATTTAGAAATATACGACAATCACTCTAAAACTATACTCATATTCTTACTTACTTACTTTACCCCGTTTGGGGCATAGGCCGTCAACAAGGGTTCTCCAAGCATCCCGATCCTGAGCCAACCTCTCCAGCTGGCCCCAGGTGTGTCCCATCTTCTTGGCATCATCTTCCAGGTCTCGGCGCCAGGTGTTTCGTGGTCGGCCTCTCTTTCTTTTCCCTTGGGGGTTCCACCTGAGAGATTGTCTTGTGATGCTCAGGGATGGTTTACGGTTTATACTCATATTCACCACGGTATAAAACGGAAATGTATGGATGAAAAAAGTATCTGTTTTTTGCATGTTGACCGGAAGAAACTTACTGACAATCGACGTTATTAGATCCATAGCTATAATATTTAATATAGGTTTAGCACTGCAAACACCGGAACTTATCCCCATTGAACAGAGTGCTGGCACACAACGGTCCAACGCCCATAGCGACCTCTGGCGCTGAACCTGTTAATGGTTGGCGCCCAATAACGTATATAAACGTTGTTGGCCGTGAAAGAGTTAAGAGACAGTGCCGATCACTAATATCGGAGTACACATTGACTCACAAAAGACAAAAGACTAGACATGGCCTCCGCGATTACATGTGCAGGATGTAGTGAGATGTGTATTGGAATACTGAGTGTCTGCCTCCGTTGATGAAGGGGCTCATTTTTTTTATAAAATGTTTGCCAATGCGCAACCCGGGTTGCGACCCGTAGTGAGAGCCGCTGATCTAGTTTATGCTGTCATTTTGGTTGCTAGGACCTTGTATCAGTTTGGGAAATGTATTTGTGATGCACCTGAATGTGTGACTCAATGTTGTGTCCGTCTTTCCCCTGTGGTGTTGACAATGGTATCAAATATATAGATGTTTTTCAAGGTATTGTGTCAAAGTTAGAAATTCCAGTATCGTGACAACACCACTATGTAATGTAGTTCAACATGCTCTCTCTATCTCTTTCTTTCTCTCTCTCAGTTCTTCACAGGCTGGTGGATAATGATCGATGCAGCGGTGACCTACCCTTCTCAGGAAGTGATGAACCATGCCTTCCACACGTGTGGAGTGTTTTCCACTATAGCTTTCTTCATGTAAGCAGGGTCACAACACACAGTAGGGCCAGGCCAGCGCAATACGCCTTATAGGTGTTGTGAATTGACCTAACTCAAGCCACGCCCTCACCAACTTCAACAGTGGCTATTGAGGGAGTCTTACTCATTAACTTCCCAACTAAGATGACTGCTGCCGGTCCGGTGAAATGACTCATTAAAAATAGTTTCAGTTTGGTCACACTACTTCAAGGTCTTTGTCTAACGTCATTGGAACGTTGGGTTGTCCTTGTCTAAGGAAATTCTTAGTCGATTTAGAATTCTCATGGAAATAAGTCATTCAACAGGACAAAAGCATAAAAAACAGCTACTGCACGTGAGGGGTGTTCCTCAGGGATTTGCGTAGCAAAATGAGCAGTTAAAATTAGGGATGTCCGATATTATCGGCCGATATTGGCATTCAAATGTGATATCGGAAATGATCGGTATCTATTAAATTTTTTTTTTTTTTTTACCTTTATTTACCCAGGCAAGCAAGTAAGAACTAATTCTGATTTTATTTATTGTCAAAAGTATGCATAATGTTGTGTTAATTCCACGACAAGAGATATGTTAATTACCTGAAATTATTCCGTTTTTTGGGGGGGGGAAACCCTGCATATATCGGTATCGGTTGATATCGGTATCGGAAATTAAGAGTTGGACAATATCGGTATCGGTAAAAAAGCCAATATCAAGCATCCCTAGTTAAAATAGTTTTACTTTTACAGTGTTGCATGTTTCAGGTAGATGCGCCAAAAGCAAATACTGCAAACTAAACAAACTACCAATGAAGATGTTGTGGTTTGACCTGTGTAACGGATGCAAATGTATTGGCATCTTAATGACCGGTGACTTGGTTATTTAAGCATTGGGGAACAAAATCCAACTTCATGGTTATTTAAATGTCTTAGTCCATCACTTCTACCAGACTAGTAGCTTTGTCTCCCCCTTGTGGATGAGCCCAGTTAATGCAAGGGATCTGGCAGAGCCAGAGTAGTGTGAAATCGGAGAGCTTGCGTACGTCATGAACTTGATTTTTTTATCAACTTTTTCTCCCCATTTTCTATTTTTCTCCCATCCCAATTTCGTATTATCCAATTCTTCCCTCCCCTGTCTCGAACGTTGCTAGACCATGCCTCCCACTGGTCAGCTGCAATGTGGACCAAGCCTTGCATCACGTATCCCCTCCGGTACACGAGGAGGCAGCTGTCGCATCTTTTCACCTGCACCGCGATCTCTCGGCGGCGAGGAGTAACGCGTGGGAGGCTCACGCTGCCCCCGTTGCTTCCTGATTCTGCTGTACAGGCGCACTAACCGACCTGTAGGAGTCACTGTCCACAACATCCGATCCCCACCCACCGGCTTTCCCACCCCCTAATACTGCCAATTGTATTAGTATGAACGACCAGCCAAGCCGGAAGCAACGCCGAGAGCTGGGCTCGAACCCAGCATCTCCTACGTTAGTTGCGTTGCCCACTGCGCCACATAGCCGCCCTGTACGTCGTGAACTTGTGTTAGCGTTTGTGTGCCTTGCAGTGAGTATAAATCTGCACTTCTGATGACTTTGTTGACAAAAATTATGGCTTGATGGACTACTAATCAACTAAGAAAGGTCACAGTCCAATTGGAATGACGAGGATTCTATTTTGATATGGATTCTCATTGAAAACGCATCCTAACTGTGTATGTTACCGTGTGTGTTTACTTCTCAGGATCAATGCTGTGTCTAACGGCCAGGTGCGAGGGGACACTTATGGAGAGGGATGCCTCGGCAGGACTGGTATGTTTTTTTTTTTTTTTTTTTTAACTTAAATTTTTTATTAACAGTTATTTAGACAGACAGCACTTACAAAAAATAAATAATAAAAAATGAAGAGACTAGTATCACAATAAAAACAAAAAGAAAAAACAGTGTACATAAATATTTACATGGGTATCACATGGTTAGTTGTCTGGTTCCCCTACTGTTGTTTTCTAGGTATTTGATACAAAGGCTGATTGTGTATCTCCCTTAAACAGGCATAAACAGGTAATTCCTACTCAAAGACAATAAATGCTGACTAAGGTTTGTATGTGTGATCTGGGTCCAGAGACCCTCCTTGAGTTTCTTTCTTCCCTTCTCCTTCGTCCTTTCTTTTTTTTTCTCTTGTTTATTAACTTTCACTTTGCCTTTTGTTTCACCCATACACAAACCACATCATCCCTGAATATTTAATATCACACCGTTAAACAGACATAAATAATAAGGTATAAAAGCATTCAGCACTTGTAATATCCCAAAAACAAAATAGAAAATATTAACTAAAGTACAGGTGTGTGACATGGGTTCATAGACCCTGCTTGAACATCTTTCCTCCTTTACCCTTCGCTCTCTTGTGTTGCATTTGGTTCTTCCTCTGTGATGTCGTTCTCGTTCCTTTTATAATCCTCCCACTTTCCCCATCTTTCCCCAAATTTCTCTTCCTGTAACCTCAGCATGTGTGTTATCCTTTCCATATCCTGTATTTCTTCCACTATTCCTACCCATTTTGCTATTGTCGGTGGGTCTTCCTTGTACCACAGTCTCGTTATTGCTTTTCTGGCCGCTATCAACATTATCTTTATTAAATATTTGTCCCCCCCTTGTATTCCCTCGTGTGTCAGGTCTCCTAAGTAAAGCACCAGTCCTGTTTGTGGTATCCCGTATCCTAATATTCTGATCATTGCTTCCCCTATCTCCTCCCAATACCCCTTCAGCTTCTGACATCCCCAGAATATGTGCGTGTGATTTGCCCCCTCCTTCCCACACATCCTCCAGCATGCTTTTTGTGTTGGTGCATATTTTCCCTTCAGCTCTGGGGTTATAAAGAATCTGATTATGTTTTTCCATCCAAATTCTTTCCATATTCTCGATCCTGTTGTTGAATGTTGTACCTCGCATATGTTCCCCCATTCCTTCCCTGTTATTTCTATCTCTAGCTCTCTCTCCCATTTCTCCCTTATGTAATCTGTCGTGTGTCCCTTGCTGGTCATTATAGCCCGGTATATTGCTGATATTACTCTTCCTTGCCCCCCTTCGTATGCCCATACTATCATCTTTATTATTCCATTCTGTTCCTCGTCTTTGGCCCCCCTTATTTCTTTGTTGTAGTAGTCTCTAACCTGTAGATATCTGAAGTGGTCCCTGTTTTCTAGTCCAAATTTCTCCTTTAATTTTTGTAGTGTCTGTGTTGTGAAGGGCCAGATTAAACCGAATATATATATTTATTTATATATATATATTTAATTGTATTTGTATATTCTCTAATATTCCCTGATATCCCTTGTATATTCCTTGTACAATATGCATTGAATATCCATTCTAGCCTACTGAACATCCCATAATAGTCTCCATTCTACTATTGGTCGAGACCTTGGTGCCAGGCTGCCATACCCCTCAGACCCAGTTCAAACGTACCGCAAGTCCTAGTTCCGCGTAGGAATCTGGCTACCGCACCACTAATGGGACTATTTGTTCATAGTGCGTATATATACTGCGCTACTAAAGTAGGACTTTTTTTCAGTCCAGTTTCTTACCCTCCAATAGAGTCACAGACGTAAAGCCTCCCCGCGACGCCACGTGTGGGAGTAAGGCCAAGTTCGGCTTACCATCGGTATTGAGACATCGTGTATATTAATATTTGAATAGTCATATTTGGCACTATATCGTCGAGTTGGACGTAGTCTATTAAGCTAATAATAGTCTGTTAATATATAGTGCTTCGTGCGGTGAGAATACTACCGTAGTCAGTACCCCATCGTTTCGGGCAGAGAACTGGCTGCTTATCCAGGGTGGTTGACCCCACGTGAAGCTGCACCCGAGGAGCCCCAGAGCCGACGAGCGAGTGGACCTGTATACCGGATTATTCTACCGACGACAGCCCGCCTTCCCAGGCACGGATTATGCTTTGTATACGTTGATTATTCCATGGATAAAGACCCCCGACACTGCCGTGTGTTGGAACCCCCCCCCCCTGGAGAGGACGCAAGGTGAGGAGACGCTCTGCAAGACGAGGTCGCTTCACGTCTCTCCTCTGTGGACCGGAGGACGCCGGCCCACAAAGAGTCCATCTGCTTTCATCTGTGGTCCAAGGATCGCCGGCGCATTGAACGGCACTACAGTGGGTTCACCTGGGATACCCTTGGCCGGATGAGGCGGCCGGACTCTACCCCCCCCCCCCTTCCTACTCCTGTCGGCTTACAAGCGACCGGATTAACCCCCCCTAGTGTATCCAGTCTATAGTCATTGAAGTATCATTGCTTTTATTCCTTAACTATTCCAGGTCGTATATGTACCACCTGCGCCTTCAGAGATTGGACATTCTCTATTGATATACCGACGAATACTCTTGCCATAAAAGTGCATACTAATTCCCATTCATAAATGTGATTGATTTGATTAAGTGCTTGCTCTACACACCATCGCTGTGTAGAAATAAAGACCTATTTCTAATTCGTACATTTGTGTTGGATCCGTTTCATCTACGTGACAGTGTTCATCATAATATATTTATGCCGAGTACTGGGTGGCCGAATATTAAGTACAAAGGTAGTGGTAGTAAGTATCATATCTAGTAATACAGTCAGGGAATTGTACCCCTCAGTTACAATTGGTCCTTCGAGCCGGAGGGTAATCAGTGTAATATTAATATAGTGTTATTAATATTGAAATGGCCTATGATGAACACTCCACGAAACGATCCTCCTAACCAACGCCCGCAGCGCGAACGACGGCTCCCTCAGTACTTAGAGGCTTACGCTGTCAGTCAACAACCTAGTCTTCTACTAACAGTAAACGCGGTAAAACTAGAAAGTAAAAGTGTCTAACCCCAACGCCCAGACTACCCCGACCATAGATGCCCCTACGGGTTCTAATGTAACTGACCAAGTTCACGGTGGGGACCAGTGGGAACCAGACATGACTTCACACCCCGCCAGTACTGAAGAAGTAGTCCCCGATGAGTCCCGGGAGGAATACAACGCTACCGAGACAGAACTCGGCACGGAAGAAGACGGGGAGAGCACCGTGGAGATAGAGCTCCAAGGCTCCGCAAGGAGTACCCCGAGGGAAGGCTCCCCTATACAACCGCCTTCTCCCAGCGAGGCAGAGAGGACCCTACAGCAGGCCTTCCTCATCAGCCTGAACGCCGCTGCTGAACGCGACCGACTGCAGATCCAGCAGCGGAGCGAAGAAGAGCATATACGTCTAGAAATAAGACGCATTCAGAGGGAAGAGAATGTGGCCCGAGACCGAGCAGACAGCCAGCGAGCAGCTGCTGGTGCTCTACGGGACGCAGAGCGCGACAGACAGCAAGCGCAACTAATAGAACAGCTGATCAGACGGACAACACCCTCTCCCTCCGCCAGAGGCTCCAGGAACTCGTCTAGACACACCTCCAGGGCGGCATCCCCTAGCCGAGTAAACAACCCTGAACTTGACCAACAGACGAGGTCTATACCCCCCACAGACCACCTCCCCCCACCGGTCCAAGCGAGACCTAGCAACCGGGAAGGAGCAGCATATCCTGTGGAGAGGCTAAACCAGAGACTACAAGCACTGGATGACCTAACTGAAGACGAAGAGGAAGAGGAGGAGAACCACGCCCGACGACAGCACAGTACTCCACCGGACCAGGAGGTCCGGTACAGCCCAGGCTATACTCCCGCGGAGCTGCGCTACAGACCCCCGACTCTATACACGGGTGAGCACGACGCACGACCCGCACCGAGGAACAGCACCTGGACAAGCGGGCCATGGTACACTGCCAGTACCAGCCCATACCAAGGAGCGGGAGGAGACTCGCCCAGGAGGCCTCTCCCCCAACGCTCGCCGATGTATCCACAGTCAGCGTCATACATTGGCACGCCTATGGTACCCGACTTCACCCAAGAGAACCGGGCCCAGTATACAGAACTCCGCATGTGTCTGGAGACCATGTTGGTGGATGTATTGGATGAACGCCACAAATACGCCATCCTACTGAAGCACTTAAAGGTACCCCGCGCACATAATATAGCGCTCGCCTACGCGACCTCCACCACCCCATACACAGCAGCGCTGGTAGCATTGGACCAGAGGTATGGGCGCATATGGGATTACGTGATCCAGGAGATCCGACACATCGACCGCTTACCCCCAGCAATAGACAATCGAGCACTGGGCGACCTGTCCATCAGAGTGCAGTCCCTGGTAGGGATGTTGGGAGCGCAGAGAGAGAAGGGGAGGCATGAACTTTACGCCAACTCAAATGTGGAAAGGATCTTGGAGAAGCTGCCGCCCGCTCGACAGGAGCGTTTTAGGCGACAGAGAGACCACCGAGACCCGAATGGCCCCGAACCGAACCTCCTCGATCTAGCAGACTTCCTGGCGAGAGAAGTCAGCAGCCTACGGCTAGATACATTCGGACGGAGCACCCCTGGCTCCAGAGAAGGAACCAGACGACTAAATGATGGAAGAAGATCGGTGACTGTGATGCACCAATCGGAGTCAGTACCGAGCAGCAGGAGCCACAGTACCCCCTCCAGAACGGAGAAGTGGAAGATAGTGTGCCCCTACTGTGAGAAAGAACACTGGCTAGCGCAATGTGACTCCTTCCCCAAGCTGAACGCGAAGGAAGCAAGTCAATGGATAAAGTCCAACAAGCACTGTTTTCGCTGTGCGCGCTCACACATGGCAGCCGAATGCCGCTTAAAGAAAAGGTGCACCAAGTGCGATGGAGCCCATCTGGACATACTTCACGACAGTAACAGACGGCGCCCTTCACCCGCACCATCCAGCAGCAAAGCGAGCGTCATGTACATCGATCCCGCCAGCAGCAGTGGAGCCCGAGTACTCCTAAAAGTAGTGCGTGTGACACTAAGCTACCAGAATAAAGTCCTGGACACTTACGCCGTCCTCGATGACGGGTCCGAGAAGACCCTTCTGCTCGCCTCCGCTGCGGCCCAGCTAGGGCTGCGGGGAAGCGAAACCCAAATGACAATTCGGACAATAAGACGAGATTTGAAGACGATAAAGGGCGAGAATGTCTCATTCTCTATCGCAGCAAGCGGCCAGCCTGAGCGACGGTACCAGATTACAGACGCTTTCACCAGCCAAGAAATAGGGCTGTCGCGGTACACATACCCCGTCGCCAAGCTGATGGAGAAATATGCACATCTGCGCAAGTTACCGATCCCGCTCATAGACAATGCTATGCCGACCCTGTTGATAGGCTCCGACCATGCAGACCTCATTGTCCCGATAGACCGGGTTCATACCGGACCCCGAGGCTGTCCTGCAGCAGTCGAGACCCGTTTGGGATGGACTCTCCAAGGCCCGCTCGCCAAATCTCTCAACCGAAGTACAGCCACTAGATGTCTCCACTCCCGAGTCACAGAGGGAGAAACCGCACTCCTGCAATACGTAGAGCGGCTATGGACCTTGGAACAAATGCCCTTTAAGAACGGAAAGAAAGACATTCGCTCTAAAGATGACATTTACGCCATTCACCTCCTCGAGACAGGGACCAAGAGAGTCCCGGTCAACGGCGTGTTGAGATACGCCACGCCACTCCTGCGGCGAGAAGGAATGCCTACTTTCCACGCCAAGACAGACGCCACAGAACGGTACCTGCTAAACACGGAGCGGCGCTTAGCCAAGAACCCCGCCCAAGAGAGTGTATACCGCGCTGAGATTGAGAAGCTCATCACAGCGGGACACGTCACAAAGATGGACATTAAAGAGGCTGACCAGACCACTGAATCGTGGTACGTGCCTCACCACAAGGTCCATCACAACGGTAAAGACCGCATAGTATTTAACTGCAGCTACCAGATCGGATCCCAAAATCTGAATAAAGAGTTACTGCCCGGTCCCACACTCGGCCCCTCCCTACTCGGCGTTCTACTCCGCTTCCGCCAGGAAAAGGTGGCCATCAGCGGGGACATTAAAGGAATGTTCCTGCAGGTGAGATTAGTAGAGGAGGACAAGCCCCTGTTACGGTTCCTATGGAGAGAGAAGCCAGGAGATGAGCACCCAGCCATCTACCAATGGGAAGTCCTCCCCTTCGGAACGACGTGCAGCCCCTGCTGTGCTACATTTGCACTACAGAAACATGTAGCAGAGGACCCAGCAGCGGACGAAGAGGTCCGACACAGCGTAAAGAACAGCTTCTACGTAGACAACTGTCTACAAAGCCTTTCAACCCAGGAAGAAGCCGAGGCTCTCCTGATTAAACTCCGCGCCTCATTGATCAAAGGCGGCTTTGATCTCAGGCAGTGGGCCAGCAGCGATCCGCAAGTACTGCGCAGCCTCTCCTCCGAGGACAAGGCAGCCAGCAGCGAGACCTGGATGGCTACAATCCCGGGAGAAGCCCAGGAGATGACCCTGGGATTGGTGTGGCGATTCAAAACAGATTCGCTTCACTACAGACACAAGCCCCTGACTACGGAGCAGGGAAGGCCGGCGGCGGCGCCGACCACCAGACGGAGTGTGTACACAACACTCGCCCGACAATATGACCCGCTAGGATGTATTCTACCGTACACCACCAGGGCAAAAATGATTGTACGAGCATTGTGGGACAAGGACCAGGGCTGGGACGACCCCATTCCCGCACACCTTGCATCCACCTGGAGAGAGTGGGAGATGGAGCTCCACTCACTCCCAGGCGTTAATATGCGCCGAAGCTACTTCCCACCCACGGTGAGGCCAGAGACATGTAAAATGGACTTACACGTCTTCAGTGACGCCTCAGAGGTCGCATACGGATCAGTAGCCTACTTGCGGGCCCAAGAAAAGGGGGGAGAGATCTACACAGCATTTGTCCTCGCCCGCTCGAGAATAGCCCCACGCAAGCAACAATCTATCCCACGTCTAGAGCTCTGTGCAGCCCTAGCCGGAGCGCACCTAGCCACGCTCATCCAACGTGAGCTCACCATACCGGTGTCTAGAACAATCCTGTGGTCAGATTCCACGACAGTACTCGCCTGGATCAAATCGGACTCATGCAAGTACAAAGTCTTCGTGGGAGTCAGAGTCACCGAGATTCAAGACTTAACCGAAGAGTTAACCGGAGAAACAGAGTGGCGCTACGTTGATACAAAACAGAACCCAGCTGACGTCATCACCCGGGGGATGCCCCTAGATGACCTCACCCGTCGCAATGTCTACAGTGACGGCCCAGCATTCCTAAAGCTCCCGGAAGGAGAGTGGCCCACGCCTATCCCGAGGGAAGCCAGTCAGGAGGAGGCTGAGAATAAGAAGCCTGTGTTCTGTGGATTGAGCACTGTTATCTCCGCAGACCCCAACACACTCCTGATGGGGCGGCTAGATCCTGCATTACCCCAGACAATGTACCGGCCTGAAGAAGCGAACGGCCGACGAATGTGGAGGTACAGCCAAGTATTAGCCGACAAGTTTTGGAGCAGTTTCCTACTGCACTACCTACCGTCTCTACAGACCCGCCAGAAGTGGGTAAAGGAGAGAGACAATTTGACAGAAGGAACAGTCGTCATGATTATTGATCAATCACTGCCCAGAGCTATGTGGCCGGCCGGCCGCGTAAGCAAAGTGATCACCGGTGCCGACGGCAAGGTCCGAGCAGCTGAAGTGCTCGTCCAGGGTCGCACTTACACCCGTCCCGTGGCGAGGCTCATAGAACTGCCCCGACTCCCAGACACAATCGATGATGACCATGACCCTATAACCCTATGACTTTGTGAAGTTGACTGACCCCTACAGCAAACCCTTATGTGTAAATAGACAACGCGATTAATCTGTCTCTGTTTAACTGATTAGGTCTGGGACCAATCAGGGGGTGGCTGTTGTGAAGGGCCAGATTAAACCGAATATATATATTTATTTATATATATATATTTAATTGTATTTGTATATTCTCTAATATTCCCTGATATCCCTTGTATATTCCTTGTACAATATGCATTGAATATCCATTCTAGCCTACTGAACATCCCATAATAGTCTCCATTCTACTATTGGTCGAGACCTTGGTGCCAGGCTGCCATACCCCTCAGACCCAGTTCAAACGTACCGCTCAACATGTACGAACAAGTCCTAGTTCCGCGTAGGAATCTGGCTACCGCACCACTAATGGGACTATTTGTTCATAGTGCGTATATATACTGCGCTACTAAAGTAGGACTTTTTTTCAGTCCAGTTTCTTACCCTCCAATAGAGTCACAGACGTAAAGCCTCCCCGCGACGCCACGTGTGGGAGTAAGGCCAAGTTCGGCTTACCATCGGTATTGAGACATCGTGTATATTAATATTTGAATAGTCATATTTGGCACTATATCGTCGAGTTGGACGTAGTCTATTAAGCTAATAATAGTCTGTTAATATATAGTGCTTCGTGCGGTGAGAATACTACCGTAGTCAGTACCCCATCGTTTCGGGCAGAGAACTGGCTGCTTATCCAGGGTGGTTGACCCCACGTGAAGCTGCACCCGAGGAGCCCCAGAGCCGACGAGCGAGTGGACCTGTATACCGGATTATTCTACCGACGACAGCCCGCCTTCCCAGGCACGGATTATGCTTTGTATACGTTGATTATTCCATGGATAAAGACCCCCAACACTGCCGTGTGTTGGAACCCCCCCCCCCTGGAGAGGACGCAAGGTGAGGAGACGCTCTGCAAGACGAGGTCGCTTCATGTCTCTCCTCCGTGGACCGGAGGACGCCGGCCCACAAAGAGTCCATCTGCTTTCATCTGTGGTCCAAGGATCGCCGGCGCATTGAACGGCACTACAGTGGGTTCACCTGGGATACCCTTGGCCGGATGAGGCGGCCGGACTCTACCCCCCCCCCCCTTCCTACTCCTGTCGGCTTACAAGCGACCGGATTAACCCCCCCTAGTGTATCCAGTCTATAGTCATTGAAGTATCATTGCTTTTATTCCTTAACTATTCCAGGTCGTATATGTACCACCTGCGCCTTCAGAGATTGGACATTCTCTATTGATATACCGACGAATACTCTTGCCATAAAAGTGCATACTAATTCCCATTCATAAATGTGATTGATTTGATTAAGTGCTTGCTCTACACACCATCACTGTGTAGAAATAAAGACCTATTTCTAATTCGTACATTTGTGTTGGATCCGTTTCATCTACGTGACAGTGTTCATCATAATATATTTATGCCGAGTACTGGGTGGCCGAATATTAAGTACAAAGGTAGTGGTAGTAAGTATCATATCTAGTAATACAGTCAGGGAATTGTACCCCTCAGTTACAGTCTGCATTTCTCCCTTCTCTATCATTTTGCATATTGCTGTTGCCCCCCCCCCTCTCCCACCTTCTGAATCCATGGTCTAACCTCCCTGGTTTGAATCTCTTGTCATGTGCTACCCATCTCAGGACCCCTGACTGCTTCTCCAATTTGTGTGTTTTTACTACTCTGTTCCATATGGTCAAGGTGCATCTGGTGATTGGATCTAATAGTCCCTCTTTTTCTTTAAATAGTTCCCTATCCCCCACCAGAGCTTGTACCTTGTATCCCTCCCCTTCTTTTTCAATGTCTTTCCATCTTGCCTCATATCTGTCGTTACACCACCACGTCACTGCTCTCAGTTGTGCTGCATAGTAATAATCTTGTAGGCTGGGTACTGCCATCCCTCCCTCTTCCTTTGGTAGTTGTAGTGTTTTATATCTGACCTGTGGTCTTCTCCCCGCCCATATGAACCTCGATATCAGTCTGTCCCACTCCCTGAATTGATT
Organism: Notolepis coatsorum; assembly: GCF_963971535.1. Lineage (NCBI taxonomy): Eukaryota > Metazoa > Chordata > Actinopteri > Aulopiformes > Paralepididae > Notolepis > Notolepis coatsorum. The sequence goes on from NC_140169.1 coordinate 18,394,240, forward strand.
CTGTGGTATTTGTATCGGTAGTGACTGGAATAGGTACAGTAACCTTGATAGTATGTTCATTTTAATGACCTCTATTCTTGAATTGAAGTCCAAGGGCATTACTGTCCATCTCTCTAGGTCTCTCTTGATGTTCTGATTTATCTGTGTATAATTCGCCTCAAACAGTTTCTCCACCCCTCTCGTGATGTTCACCCCTAAGTATTTAATCTTGTCCATGTCCCATCTTATCCCGTACTGTTCTCTAATTTCCGTCGTTGGAGAATAGTTCCATGCTAAGGTCTTTGTCACGTTTAGTTTGTATCCTGAGTAGTGGCCATATTCCTTCAGTAGATCCATCAGTGCCGGGAAGCTCTTTTCTGGTTGCCTCATGTATACTATCACGTCGTCTGCAAATAAGCCTAGTTTATATTCCGTTCCCTTTATCCTTACCCCCTTGATGTCCTCGGTCTGCCTGATCAGTTGTGCCAGTGGTTCTATGAAAACGGCGAAGAGCGTCGGTGAGAGACAACATCCCTGTCTGGTAGCCCTCTCTAATCTGATTCTATCCGTCAAGCTGCCATTCACCTTAACCCTCGCTGTCGGCTCTTGATATAGCGCCTTGATCATCTTCATCGCCCTCCCGTTCAGTCCGAACCTCATCAATGTTTTATATAGAAATGTCCAGCTCACACTGTCGAGCGCTTTTTCTGCATCTAGGCTAATCAGTACCGCGCTACCCCCTTGTTTTTGTATCTCCTCTACTATGTGTAATGTCTTTCTCACGTTGTCCTGTGTCTGTCTCCCTTTAATAAATCCGGTTTGATCTTCATCTATAATGTCTGGCATAAACGTCTCAAATCTTTTTGATATTATCGATGTATACATCTTGTAATCTACGTTGAGTATGGACACAGGTCTGAAACTACTACATAATTCCCTATCCTTCCCTTCCTTCGGTATCGTGGTGATTATGGCTTCCTTCCACGAGGGGGGCATTTTCCCCTCTTCCATCGTGTGTCTGAACGCCGCCCCTAACATGGGTGCTAATTCAGTTCTAAATGTCTTGTAGAATTCCGATGGGAATCCGTCGCTCCCCGGAGACTTGTTGTTTTTAGCTCTACTAATTGCATCTTCCAGTTCTTGTTAACTCTTCATTCTGTTCTTTCCCTATCGATGGTAACTCTAGCTTCTCCAGATATGTTTCTATTTCCTCTTCTCCCGCTGCTTTTGGCTGTGTGTATAATTTCTCATAGTATTCTCTAAATGTCCTCTCTATTTCAGCTGGGTCCCTCAATATTTCATTAGTCTTTGTATCCCTTATTGTGTGTATCGTGTTCAACTTCTGTTGCGTTCTAATTCTCCTAGCCAACAGTCTGGTCGCTTTTGGTCCCCCTTCATAGTACGTTTGTTTCATGAACCTCGCTTCTTTTCTATTTCCGTCAATAATTCCCTATTTATCCTGGCCTTTACTACTTTGATTTCTCCGAGCGTTTCCTGTTCTTTTGATATCTGGTGTCTCCCCTCTAGCTTTTTTAGCTTCCCTATCAGATTGTGATATGTCTCCGTTCTGGCCTTCTTCAGCATTGCTGTTTTTTCCATCAATTTCCCCCTTATCACTACCTTCAGTGTGTCCCATAGAATGTTCGGGTCTACCGCCCCGTTGTCATTTTCTTCCTTATATCTGGCTATCTCCTCCTTGATCTGACTCACCACCCCTTTGTTATTTAATATTCCTACATTTAGTCTCCAAATCGTGTTCCTCCGTCTCCCTTCTAGATCTACTGTCAGATATATGGCACTGTGATCCGATATGTCCGCCACTCCTATACTGCTCTCCCGTGCCCTGTAACTGTCCCCCGTCGTCATCAAAAAGTAGTCTATTCTCGCATACGTCACGTGTGGGTGTGAGTAATGTGTGTATTCCCTGTCCATGGCGTGCATCTCCCTCCAAACGTCTGTAATTCCCATTTCCGTCATCTGAATATTCATATATCTACTGATGGGCGCCCGTCCTTTTCTAGTACTCGTGGTGTCTAGGTCGTGATTCAGTACTACGTTAAAATCTCCCGTACATATCAATATCCCTTCTAGTTCCATCACTATCATGTCAAAAATGGTCTCATATAAATCCCTCTCACTCTCTGGGGGTGCATAAACATTTACTAACGTAACCATTTGGCCCTCCATTTTCCCCTTCACCAAAACAAACCTTCCCTCCTTGTCTCTTACTTCCTTGATCAATTCAAATTTGACTGTTTTTGATTAACGTGATTACTCCTCTCCTCGGGTTTTGTTCAAAGGAACTATAGTATGCATTTTCATATCCAAATCTCTTCAGTTTCTCATGACCCTGTGCTACCAAATGTGTCTCCTGCAGAAAAATCACTTCCATCTCACTTTTTTTACATTTCAACATCACTTTGCCCCTTTTTATCGCATTATTCATTCCATTAACGTTTAACGACATCATTTTTATACCTTTAACCCTTGTCATCTTTCTTCTTCTTTCGTCTGTCAGTCCCCCCCATGTCACACTCATTCCCCCCTCCGGTTGGAGCCTCCGCTCTCTTCACCGAATACATATAATGATTAACATAAATAAAAAACATAAACTTTACATAAAGTGCTCCCAAGGCGTTCGGGGGGTCCCTGTGTCCCCCCCTGTCCCCTGCTGGTGGGTGAGGGGTAATTGCCCTCCTAGCGAGGGGCCCCCTCCTGACGGCTTGGGGGTTTGAAACCCTTGCCCCCAATCGCTCGTCATATTTGTCCAGCTTTCTTACTGTTTTTTTTTTTGCTTTCGAGCTCCTGGTCAAAAGCGCTCTGTCCTTCCTTTTGATCAAAGACCCTCTTTTCTTGGTCCCTCTCAATGTGACTCATATGTTTCATTGTCCCTCCTTCCTCCCATATCCGTGTGCGGTGCCTCCCGTGTACCCCTTATTATTTTCTTTTCCTCTCCTCTATTTTCTATGTGATGTCCATTTATCCCCTTAATCCCTCCCAACTGTGTTACTCACAGCGTGTTTCTATGTATCTGTTTCATTATGGTCTGTGTCTCGCCTATCAAACCTAGTTATATTTCCATTTATTTCCTCCATCAGCTTGTGTATTATGTGTCCATGTATACGTTACGTTCATTTCTATATCCTGCCTCTACCTGGGAATGTGTGCTTATGCATATGTTATTTCAGTTTCTATACTTTGTCTCTATTTGAATAGTTTTTTCAATCTCTTGTGCGTGTACTCATCCGTTCGTCTCCTCCCGCCTCCTCTCCGTCTGGCCTCCTCATCCGTCTCCGTCCTCGCTCCGTCACGTTTCACCTCCTCTCTCCTCCCTCCGGTTTCGGTCTTCCACTCTGATCCACCTGCGGGCTCCTTCCAATCTCTGCTGCAGGCTCCGCGTCTGTTCCTCCCGCCTCCTTCCTTCTCCGTCCTCCGCCATCCTCATCCCTCGCCGTCTCATCTCTCGCTCCGCTTCTCGTGCCGTCGCGTACATCGCCGCTCCTTCCTCCCAGTGAATCCTTAGCGAGGTCATGGGTGACTGGAATCTCATTCCGTTTTCTTTCAGGGTTTTCTTCAGTCCCGCGTAGGACCTGCGTGTTATCGCTACCGCTGTCGAGTAGTCGTGATCAAATGATAGTCTTTTCCCTTCGATTTCAATCTTCTTGGTCCACGCGGTTCTGAGCACCAATTCCTTAACCTCGAATCTCAGAAAGTTAATAATCACCGCCCTCGGAGGTCTGTCCGGTTGTGGTCTCGGAGCCAACGCCCTGTGGGCCCTCTGTATCTCCATTTTTTCCAGTCCCGTTTCCTTCATTTGTTCTTTGATAAGCTTTTCCACATATAGGGTCACCGATTCCCCTTCGACTCCTTCTTTCAGTCCCCATATTCTGATGTTATTTCTCCGTGACCTCCCCTCCATGTCCGACATCTTTGTCTCCATCTGTTCTTGTTTCTGAATCACACATGTTAATACCTCGTGTATCTCCGTGTTCCATTCCTCCGCGTGAGCCGCCCTAGTCTGTAACTCGGTCACGTTTCTGTCCTGTCCCGCCATCTTCTCCTCCACCCTTTTGATTTCTGTATTCATTTCACCTCTGAAGTCCTCCTGTTCCTTCCTCAATTCCTCCCGTAGCTTCCCAATATCATTCCTTATCGTGTCCGTGTTCAGTTTTATCGCCGCTGTTATGTTCTCCAGTATCCCGGCCTGCATGTTCACAGCCCATCCTGGCATTCCCGTGTCTGCCTCGGCGGTACCTCCCCCTTCTTTCGCCTGGCTTTTCTCGGCTTCGCTCCGGGGATTCTGTTTCTTCGGATTCTCTCCTTCTCGTATGTTCTCCATTTCTATTTCCTTCACAATCGTTGTCTCTTCCTTACTTCTCGTGAGCATTTTCCTTTTTAATTACTTTTCGGGTCTTTTTTTATCCGTTTTTTCACTCATTTGACCAGGAGCTCTTTCGCACGTGTGTTACCCGTCTGCTCTCATACCGGAAGACTCGACTGGTATGTTTTTATTGTGTTTATCGTATCTGTATATGTGTGTGTTGTAGGGCTGGGCAATATATAATTTCTCTGTTTATATTGTGGATATTGTATTGCGAAGTTGTAGAGTCATTATACACAATTGTCGTGATGTCTTGATTTCTCAAAATAATTTTTGAAAAGCTAGAATATCAAGTGAAAATTTGTTTCAGTTTATTGCATCACACTTCTGATTACCATGGAGTACAATATGAATAACGGATTCATGGATTTGATTATTTCACGTGATTTTCCATTCCTAAGCAGATATTGTGATATATATAGAAAAAGAATCCCTCTGAATATTGCGATAAATAATAAAAAAAAAAACTAACCTTCGTACCGTCTTTTACTATTATGCACTTTGCTACTAATTAATCTACTCTGACTATATTACTACCTACTATGCTAATATGTCTCTACTACTATGCACTCAAGACCGTAGCACTCAAGTTGACACTGTTTGACGAACAATGTTACCTTAGCTGCCAGAGTTGTACCCTTCCTGCTGACTTGTTGTACAGAACTTGTCTTTGGATAAAAGCGTCAGCTAAATGACTAAATGTAAACGTATAATTTTCTTTCCATATCACTAAGTCCTAGTGTGTGTGGTTAATAGTGTAGTGGTTAATAGTGTAGTGGTGTAATTATTCTGTCACTCCCTGCAGGAGCTCGTCTCTGGCTCTTCATCGGCTTCATGATGATGTTCGGCTCGCTCATCGCATCCATCTGGATCCTGTTTGCTGGATACGTAGCACCAAGTGAGTTTCTTTCTTCCTGTCCTGTCCATCCAGCCATCTGTCTGTGTAGCAAGATGTGTAGATATGTGTGGGAATTCTCTTGAAAAGATGAGACATGTAGTGTGGGTGTACAAACACGACATGATAAATCCATGAAACCAAGTGTCCACGTGTTACGATGATGGCAGGAAGTCATGATTTTGATCAGTAAACAAACACACCTAGACCTAAGTTTTTCAGTCGTTTGGAATGAGGACAGTGTATACTCACAACAGGAACAATTGTATGGAATAAGCACGTAATTTACATGGTTCTCACCGACAGCCCTGCCTTTTGGTATAAATGTAAACGGCAAAATGGTTACAATTAGGTTGCTCTCGGGTTCTCCCTGTGTAAACTGAATACCGAAGAAGGAGATCGAAAAAGCCCTCTCTCCTCCAAGCTGAAATACCCAAAAGAGACCCAAGATCCTCTCTCCTCCTGGCATAATATGACCATACTGTATGTTATCACCCTCTCCCTTTCTGGCACCTAAAGTTCAACACAACCTCTGTTCTCGTAAATTATTTCCCCTGCGAGAGACGCCATCTGGATACTATCTAGTCTAGCTAACTAAAATGTTGACACTTGACGTAATATCAAGTCAGAAGTAGGGATGTCCCGATCCGATCACGTGATCGGAATCGGCGTCGATCACATGCTTTTCAGAGTATCGGGGATCGGGAAAAAATAATAATAAAAATCGGCAGTCAAAAAAAGAAAAATTTTATTCAACAAACATGACCATGTCCACGTCTTAAACTCATACGGAGGCCTTAGTTTTGGTTTTAAATTACATATAATATATCATCATTAATGTATTTATTGTCACACAGAGCAGAATAATTATCCACAACAAACACATTCCCCTTTAATTTTCACCGTTGCAACAAACATTCCCTTTAATTTAGACGCTACACGCTACACGCGAGTCGCGACCACATCACAACAACAACACGTCGCTCCCGAAACACGGTTAATATCCACTGACTTGAGCAGCTAGACTTAATGTCAGAGGTTTGGAACTAAGCATTTTAAAATAGAGAGTCAAGCCAGTTGCAATGTTTGCAAGGAGGAGATTCCGCGTGGAGGAAAAACTCATGAAGCAGCAGGCTGGAGGCGAAGTTTTCAGACTAACTTTTCAACTGGAGGATAACGTTACGTGACTGAGGATTATCATCGGCGTTTCAGACCAGAATGGACCATTACGTAAGTCGAACACTGAATGTATACTCATGTGCAAACATATATTGAAACTTTTAATATTTCTCATATGAAGCAGAAGCACATTTCTCAGGGTGAATGTAATAACAAAAGCCTCCGCTCTCGCGCCCTATTATAGGCAACAGATGGGCTTGTCTCACTCTGCCAGTTTCTGACAAAAATGCGTCAAAATTGATTACTAATGTGAAAGATCGGATCGGAAACGATCGGATCGATAGATATTTAAAATCATATGATCGGGATCGGATCGGAAGCAAAAAAGGGCGATCGGGACATCCCTAGTCAGAAGTAAGAATAACAAGATACATAATATTCAATCTATTCTTCCTAGGCCAGCTCCTATCTAGGTCTGTCTCCCTCAAAGTCTGCCCCCAGAAGAACAGCTCTGTCTCTCCTTGAGCTCTTTTGATAACACATGGGTCTGTTCTAAAACAAAATAGTTGTATTTACGACTGACCCATGCCCCACATCCTGGTGATGGGTTCAATCGAAGGTCTTGAAGATGGAGAACACCCCACCCGACACCTCGAAGCCTTTAACTTACGATTTAAGTGTCCCAGCTTCCCAGAGATGAGATAGTAAAGGATATATAGGTTGAATCAACCTCCCCAATGAAGGTCTGACTATAACATTGTTACCAACCTCCCCATGTGATGTTAGCTGATGACTGATTGTGTCTGCAGTTTTCCCATAAAAAAAACTTCCACTTTCTGCCCTTCCAGATTCCAAGCTGTTTTTGGCTGGGCTCCGCCCATACTCGCAATGCGCTTTGAGTGACAGTCACCCACCTGCACTGGCAGATAACTTTGGGGGAGAGAGAGAGAGATAGAGAGGGAGAGAGAGAGAGAGAGCGGGAGAGAGAGGGAGGGAGACAGACAGAGACACGAGAGCACAGAGCGAGCGTGTGAGCGGCTCAAGTCGCGAGTGTGTAAAAAGCAGGGGGAGAGACGGAAGAGAAATCACTCCGAGACTCGCACCGTATGAGCCTCTCTCCTCCAATCACAGTCAAGCATTCTTACACGTCACAGATTGACATAAATTCAGAATGGCTTGGTTTAGTGGGGGAGGTTCTTGTCTCAGCTGAACTGGAGGAATGGGACTGGGTAGAAATCTCACATCTAGTCAGTGTTGGTACAACCCCACATTGCTAGAAAACAATGCAAACCACTGGAAAAGGCCATTTATAAGATAGGGGAAATGGCCATGCACATAACCCATTTCATATCTCGTGAACGGTTTGTCGGAGAGACATTGGAATCAGTAGGGATATCCTCTTTCATTGGTCTGTTTGCTATGCCCCCTATTGTTAAGCCCCGCCCCATTTAAGTATCTTTGAATCGTTTGTCGGAGAGACTCGTGAGAGGGGTCGTCGGACTTGGCTGGAAGATCCTCTCCCGTTGGCCGGCGGTGCACAGGCGTCACCCACACTTTTACAATTTCCCCCGCGGAATTGTCTAGTTATTCTTTACATTATAAACAAGGCTATGATGTTGGGATGTACTTTCTGTCTGCAGGGAAGGACGTGGCTCCTGGACTCGCTGTGTTCTTTCAGAATGCCTTCATATTCTTCAGGTAAAGGGACATTTCTCCACTGCTTTTTATGAATTATCACATAACATTTCTCCACATACAATGACTACAGTACCCTGGGAAATTTGTGAAGCATGTCTCAGTAGTACTAATTTATATATTTTATACCACCCGTTTAACCCATTGCTGTTGCACTTTACTGTTACATTTGCACTCTGGTTGGATGCCAAACTTCTTTTCGTTGTACTGTACTTTGTGCTGTATAATGACGATGCATTTTAATCTAATCTTGTCTCCTCCTGTAGCACTCTGATCTACAAGTTTGGACGGACCGAAGATTTATGGGCCTAGAGTCTTCATGGTGTGGCGTATCCGTGGGTTCACATACATATGTGTGAGCACCTACACACACGCTATATAACATGTTTTATTACCTGTTGTTTTTATAGAGAAACCTGTCGATCCTTCTAAGCCAATTATACATCACCCAGCATGCAGTGTGGTAGCTGTTGTTAGGGCTGCTGTGATGAAGAAATAATTGGGATTACCGATTTGTTATTGTCTTGTTCGGCTTAAATCCAAAGTGGCCCCAGATCAGTGGTGTCAAATGTCAGTGATATTGTTCACTGTTCACTACATTGCAATTGTAATATCGGAGCAAGGGAAGTGATGATCTGTAACCTTCAAAAGGTTTGCACACACCGCATTCCTAAGTATCTAACCTCTCCATGTCCTGCAGAGATTTTGGCTATTTAGCGTCTAAAACGGTGATCATTATAATAGAAAATAATCATGATTATCTCATAATTGCAACTATCTCATATAATCATGATCACATGATTCATGGGTTATTGCAGCAGCAGCAGCCCTAACTATTTTTGCTACCGTGTCTTTTTTGTCTCCATAAAATGGAAATATTTTCAGAGTCAACCCAATCTGCCAAGAGACGAATAGTTGCAGTTCCACTAATTATCAACAAATTTGCTGTTTAAATGCCTACTTTGACTGAATTTCCCTGTAGATTTTCACAGGACACTGAAGCTCAGGCACATTTGCATACATTTCAGTTCATACTATGCTTTTCTCTTGGCCTTGTATATATTTTTTTATGTTCAATATGAATTGTTTTAAAAGGTGTAAATTCCTTTGTGTAGCCATGAAATGAGTCGCCAATTCAATTTTGGTACAATTCTGATTTACCTGTCAACTATAGTATTAGTTCATTTCATTGCCTGTGCTGTTCGCAATTTAGGGGAGGGGCTTACAGTGTAATTACTGTACTGGGTCTGGATGACATAAGTAACTTAATCAGTACTTGAGTTGACCTTGATTGCCTTCCCTTTGATAGTGTTTTCGCTTTTAGGATTTGTAATTTATTAATGTAAATACTTTTTGAAGTGGATGTGAATGGGAAACAAAGCTCTTTCGGTGTATCTACTTTAGCTGCTCAGTCCTTTTTGTTTTAATACATGCACTGGATTATACAGTATCATCTTTAGACAGTATTACAAGTTCTTTACCTAGGTAGTAGAGGAGTTCTTTGCCTATGTGTCATTCATATTACAATCAGTTTCCTGTTTCTAAACGGGTCCCTGTTGATCTGCCTCAGGATGAAGCATTTGTTTTATATTTTTGCAAAAGTGTGTCTGGTCAGTTTTTGTTTTTAAAGCTGATTGTAATATCCATTCCTATATATACAGACCTACCTATCATTTATACCAGAAAAGGGACAGAAATATATTTTAATTTAAACATGGGTATTATAGTTGCTAGTCCTCTGTAGCTATTTCACACTAGTTCAGTATTCAACAGATCATTCTGTAATTGACCATTATGGATTCGCCCTCAGAGTATAATATCTGCATTCAGAGAGAGCATTTTTAATTGAACACAATGTGCCTAGTTGCACCGGAAGCATTGATCCACACTGGCAGTAGAAATGAATTAAAAACATGGGATCAGATTTTCCCTCACCTTCAAACTAGTCTTTAACCCTTTCACTACCACACCAGACGGGTAACCATCTCTCACCAAAAAGATCCACCTCGTCGTGTCCTGCCTCTAGTCCAATCGGAGGGCAGTTTTAGGGGTGGGTGTGGCATGCCTCTTCTTGATGAAAATGCATCATCTGAACCCCCCTCCCTGCCTCACCAGAAAGATTATAACAAATGCCCACTCGGTGTAAGGGCTAGCTATGTAGCTATCTAGCTGTGTAGCTACAGTATGTAGCTATTTTGCACCATAGTCAGACTTCCTGTCATATCTGTCAGTAAGCTGACCATGTAGTAAATTTTAGAAAGGGAACACTTTTTCTTCTCAAAACGATACAGAAAGAAAGGATGCAGAAAAGGGATTTTGGCTGAATTTGAAGCGGTGCATTGGAGTTTTTACTTCCTCACGCAAAGTATAGTTTTACGTATTGCAGTGAAGGCGAGCACGAAATCACGCAGACAGGGAAGCGCACAAAGGTTTGCATGTCAACAGGAAAGAAACATGAGTAGATTCTCACCATAATCACTGAAATAACAAGAGAAAGGTTTAAGAGTGAATCTGCCTCTGGCACAGATCCATGCACAATCAAGACGTGCTGCACAAGTGTTTTTCAAGTGCTTTTTAGCAGCTAGAGGCAGCTTTTGTGTTGTTAATATCTTGGGGAGATGCAGCTAAAGTCATAGCTTGATCTGACCTCTCTCCACACTATGTTAGTGCTGTGCCGGAGCAGGTGAAAGTCTGACCTCTCTCCACACTATGTTAGCGCTGTGCCGGAGTAGGAGAAAGTCTGACCTCTCTCCACACTACGTTAGCGCTGTGCCGGAGCAGGTGAAAGTCTGACCTCTCTCCACACTACGTTAGCGCTGTGCCGGAGCAGGTGAAAGTCTGACCTCTCTCCACACTATGTTAGCGCTGTGCCGGAGTAGGAGAAAGTCTGACCTCTCTCCACACTATGTTAGTGCTGTGCCGGAGCAGGTGAAAGTCTGACCTCTCTCCACACTATGTTAGTGCTGTGCCGGAGCAGGTGAAAGTTGACCTCTCTCCACACTACGTTAGCGCTGTGCCGGAGCAGGAGAAAGTCTGACCTCTCTCCACACTATGTTAGCGCTGTGCCGGAGTAGGAGAAAGTCTGACCTCTCTCCACACTACGTTAGCGCTGTGCCGGAGCAGGAGAAAGTCTGACCTCTCTCCACACTACGTTAGTGCTGTGCCGGAGCAGGAGAAAGTCTGACCTCTCTCCACACTGTTAGCGCTGTGCCGGAGCAGGTGAAAGTCTGACCTCTCTCCACACTGTTAGCACTGTGCCGGAGCAGGTGAAAGTCTGACCTCTCTCCACACTATGTTAGCGCTGTGCCCCACAAAACGTCCCTGCACCATCTTCCGTGAGGGAGGGAGTGATCCCAATTTGCCGCGTGTAGCTGATGGCAGCCGTCTTGCATGCTATCATAGCATGCAAGACGGCTATCATAGCATGCAAGACTGCTATCATAGCATGCAAGACGGCTGCCATCAGCTACACGCGGCAAATTGGGATCACTCCCTCCCTCACGGAAGATGGTGCAGGGACGTTTTGTGGGGCACAGCGCTAACATAGTGTGGAGAGAGGACAGACTTTCTCCTACTCCGGCACAGTGCTAACAGTGTGGAGAGAGGTCAGACTTTCACCTGCTCCGGCACAGCGCTAACAGTGTGGAGAGAGGTCAGACTTTGCTATGGGAAATCACCTACATCATCAGTAGGCAGAACGACGTTGGAGACGGATGTTTTTTCACTTCTCTTCAGATTTATTGGCGTTTGCTTTTTATTCACCGCTTCCAACAAATGGCATGGGCTGAATTTAAAGCGTGATTAGCGTTTCTACTTGCTCTGCGTCATGTTTGTAACGAACGCTTCTATTCTTGGACCACTAGTTCTATCTGGGGTTAGTTTATGTATTGCATTGAAAAGGCACATGCATAGTCAGGAAGCAAAACCGATAGTCTCTTACTACATCGACTATTTTGTCCACTTCCATTATGGAACCTAAGAGATCAACATGTCTGCTTTTATTCATGCTTACAACAAATAGCCTGGCTGCACTCTGGACTTGGATGCAGGGGTGCAGTCGTAATATGGGCGAAGGCCAAACGCCCGCGCACGCGCGCGCACACACGTTCCCTCGGTTGCGCACAGAACAGATGATACACCTCGTCTCATCCTTCCAGTCGAGAGATCAAGCAACCCCCCACCTACAGGGATTGTATTTGGTTGTCGGTATCCTATTATTATGCAAAGTCTAGGTGATGAGTGCCGGCGACAAGTCATTTTTGTGTCGTCGCGCCGGCACTTACCACCTAGACTTTGCATAATAATAGGATGCGCGCACTTCGGCCTCAGTGACGAAGCCCAAACGTCGTTTAGGGCCTAACAAAAATAATAGTTGGTTTCAGGTTGGTTGTCAGTTTGGCCATGGGTAGGTAGGGAATTTTTTTTATTTTTTATTTTTTATTATTCTTTCCCACGGCGACTATGGATAGGGAATTTCTTTATTTAATTAACCCTTTCACTGCCACACGACAGAAGGTTAGCCCTTTACTATCACACAACCGACGGCGATGCTCCATCATTAGCATCATTAGCTCCGCGGATGCGGAGCTAATGATGCTAATGATGGAGCATCGCCGTCGGTTGTGTGATAGTAAAGGGCTAACCTTCTGTATTGTCACAGTGAAAGGGTTAACCGGCTGTCGTGTGGCAGTGAAAGGGTTAAAATGTTCACAACAACATGGATGCATGTACTCTGCCAGCATGTTTAATATCCATAATACTAAATGTTTGACTAAGATTTCTATGAAACTTTATTCTAAAAAATAATTAATATATAATTTTTTTTTTAAACTCATAAAATATATTGGGTCGCACCTAAATCGGCAGGGTCGGTCGGCAACCTGAAACCAACCATTATTTTTGTTAGGCCTTGACCGCGTATGCCCAGCACTGCACCCCTGCTTGGATGGACTGTGTGAATGAAGTCATTGTGATGAATTTCAAAAGGGTGACAGACACACCTTGAGAGATCCATGTCTCCATCGAAGGGAAGTCATTTATTTCATGGGGTGTTTGATATGCAAGCATTATGTAGTCCTCCTGGTCCCAAAACATATCGCTCTGTTCTTGTTATATTTTAAAATGACTGATGTTCAATACTTGGTATGTATGCAATCCACTGTAATTAAAAGGGAAATTCCAAATGGCGTTGAGTAATGGTTGTTATTAAAGTTATAGAGTTTCAATATTGTATTGAAAATATTATTTTATTCAGAAATTCACAAGACACAGAAATAAATACAAAAATAATACAAATATCCAATAGTACATTCTTTTCCGACTGAACTCAAAGGTTCATAAGATAAACTATTGGAGGCAATCTGGGCAAGCAGTAACTGAATGTCGGAGAATACATTAAAACTGTGTTCAGAATTCTGGACCCCTAGCTCTTTCCTTCACCAACGATGTGGATTGGTAGAGTCCTCTTGGCACAATCCATGCCATTCTTCACAAAACCAATCCGAAAACCTACTTTGGGTGCACTTCATTGGTCAGTAAGGCAATAACGTTGAAGCACAATCTGATGTTTACATTACTGATGAGGGATAACAGCACTTTGATATATCAGTATTTTGGCGTTACCTTAATTAGTGTGAATAGTTTATGAATTAGAGAATATATTTAACCCTTTGGTCCCCAAAAACGCCTTACCACGTCATTCCCCGCCATGCTCATTCTGCCAAAGACGCCGTCCCACGTCTTTGAGATCAATATTCCAAAAATCTGTGATCGCAATCATATTTCTCCCCCGGAAACTTGAGATCTACTGTTGATCCCCTCTCAACTCTCCAACGGTTCAAGAGCGCCATCTGGTGGCCGATCGGCGGATCGCTCAAACCCATGCCTCCCACAGGCCGGCTGCAATGTGGACGAAGCCTTGCATCACGTGTCCCCTCCGGTACACGAGGAGGCAGCCGTCGCATCTTTTCACCTGCACAGCGCGATCTCTCAGCGGCAGTGGTGCAGTCGTAATATGGGCCAAGGCCAAATGCCACGTGCATACATGTTCCCTCGGTTGCGCACAGAACAGATGATACAACTTGTCTCATCCTTCCAGTCGGGAGATCAAGCAACCCCCCACCTACAAGGCTTGTATTTTGGTTGTCGGTATCCTATTATTATGCAAAGTCTAGGTGATAAGTGCCGGCCGGGGTATACGGCGCGACGAGTCATTTTTGTGTCGTCGCGTCGTATACCCCGGCCGGCACTCATCACCTAGACTTTGCATAATAATAGGATGCGCGCACCTCTGCCTCAGTGACGTAGCCTAAACGGCGTTTAACCGCGTTTGACCACCACTGCATGCCTGCTCAGCGGCGAGGGTCTGCGTGGGAGGGTCACGCCGCCCCCATTGCTTCCTGATTCTACTGCGCAGGCGCACCAACAGACCTGTAGGAGTCGCTGTCCACAACGTCTGATCCCCACCCACCAGCTTCCCACCCCTAACACTGCCAATTGCGTTAGTATGAACGACCAGCCAAGCTGGTAGCAATGCAGAGAGCTGGGCTCGAACCCAGCATCTCCTGCATTAGTGACGAGCGCCTTGCCCACTGCGCCACTTAGCCGCCCCGGAAGCCTGAACACTTAAGGCAACCTACTTGCGTTCAGCGTCCCACGTGAGCACGCCTAGCACGCCCCACGGCAGCGCCAGAGCGGAGCGGCAGAGGCGTGCAGGTTGCCGCGGCATTATGCAGCCGTAATCCCCCCTGTTTTAACATCGACGGTTAGCTCAACTCGTTCGCCGCCTTGCTGTGGAGCCTGGTGACAAGTTCGAATCACTTCATTTTTTTTTTTTTTTTTTACGTTTGTTTAATTTATCATCTCTCTATATAAACGTGCATTCTTTCGCCGGTTAAGTTTAGGCATTCTTTCGGAGTTGGTTATGGTTAGGGTTAAGTTTAGGCATTCTTTCGGAGTTGGTTAAGGTTAGGGTTAAGTTTAGGCATTCTTTCGGAGTTGGTTAAGGTTAGAGTTTGTCGCAGAGCATGGCAATAGAATGCCTGTCTTTCTTTCGCCGGCAGCCTATTTCCGCTCTGCGGCTCTGAAGCTCTGCCGCGGTCACATGGGCGTCGTGGCCAATCAGAGAAACGCTGAACGCAAGTAGGTTACCTTAAGTGTTCACGCGCCCCGGAAGCCTGTATTCTTAACCCAAACGGTGCATGCTTCCGCGTTCCCGTTTTGCGCTCTGATTGGCCACTGATGTTTCTGGTCGCACCAATCGTGTGACGGCAAGTTCTTTCCCCGGTTAAGCTTAGGCACTCTTTCGAAGTCGGTTAAGGTTAGAGTTTGTCTTAGAGCATGGCGATAGAACGGTTAGGGTTAGGGTTTGCTGCTGGTCGAGGCGGAAATGGGCGCATCACGCGATTGGGCGCACATGTCACATGACCAGAAACGTCAGTGGCCAATCAGATTTGCAAAACGCATGAACCGTTTGGGTTAAGAATAGATGCGCCCCGGAACACTAAAGTCTTGACCTCAAGTATACATCTCACCATGTGGCCACTCCTGGTTCATCAAAACCTTTAATCTAGATCAAAATGATTTGGGTAAATCAACACCTTCTCTGCAGTCCAGGATCAGAATGATCACCGATTTTCAGACTGTTTGAAGGTTGAACAATAAATTAGATCCAAATATCCCAAAACCGAAAAAAGAAAAAAAGGCTTGCCATGTTAGAGCATGTTTTGAATGAAACAGTAGTGAACTATGTGCATGGATTAATATCCTGAATCAAAGCTATCCTCGTTTTCGCTTTGAAAAACCCCAAAGCAGTATTTCATCTTGATTAAATGGTATGATTGGATTACGAAATCCAAAATTTCAGCATCAGGATTCCTTTTAATCAGTTTTGAAAAACCCAATTCACAGATTTAATCCTGTGTGAGAGGAGCCAGACGGGGCACCAGTAGACAATCTGGCCTCATCTGTTGCATCAGGTTCCCTCATATTCACTGTGAGCCAATCACAGACCTCGACTGGACTGCTGCTGGGGATGAGCTGGTGTCCTTCAGGAAGAGACTCTGAGAGGCACTAGAGAAGCAGAAGAGAAAGAGGTGGAACATAACAGGTCAAGGTACAGTCCATGGGTGCTATTATGTACTTCAGTGGAAAATTGTTCTAAAATGACACTGCTCACAACAAAGTCTGTGGGTTATCTTTAGTAAGTAACCAGATCATGATTTCTGGAAAGATGCATTGCTTTTGAGTTTTTCAAATGTATTCTTTGGGGGCATTTTGAGCGCCACAAACTGAGTGCCATTCAGCTCCATTATATATATTATATAACAGATTACTACATTTCCAAATCGGAAGCCGTGGATGAACAGAGACGTCCGTATACTGCTAAAGGTACGTGACACCACATTTAGAGCTGATGATCTGCTGTTCAGCCAGGACTAACCTGAATAGGGGAATCAAGCGGGCCAAGCACAGCCACAAGCTAAGGGTTGGAGAGCACTTCAACAACTCTGACCCCCGACGCATGTGGCAGGGCATCCAGGCCATCACAGACTATAAACCCACCAACAACTCTCCCCCAACCACTGATCCTTCCCTCCCTGATGAGCTCAATAACCTTTATACCCACTTTGACCGGACAAGTGACACTTTCACTTGTCTGAACATTATGTATTTATGGAGTAAACACTATCTTTTCTGTGTATGAATGAATGAATGAAAACTTTATTTAACAGATTGCAGAATGGGTACAATACAGTACGGCTCAATACATACAATTGTTAAGGGGATGCAGACCTGAGAAAGACGTTTGTCTTGTTTCCATCAGGGTCCCCCATTTTCAATTCATATAGACATTTATGACATACACAACATACATGACATTTATGGCATAGGGACATATAGGTATTTAGTACTGATACATTTGTGACAAACGGTATTCAAATATACAGTACTGTTACCCCTAGATCCTGACAGAGTATATACATATGATGGGGAGGGGACTGTACATTAGGAGGGGGTGGGTGGGTGGGAGAGAAATATACATACGGCGGGGAGGGAATATATACATGTACAGAAACCATACCTTTATGGCTGCGTTCATTGTTGTTTCCATGGACACTGAATAAACATGGCTGTACAGACGCCGTGAAGTGAAATTATTATGAACATAAAACACATTTCCGGGTCTTATTAGTAAAGTAGGCTAGAAATATAAGGGGAAACAATTAATGTTATTTATTCAATATGTTCAGGGAAAATTATATGAATAAGTAACAGCGGTTAGTTGACTTCCTGTTTGGGCAGAGAGGTTTGACAATGGAACGTTGTTCAATTCTCTGCGCGGGACGTGTGACTCTTACCCTGAGACATAATACATTTGAAACTAAATGTATGAAATGTTAAAGATATGAGCCCTTGAGCAGCTTTCTGTACCTCTGGCATCTCATGATGGGGCCGCATGAACTCTTTGATCGTCTCCGTTTTGAAGATGAGGATGTATGCAACGAAAACTATCGAGACTCCCATGATCAGAACTGCCAGGATAATTGCCACATACTTGGCATGTATCGTTGCTTCTACGGGGGGAAAACACACACAAAACAGAAGAGAGATGAAAGCAGTCCGTCGAGACAGACTATAACCTTTTAGGATTTTAAATCAAGTTAACCTTTTTTAAACTGATTAAAATTAAATTAACTGATTAGACAACCAGAAGTAATTATGCTTTATGTAAGGTAGTTGCCTATACTCAATTTATACCTACCAAGCGCTTATTCTCACCGCATATATATCTATCCGCTCCCGTCTGTATTTACCTGCATAGTCCTTTTAAATATCTGTAGATAGTACTATATCTATCTGTACGTATCCTACTCTTACTAGTTACGCTGCTGGCCAGTATGACAACTACCATGCTGTCTTTATACCTGTATCACTGTACATATTGGTATTACAACTCTGTACATACATCTGATTAGCACTACACCCAGCAGTACTTATTTGTATATTTTGTACCCAGTTAATCTCCACATCGTATATTGCTGTTGCACTTTACTGTTACATTTGCACTCTGGTTGGATGCCAAACTTCTTTTTGTTGTACTGTACTTGTGCTGTATGGTGACAATACATTTTAATCTAATCTAGTTGCAGGCTTCATCATCTGAAAGGTTTGTGACCTGATTGAACAAAGGGGACGATCACCATAACATCCAACCCACACCAATGGTACTATCCCTCTTCCCTCTCTCCCACCAGCTGAGTCTTACCTGACATGGGGATGAGTTCACACTGTGCACAGCTAGCTGGTCCAACACGTTTCAGATAGTTGGTGAACTGCACCTTTACACAGTAGCGCACCCTCTCCTCCACGTGTCTGATGGCCACCGATGAATGAACGTCTCCAAATTCCTGCCAGAAAAGTGTATGAATATTACCCAATATATTCTTAAACCAGCATTTTTTCAATATTTCTATTCTCCACGGAAAGCAAACGCCTTTGAGTCTCGTGGATCAGCAAGCAACAGTACTGCTAGCTTTTAGGAACCGCATCCATTAAGCAATAGAATAAGATCACACGGTAACAAGTAAGGTGCCGTGGTGCAGTGGTTAACACTGTCGCCTTACAGCAAGAAGGTCCCGAGTTTGAATCCCGCTTGGGGACCGGGTTGCAAGATACCCAGGTGGGGTATCTCCCTGGCCTTTCTGTGTGGTGGTTGCATGTTCTCCCTGTGCTCGCAATGGTTTCCCCTCCAGAAAGAGATAAACCCAGTGCAAAAACATGCAGAACAGATCGCCAACACACCAATCCCTGACGAAGATGGACAGGAGCACTTGGATTGGTCCCGCCTGTCCTTGGGGGGGAAGGTGCAGAGGACATTTCTTCGGCGACCCAAAAGCATGTGTGTGTGTTTATGTGTCGCCCATCTCGCATGTGTGTGTTCGCTGCATTACAATGTAGCAATGTGTGCTACAAATAAAGACTTCTTCAAATCCAGTTTCCTTTCATTCATCATCAAGCTGTCAATACGTTACATTTTTCATGGTTTTGCTGCAGAAATAATGAATGGGTTATCAAGTTGTGGGTAAATACAGGGAGACCGTGGCATCTTACCGTCAGCAGCTCCCCTTCCTTGCCATAGCAAACTCTGTGTGCCGCGTCGTCTCCATGTCGCTCTGCCAGACTGTGGTTGCCGCTAAGATTGACAGTCAGGGAATCTGGCCGCGGGATTAGACTGAATTTAGGACTACAAGAATCACCTGGATGGAGGGACATATAGAATAAATAGGAGGTTCAGTGAAAATCTAGATTTGTCTCGCAAGGTTGGCGTGCAGGAAGTAATGCCACTTAATCAGGCCACTGAGAAAGGCTTTCATAGCCCAAAACTAGCTAGAAATGACAAAAATAAGATAAGATATTCCTTTATTGATCCCCTTGGGGAAATTCAGGTGTCATAGCAGCATGTTAATTTTGAAACAACACTATGCAATATTACACTTACTGTAGACTTCTGTATATTTTATTCTATTCTTAATTAATAATTTGTTTTTATTATTTTTGTATCCACTTTTTCTCCTCCTGTTTTTCTGTGTTTTTCTCCCATCCCAAGCAGTGGCGAATCCTTATGGAAGCCAACGGAAGCCAGGCCTCCCTATTAAAATATTAATTAATATCAAATATGAAATATAAAAAAAAATATATATATATATATAATTTTTTTTTAATATAGTTTACATTCTTTTTCATCTGTGCATCTGTGTTATAATTTTTTTTTTTTTTTTTAATGTCTCCCTCTTCTCCTTCTCACTCCCTCTAACACACTGTCAGACTCACTATGCCCACTGCAGCTATAGAGGAGAGGAGGCAGGGGGTAGGTCTCTTTCTCCAGCCTCAACCATGTGATTCATGTATCTAGAGTCCAAAACCGATCCTAGCCAATCAGATTCGAGCTGACTGCCACACCTTAAAAGTTTAAAACGGGGCTGTGAGAAGAATCCTGAGTGTGGCCTCCCCTCTGCACACCTCCCCTCTGCACTCTGAACATTGTATTAACCCGTGACTGCTCCCACGGGCCGAATATTACCCCGATCCTCGCGAGATTAAATCCACGGGTACCTCTCGGCGTGCCGAAGCTTTTCCTACATCACTTCCATCATCGAAAACGAGGGGAAAAGGTCGGCTCGCGACCCTGAAAATGTTGCGTGATTTTAAAAACGCTGTATTACCGTACTTTTCGCACTATAAGCCGCACCTGACTATAAGCCGCAGCAGCTAAATTGAATGATGTGTACATATATAAGCTGCACTGGACTATAAGCCGCAGGTGTTTTAATGTTTAATTACCATAATATAATTAGCATTGGGACACAATACTGTCGGACAAATAACAAGAATTAACTCATTTACAAGTTGTATTAAGTTTAGCAAATAAGGGAACAGATAAATAACATTTCAATGCAGTCAAAAAAGCAATATTTAGATTTTTACATTTTCGGGTTTGGTCACGTCGAGTCACATATAAGCCGCACCGTTATATAAGCCGCAGGGTCGAAAAATGGGGGGAAAAGCCGCGGCTTATAATCCGAAAAGTACGGTAAGTGAGCCTATTATGGGATCCACGCAAGCTTTCTATCGTGGAAACATCTGGGCGTCCCGCAACTTTTACTCATTCACATGTAGCCCCGAAAATGCTTAGAAAAGGAAAGCCGCAAGCGTGGAATAAACTCGCCGAAACGGAAAAGTGTCCCACGGGCGCGCCGTGATTCCGATCCGCGTGAAAATATTTTTCTCGAATTTGCTCCCACGCGGCGCGCAAAATCGTGCAAGGAAAAATCGGACCAAAAATGAACCAATGCTCCAGCAGTATTAATGACCCTGATGTAAACAAGACAAACGTCTTTCTCTGGTCTGCATCCCCTTATACAATTGTGTGTATTGAGCCGTACTGTATTGTACCCATTCTGCAATCTGTTAAATAAATAAAAATAAAGTTTGACTGGCCGCCGAGCCATACTGTAGTGTACATGATGACTGCTTGACTTAAATAAAAAAAATAAAATAATAATACAAATATTTAATAATTTTTTTTTTAATCATTTTCTTTTGGCTTCCCCTGTTATTTTACCCACGCGACGCCACTGATCCCAAGTTAGTCGTTATGCCAATTCCCCCCTCCCCTTCCTGGCCTTTGCTCGCATGTGCCCCCCACTGGTCGGTCTAGGGAGCCCTGAAGTCTATCAGATGCTTCCTCCAAGACATAGGAGACAGCCAGCAGCATCTTTTCACCTGGCAGCGCGGACTCTCATTGGCGAGGTGTAACGTGTGGGAGGTCACACTACCCTCACCATCTCCCTCCCTCGCTGTGCAGGCGCCCTGACCGACCTGTAGGAGTCGCTGTTTACAACGACCAGAATACCACCCCACCGGCTTCCCTCCCGCTGACTCTGCCAATTGTGCCAGTATGACGGCCGGCCAAGCCAGAGGCAACGCTGACAGCCGGATTCGATACCAGTGTCTCTCACGTTGGTGACAAGCGCTTAGTCCGCTGCGCCACCCAGCCGCCTAGGCAATTTGTTTGGTTATTCTTATTCGTGACTTTGTTCTGTCTAAATGTTTAATGTGAGCGATTTGTAGTGTCAAATTTCCCTCTGGATAATTAAAGTATTTCTATTCTATTCTATGTGGGAGGGGTAGGGGAGGTACAGGTATGAGCAGGGTAATAGTAAGACAGTAAATATAGGCAGTAAAATTATAATACAAATTTAAATACATATTTAGCTGTTTGACTTAACCAAAAAGCTTTATACAGTAGAGCCCGATATTGGCCTATCACAAATATATCAGTATTGTCTTATTAAAACTTTATTATTTAAAGTTTCAAATGTGCTTTTAATTGTCATGTATAAATTACATGTACATTACAGTGAAATGCTTGGTTTTGTATGAGCCCCTGAGAATGTGCTTCATGCAGTAAAAAAAGGTAAGAGGAATAAAGTCCCAACACTATACAAATATACAATATACAAACTAAAGTACAACCTAAGTACAATGAAGTAGAAATGCAGGCAATGAGGTACAAAAATGAGGTATGGATGTAGTGCAAATCTCTTTAATGAATAGATAACATAATGGTGTAGTGTTTAAAGTGTCTAAAGTGAGTGTTAAGGTTGAGTGTTTGTTTAAAGTGAATGTGTGCAATGAGTGTAGATGGATGGGTTGATGCTACAGAGTCATTGAGCATCCTGACGGCCGGGACAGAAGCTCCTTCTGAGTCTCTCTGTACTGGTCCTGACGGCCGGGACAGAAGCTCCTTCTGAGTCTCTCTGTACTGGTCCTGACGGCCGGGACAGAAGCTCCTTCTGAGTCTCTCTGTACTGGTCCTGACGGCCGGGAGCCAGTACTACCAGTATTTACAGAACATAATGCAGAGAAAGATGCTTGGGGTAATTTAGAAAGGACATCAGATGTTTTTGCCAGTGACTTCACTCAAAAGTGTGGGGATTATGTATCGATCCAAGAATTTTGTCAACCAAAGGTCACTTCTCATCCTCTACCATGCACTTGTAGTCCCATATTTAAATTATTGTCTGGAAGAATGGGGTAATACTTATCGTTCCAATATATCACCTCTTTATATTCTGCAAAAAAAGGCCATTAGGATTGTGTACAACACTAAGTACAACCAACACTCTACCCCATTGTTTTTACAAGCATCAGCTTTTAAATTATGGGACTTGATCAAAATTAAAACTGCCGAAATCATGTTCAAAGCTTCACATAACTCTCTTCCAACCCCCATCCAATATCGGTTCACTGAGAGGGTAGGAATCAGGATTTATAATCTTAGAGGGAAACAGAAACTCCAGCAACCGGGTGTAAGAACCACTCTAAAATCTATGTGTATATCTGTTTGTGGAGTAAGATTATGGAATGGATTGGACGAGGACGTTAAATTGAGTAAAAACATATACCAGTTTAAAAGAAAGTTAAAAAAAGGAATATTGGAAAGGTATAAGGAGGAGGGTGAACATGATGTTTGGCATTAAAAGGAGTATGTATATAAAATATGTATTGACTGGTCAGACTCATGTGTGTCTTGTTGAGATGTTGGGGGATGTGGGAAGCGGAGCTGTGTTACATGTTGTATGTAGAGGGTGATGGCCGGGGTGTGGGGAATGGAAGTTCACAGGCTTGGCTTCTTCCATCCCACTTTTCGGACCATGGGTGGGGTCTGTTGTTGCTGTTGTCTATTGTTTTGTGGTGGTTGTAGTGCTGTTTTGTGGTCATCTTGTATTGTATAGGTTGTATGGTTTGAAATGAACAAATGAAACTAATACTGACACTTGTTTAGTTTAAGAATAGGGGGCAGGTAACCATAAGATTTATTCTTCTTCCTGCTCCTTTTGCCCATGGTAGAACTATATTTATGATTTTGTATGAAAACTGTATGATTGTATTGCTTCCATGTGGCAAATAAAAACTCTGAATCTGAAATTACGTTTTGTTTCTAAATATAAAGATAAATTCATCATTAGATTAAACTATTTAGAAAAGAAGCAAACTAGTTTGGTTCCAGCTCAAATATAATTCAGTTAATGTGTTACACTTTTTTTTTATTTATTGATCAAATGTTTTACAGGTGGCTGAGGGTGGAACAAAAACCCAATTATTCTCCCCCAGAAAAATATAGAAATTCATTGCAACCTTGTTTTCTCCATCTCTCTCACACAGGTAGAAATACCCTAAGAATACTATTAGAAAAGCTCTATGGCCGCAGGCTCGTTACCCGTTTGGCTGCAAGCTTCAATGGGAACGGAAGCCTGGCCACGTTCCTCCCCGGCGACACGCAGCTCCACACAGCCGTGCTTCTCTTGTGCCTGCGTGTCCGCGACGTCACACAAGGTGAGCCTCGTCCGGACGCAGTGGGGGACGTCCTGCCACGCTTTAGAGTTGAAGCTGAGGACAAGAATCAAGAAGATCACTCAAAAGAAGGAATCATTCAAGCCTCATTATCCATGAATTAATGTCAATGAGATTTTAATGTATTGTCATTATACAGCACAAGTAAAGTACAAGGAAAAGAAGTTTGGCATCCAACCAGAGTGCAAATGTAACAGTAAAGTGCAACAGTAATATACAATGTACAGGTGATTAAACTGGGTATCAAATATATAAATGAGTACTACTGGGTGTAGTGCTAATCAGATGTATGTGCAGGAGTTGTAATACCAATATGTACAGTGACAGGTATAAAGACGGGTAATAAGTCATACTGGCCATGTGCAGGTATGACAGGTGGATATATATATATATATATATGGTAAGAATATATATGTATATATACAGTGTTGGAGCCAAAATGCCCTTCTGTTTATTTACTTTTATTTTAACTCACGGTGCAGAGGTTTGGCATTATCAGTCACCATGGCAACCACCACAGGGGGTGGTTACCCATATATACTGATCAGTGGGTGACGAGCCCCAGGTGCGCAAGTGGAATAGCCATACAGTTTTTTGACCGTGTCTTGTCGTGTTCGAGATGTGCCGTATTGGTCGGCGGTCAGTGTTATTAGTAAAAAGAGTTTTTGTATATATATTTTGGTTGATAAGTCAATAAAAGGATTGGCATATCGAAAATTATAAGAGCTCTCTGGACATTGAATTCTTTAAGCACGCGTCTAACTCAAGCCAGTCCACTTGCCCCTCGCAGTAGGCTTATGTAAAGGAGTCTACATTAGTCAAAAACTAAGGCTCTTCGTTTGAAATGGACAATTGCCTTTGTTACTTATTGGAAGACGAGGTTAATCGCGCTCGGCGCTCAAGATTCATTCAAACAGCTGATCAGCGAGACAGCGCGCTCTGCGCTCAAGATTCAACAGCTGATCAGCGGGACAGTGTTTTGATTTTTGAGGCCGCTGAAAGACATTAGTGACAACTGTTTGGTTCACCGTTTCGCTTGGAATTGCGCGGAACGTGGACAATCTGGACCAAGCTGCCCAGCACCGTCGGGGAGCGGACGGACCGGGAGGACCTGCCCCAGCACCATTTGGGGGAGCGTACGGACCAGGAGGAGCTGCCCACCACCGTCAAGGAGCGGACGGCATCACCTGCCCCAGCACCATTTGGGCGAGGGAACGGACCAGGGAGCTGTCCTGCGCGCAAGCAGTTTATTGAATAGCGCTCGGACAAAGAGCGCTGTTTGATGTTGAATAGCACTCGGACAAGGAGCGCTGTTTGAAGACTTTTCGAAGTTCAAAGAATAAAGTCAAACGGCCCCGACAGCGCTGCGCAACGAACAGGTATGTAGCGCGCTACCGGTATATCTTATATGGCCATATAAAAAACAAATGTGTGCACACAGGGTCAATTGAGAAAAATATAAAAAGGGAAAATTCCAATGCATTGGTGGTATATGATTGTGCAACCCGTTCGTGTGTGTGTCAAGGTTTGGTTAGAACGTCATGTGATGATTAACTGTGGGTTTGTTTATTGTGATTTAACCAAAGGTACCGTTTCATATTGAATCTGTTGGTCTTATATTGCTGATATGAATTCTGATAAAGGTGTTCAGAATCCAACAAAGACCAGCGTTATGGTTGAAAAGCCAGCCACGGCTGAAACTCATTGTAAAGAACCTTCATTGGTTGAAAAGTCACAGCCCACACCCACAGTGGCTGAAACACAGTCCGAGGTGGACACAGGTCAAATCACACACAATGTTGATACCGATCAGCAGGTCACAAAACGCAAGAGTAAATTAACACCAAAAGCCCTATCGGATAAAATTGACACATTACATAAATTACATAAATCTAAATTTAACAAGGCTTCTAACTTGCAAAAAACGATTTTGGGATTAATGCAAAGTGGATGCAAACAGGAGGTGCAATGCGCATTTATGCAATATCTCCACATATGCAAGGAAGCAGAAGCAAACCAGGAGGCTCTGTTGCCAATAGTACCTCCTGAGGAAAGGGGAAAACATGACATTTGGTTCAAAGCCAAAATGATCAATGTCAATGACTTTATTGATCACATGAATGCATAGACAAAAATGACCAAACCTGTGGAAAGTGTTAATGAGGATGAGGAGGACGTGCAAAATCTAATTAATCCAAATGACAGCATTTCTAATGTGGGAAGTAAAAAATCTGCTCACAAAGGTCACACAAGGTCTGGTACCAGCAAGTCCAGCAGGTCCAGCAGATCTTCTACCTCAGCAGCTCGCTTACAGGCCGAGGCAGATAGAGCTTCACTTGTGATTCACGCTGCAGCGTTAAAGGATAAACACGCTCTGGAGGAGCAGGAACAAATGCTAAAAAAGGATAAACACGCTCTGGAAGAGCAGGAACAGATCCTGAAACACGCTCAGGAAGCCAAGGAACAGATCCTGAAAAAGGATAAACACGCTCTGGAAGAGCAGGAACAGATCCTGAAAAAGAAAAAGGAAACGATGGAGCTTGATGCACAATTGGCAGCTACCAACGCAAGAATAGCAGTATTACAATCCCCCAGTCACCAAGCTCTTTCACTCACACAGTCCGATGGAATGGACTCCTACTACAGGAAAGGAACAAGGTTGAAGGAATCCTCAGTCACTCTCAATCCTCGGGCAAAAGAATATACATCACTACCACAGCAACCATCTATGCAACCACCAGAACTGCAGCAACCATCTGCACAGCAATCATATGTGCAACAACCACCATCACCATGGAAACCACAAGCTATGCAACAGCAACAAGCACCCATTCAACAACCACCACCCTGGCAAATACCACAAGCTATGCAACAGCAACAAGCACTCATTCAACAACCACCACCCTGGCAAATGCAACAACCTATACACTTGATGCAGCCAACACCCATTCAACAGCCCCCATTTTGGCAAAGACAACAATCTATGTTGTTACAGCCAACTCCCATTCAAACACAACCGCCATCTTTACAAAGACAACATGTGTCTTGGGATGGAGCACAGGACAATACAATCCACATGGAAGCTCCTGTGCAGCTAACGACCCCAACTGTAATTTCACCCCAAAGCAATGAAACCTCAGTTGTCAACTTGTATGTAACCTATTAAAAAGGCAAAATGAGATAACAGCAATGCTAGTGGAGCAGCAAACCACTCACTTACTGCCACCAAGAGAGATTCCATATTTTGATGGGGATCCTCTGCAGTACAGAACCTTTGTCAGAGCCTTTGTTCATTGTGTGGAGAAGAACACGAGAAACAGAGGTGATTGTTTGTACTTCTTGGAGAAGTACACCAGGGGTCAGCCTAAAGAGCTTGTACGTAGCTGTCAACACATGGCTCCAGACAGAGGCTATGATATGGCAAAGTACCTACTTGAACAACACTTTGGAGATGAATATAAAATCACAGCAGCTTACATGGAGAAGATGCTCAACTGGCCGCTAGTGAAGGCTGAAGACATAAAATCTCTTCAAGCCTATGCTCTTTTCCTTCGGGAGTGCTGTAATGCTATGGAGAATGTCCAGTACATGAGGGAACTCGATATGCCAGCGAACATGAAAGTATTGATTTCAAAGCTTCCATACAAGCTCAGAGAGAATTGGAGAGTCTCTGTATGTTCGATAATGGAAAAATACCATCGCAGACCACAATTCATGGATATTGTCACATTCATTGAGCGCCAGGTAAAGATTGTCTCAGACCCAGTCTTCGGAGACATTCAAAATACACCACCAAGTACAGGAAGTAGACCTATGAACATGAACAGAATGAAGTCACAAATTAAACCCAAATTCAAAGGAGACAGTTTTGCAACCACAGTTACTACCATCGAAACCCCTGCAAAGCAAAGAAATGAATCTGCTCACAACACCAACACTTGTGTATGTTGCTCTAAAAATCACACTCTGGATCAATGTCCTCAGATGGAGGAGAAGACACACAGGGACAAGATTACTTTTATAAGGCAAAAAGGAATCTGTTTTGGCTGCCTTCGCATTGGACATCTTAGCAGGAATTGCGAGAAGCGCTTGACTTGCAAGGTGTGCAGCCAAAACCATCCCAGTGTTCTTCATATTAATCAGAAGGAGAGAGCAAGCAACACAAACCAGCCAAAGAAACCTTCGGTGAGTAACGCACAGATCTCTTTGCAAACATGTGGACAAACAGGGGCCGGGAGCAGCAATGGGACTCTGTCAATCTTGCCTGTACAGGTGAAGTCCAGCAAGGGAGACAAAATCATCACAACATATGCATTTTTAGATCCAGGCAGCACTGACACATTTTGTTCAGAATCCCTAATGAGAAGGCTGAACCTTACAGGAAGGAAAACACAAATCAGCTTACATACCATGGGTCCAAAGGCATCTGTGTCCAGCTACATACTGACAGACTTGGAGATCTCCAGCCTCACTGGGAAACAGTTCTATGACCTGCCCAAGGTCTACACCCAGAAGAGGATGCCTGTAACCACGAGTAACATCATTAGCCAAGAGGAGTTGGCTAAGTGGCCATACTTAGATGGGGTTGCCCTTCCTCTGATTCAAGCTGATGTGGAGTTATTGATAGGTACCAATGCCTCCAAATTGCTTGAACCTTGGGAAATTGTGAATAGTCATGGCAATGGGCCATATGCCATTAAGACCCTATTGGGGTGGGTCGTTAATGGTCCCCTATCAGGCTACAGTGAGCAGCGGAGTGAGAATGTCAACCCCGCTGCTATTGTTAATAGGATCTCTATAACAAATCTGGAGGAGTTGCTGAACAATCAGTACAACCATGATTTTAATGAAAGGTCATCAGAAGACAAAGAGGAAATGTCGAGGGATGATATGAAGTTCATGGAAATCATGACTGATTCATGCAAACTGCAAGATGGACATTACACCTTGGAGCTTGCCTTTAAAAGGAAAGAAGTGTCTCTGCCAAACAATCAGTTTGTTGCTAGGCAACGCATCCTTGGACTGAAAAGGAAGTTTGGGAGAGATGAGAAGTTCCACCGAGAATACACCAACTTTCTCGACGACGTAATCAGTAAAGGATATGCTGAACGTGTTCCTGAACATCAAGTGGAACGGTGTGATGGAAAAGTGTGGTACATTCCACACCATGGAGTGTACCATCCCAGGAAGGGCAATCTGCGTGTCGTATTTGACTGTGGAGCAGAGTATAGAGGAAAATCTCTCAATAAGGAGCTTCTACAAGGCCCTTACCTCACCAGCACCTTGTTAGGAGTCCTCACACGTTTCCGGCAAGAACCTGTAGCCTTAATGACTGATGTTAAAGCGATGTTCCATCAGGTCAATGTGGCACAGAAAGACAGAGATTTTCTTCGGTTCTTGTGGTGGCCTGACGGCGACGTATCCCAAGAACTGGTAGAATATAGGATGACTGTGCATCTCTTTGGGGCAGTGTCTTCTCCTAGCTGTGCTCGTCATGCCCTCCGAAAGACAGCAGAAGATAACCACAACAGTTTCCCTGCTGAGGTACTTGACACGGTCAACAGCAACTTCTACATGGATGACTGTCTTAAGAGCTTGCCATCAGAAGAGGAGGCTGTTAAAATGGTCAAGGATTTGACAGATGTTTGTCAAAAAGGAGGCTTCCATTTGACAAAATGGATTAGCAATAACCGTGGAGTGCTGCTATCCATCCCAGAGGAAGACCGATCCAAGAATTTGCTTGACTTGGATCTCGACAGAGACCAACTGCCAGTGGAGAGGGCCCTTGGACTTCATTGGTGTGTTGATACAGACACTTTTAAGTTCAAGTTGGCACTCAAAGAACAGCCTCATACTCGACGTGGGATTCTATCGATGGTCAGCTCAATCTATGATCCTTTAGGATTTCTTGCCCCACTCACACTTCCAGCCAAGCTCATACTGCAAGATATGTGTAGGAGGAACTATGGATGGGATGATCAAATTCACCCAATTCTCCAACAGCAGTGGACGAAATAGTTGAGAGACCTGGAAAGAGTGATGGCATTCAAAGTTGAAAGATGCCTCAAGCCGGCAGATTTTGGAGAAACCATTCGTGGTCAACTACATCACTTCTCTGATGCCAGCGAAAGTGGATATGGCACTGTGACCTATCTGAAGATATGGAACAACAGCAACAGGTGTCATGTCTCTTTTCTGTTAGGTAAAGCCAGAGTTTGCCCACTAAAGCAAGTCACCATTCCACGCTTGGAACTCACTGCAGCTGTTCTTGCTGTTCGTGTGGACACCATGCTCAGAGGCTAAATTCAGCTTTGCCTTGAGAAATCTTGTTTCTGGACTGACAGTACTTCAGTTTTAAAGTACATCAGAAATGAAGACAAGAGATTTCACACCTTTGTGGCAAATAGGATTTCTACCATCCGAAGAACATCTGAAGTCACGCAGTGGAGGTACATTCATACCACTCACAACCCTGCTGACAAAGCCTCAAGGGGAGTTACGGTGGATGATTTGCTGACCAACAGAAGTTGGATTGAAGGCCCTGAGTTTCTTTGGAAACCAGAGGAAGAGTGGCCAGATAGTATCTTGGAGTACAACATTGCTGCTGATGACCCTGAGGTCAAAAAGGATCTCACCATCAACGCAGTAATTGTCGATGCACCAAGTGCCACACACCAACTGATCACCTACTTTTCTGACTGGAAAAGGTTGAAAAGGTCCGTTGCTTGGATCCTGAAATTACGAAAGACTCTATTGGAGATGAGTCGTAAAAGAAGCCAACTGAGTCATGAAGATGCAGACAAAGTGGAACAGGAAATGCAACAAAGTAGAGCTGCATTGGGAAACCAGAACTTAACACCAGATGATCTTTCTACAGCTGAGTCTGCCATCATTCGCTTCACTCAACAGCAAAGGTTCCCTGATGAACTTGCTGTGTTGACATCTGGAAAGGGTGAAGTAAAGAAAGACAGTCCCATCTATAAACTGGACCCCATTCTGGAGGATGGCTTGCTTAGAGTTGGAGGGAGGTTGAGTAGGGCAGCAATGTCTGAGGAATCTAAACATCCTGTTATCCTCTCGAAAGACCTCCATGTATCGACTCTCATACTAAAGCACATCCACGAACAGATGGGTCATGGTGGGAGAAACCATGTTCTCTCCAGATTGCGCCGAAAATATTGGATCACTAGTGCCAATGCAGCAACAAGAAAGGTCCTGTCTGACTGTGTCTTCTGCAAACGCCATAGAGGAAAGTTGGGTGAGCAGAAGATGTCAGACTTGCCTCTAGAGCGAATCGTTGCTGATCTTCCTCCATTTACCAATGTTGGAGTTGATTATTTCGGCCCGATTGAGGTCAAGAGGGGACGTTCCTTTGAAAAGCGCTATGGAGTCATTTTCACCTGTATGGCAAGTAGAGCAGTCCATTTGGAAGTCGCTTATTCATTGGATACAGACTCCTGTATAAATGCTCTACGCAGGTTTGTTTGTAGAAGAGGACCCATCTCTCATTTAAGATCGGACAATGGAACCAATTTTGTTGGTGCTAAAAGAGAGTTGAGGGAAGCTCTCGCTGCTTTAAACCACAGCAAAATACAATCAGCTTTTCTGGAAGAAGGAATTCAGTGGAGCTTCAACCCACCAACAGCTTCTCATCATGGAGGTGCATGGGAGCGCATCATACGGATGATTCGACGAATACTAACATCAGTTCTACACCAGCAAACCTTGAATGACGAAGGATTTCATACAGTGCTGTGTGAAGTCGAAGCCATTCTTAATGATCGCCCCATAACTAAGTTGTCTGGAGATCTCAACGATCTGGAAGCTCTCACTCCCAATCACATTCTCACAATGAAAAGAATTCCAATCTTGCCACCTGGATTGTTTGAGAAGTCTGACCTCTACCTCAAAAGGAGATGGAGACAAGTCCAATACATCTCAGACCTTTTTTGGAAACGCTGGCTGAGAGAATACTTACCTTTGCTACAGGAGCGGCAGAGGTGGAGTAAGGAGAGACGAAGTCTTGTCCCTGGAGACATTGTATTGATCGCAGACGCTACAGCTCCACGTGGTTCCTGGTTACTTGGAAGAGTCCTGGAGACCTATCCTGACAGGAAAGGACTGGTGCGTTCTGCACGAGTGAAGACAAAAACGAGCACACTGGATAGACCAGTAACTAAACTTTGCTTGCTTCAAGAAGCTGCAATTTAAAGCTTCTAATTCAAATAATTGTTTTTTGAGTTCTTTTGTATACATTTATTGGCTCCATTATGTAAATATTATTTTGAATTGTTCCTGGCCTCCTGCCATTCTCAATTAGGGGCCGGTGTGTTGGAGCCAAAATGCCCTTCTGTTTATTTACTTTTATTTTAACTCACGGTGCAGAGGTTTGGCATTATCAGTCACCATGGCAACCACCACAGGGGGTGGTTACCCATATATACTGATCAGTGGGTGACGAGCCCCAGGTGCGCAAGTGGAATAGCCATACAGTTTTTTGACCGTGTCTTGTCGTGTTCGAGATGTGCCGTATTGGTCGGCGGTCAGTGTTATTAGTAAAAAGAGTTTTTGTATATATATTTTGGTTGATAAGTCAATAAAAGGATTGGCATATCGAAAATTATAAGAGCTCTCTGGACATTGAATTCTTTAAGCATGCGTCTAACTCAAGCCAGTCCACTTGCCCCTCGCAGTAGGCTTATGTAAAGGAGTCTACATACAGCATTATTGTACATGCTATTATACAGAGTTATATGCAGGTGTATACGTAGGTATATAGGAGGATTATATGCAGACAGATATGGATATGTATATATATATATGCTGTAAATATATAATGTATATATGCAGTATATACAGCACTATTGTACATGCTATCATACAGAGTATATGGGTAGACTATAGTATGAGGTGGGTAGTTAAGATTATTATGATCACAGTGTAGGGCAGTTGTAGTCAGTGAAAGCAGTAGGTAGGTATAATTTGAGTGGTACAGTATAACAGAGCCTAGGGCAGGGGTGTCAAACTCATCTTTAGTTAAGGGGCCGCATACTGCCCACTTTGATCTCAAGTGGGCCGGACCAGTAAAATCATAGCATAATAACACCATGCATAATGACAATATTTCTTGTTCAAGTGTAAATAAGTACAAGTACATTCAGAAAATGTTCAGATGTAATGAGCTATCTTTTTACAAAACATTAGGAACAAACTGAAATGTATTAAGAAAAACAAGTGCAATTTGAACAATACTGTGCTTCAGGTTATCATTTACACGTGTGCATTACAACTTACAGATCACAGTGGATCTACAAAGGAGCAAAACATTTGTATTTGGAACTGAAAAATATAGTATTTGACTTTATAACAAAAGAACCTTCTCTAGATCTAATAATAATTAAAAAAAAAAAGTATGTACTAATATTTCCACATCTGTGTAGTTATCTGTCCATCTGAACTGACTCAGCACAAAATAAACAAACAAACGTGGGAGCTATTAAGTAAAAATGTTAGGTTACCCCCCATGCCTTGTAAATATATATTTTTCTTTTATCCACTTTTTCTCCCATTTTTTCTATATTTTCTCCCATCCCAATTTCGTATCATCCAATTCAACCCTCCCCTGTCACGAACGCTGTTTCTTGCCTCCCACAAGCCGGCTGCAATGTGGACTAAGTCATACATAGCACAAGTCCCCTCCGGTACTTGAGGTAACAGCAGTCGCATCTTTTCACCTGCGCAGCTCGATCTCTCAGTGGCGAGGAGTAACACGTGGGCGGTGGGAGGCTCACGCTGCCCCCGACACTTCCCGATTCTACTGCGCAGGCGCACCAACCGACCTGTAGGAGTCGCTGTCCACAACACCCGATCCCCACCCATCAGTTTCCCACCCCCTAATACGGCCAATGTGTATTAGTATGAACGACCAGCTAAACTGAAAGCAATGTGGAGCGCTGGGCTCGAACAGGCAAGCCCAGCATCTACGTCATTTGTGGCGAGCGCCTTGCCCACTACGCCACGTAGCCGCCCGCCTTGTAAATATAGTTTATACATTGAAAAACATTGGGGCAGTGCATGAGCCAGTGTTCCACCAAACCAAACACTTAATATTTCAACAGTAAGTTTTCATTTTCACAGAACTGTATTCTTACATGAAGTAGGTCAATTCACTGATGAATTTGCTCCTGAAATTTGACATATTTTAGCCTTCACAAGTGCATCAATATCAGGCTTAAAATCCTGAATAGCAGCCAATTTAAGGATATCATTAAAATGCTCATGTGCGAGCCTTGAGCGCAGCTTTGTTTTAGTGATGTGCATTACAGAGAAAACCTGTTCATAAAGGTAGGTAGTCCCAAACATGCTCAAAACTTTTGCTGTCATGGCTGTCAATTTGGGGTATTCAGGCAAAAGATACCGATACACGATTTGCATGTTTTCACAAACTCACCCTCACACTGTATGTTTTATATACAGTCTATCTATGCTCTTATGGATACAGTGCGACCCCCAGTGGACTGATTAGGAATAGCAGTTACTTTTATTATAAAGTAAAGTTTTATAGAAATGCAATGCATGTCTTCCACACTTAGCAAAGTCATCCGGCGGGCCAAGCTGGATCCCCTAGCGGGCCTGGATCGGCCGTATGTTTGACACCCCTGGTGTAGGCAACAGAGTGGTACAGTATAATAACAGAGCCTAGGGTGTAGGCAACAGAGTGGTACAGTATAATAACAGAGCCTAGGGTGTAGGCAACAGAGTGGTACAGTATAATAACAGAGCCTAGGGTGTAGGCAACAGAGTGGTACAGTATAATAACAGAGCCTAGGGTGTAGGCAACAGATTGGTACAGTATGGTAAGAGAGCCTAGGCCGCAGTGGTGCCCAACCAGTCGGTCGCGATCGACAGGTAGATCGCGGGGTGATTTCAAGTAGATCTCGATTAATAAAATGCGATACATTTCTTTTCTTTTTGTGCAAAATCAACTCTGCCTCTCTTTGTTAACTACAACAAGTGTAACTGAGGGGTACAATTCCCTGACTGTATTGATAAGTATGGTATTATTAAACCACTACCTCTTGTACTTTAACTTCTGGCCATCCAGTACATGATATAGATATGATGAACACTTTCCCACCTGATGAAACGAAGTCCACACAAATGTATAAATCGAATATTTTATATAGCAAAGGGTATATACAACGTTCACTTAATGACATTTATGATTTGAAATGCACTTGTATGGCAAATGAGTATTCGTAGGTAAATCAACATTGAATGTCCAATCTCTGGTTACGCCGGGAGCAAATATACAACCTGGTTCTTTAGGGAACTATAGCAATGGTACTTAAATGATTATAGCTGGATACACTAAGGGGGGGGGGGGGGTCCCGCTGGTTGTAAGACAGTAGGAGGGGGGGTTAGAAGAGCCGCTGGCGGTATCCCATCTGGCCGACGATTTCTTGGGAGAATTCAGAGTCCTGAACACGATGCCCACAGAACCTCGGTCCGCAGATGAATACAGCTGGACCCTCTGGTGGACGGTAGCTGCCGGTCCACAGATGAAGAGACGTGAGGCGACCTCACTCGGGGTAGAGCGCCGTCTCACCTGGACTCCTCTCCGGGGGGTAGTTCCAACACTCAGCAGTGTTGGCCGTTATCCATGGAATAATCAAAGCACCCAAAGCATGTAGATAATCCAAGCCGTGGAAGGCTCGCCGTCGTCCGGGTAAAGTAATCCAATGTACAGGTCCACTCGTCCTGGCCCGGAGCTCCTCGGATGCAAGCACCACACGTGGTCTGCCCAGCCTGGTTAAGACTCCAGATAACGTCAGGAACGATGGGGGTACTGCTCACTTTATAACTCTAACCGAACGATGCACCATACATAATAGACTATTATTAGCTTAATAGAAATACGTCCAACTCGACGGTATAGTGCCAAACTATGACAATTCAACTATTAATCCACACGATATCTCAATGCCTATTCTGAGGCCAAGTAGGCCTTACTGCACCACACGTGCGTCGTGGGTGAGGCTTCGCGTCTGTTACTTAGTTGGAGGGTAAAGAACTAATGGACTAAAAAAGGAAGTTCTACTTTACTTGCGCCATATATATATGCGCTGTGAACAAATAGTACCATTCGTATTTCGCCAGACGTATTCCTACGCGGAACCGGGCTTGCCACGACATGTTGGTCGGCACGATTGAACTTGAACCTAGGGGTATGGCTGCTGGCGCCAGGTTCTCGTCCAATGGTAGAATGAAACTATTATGGGCTGTTAGTAGACTAAAGGGATATTCAGTGCATATTGTACAAGGAATATACAGGGGATATCAAACGATATACAAATACTATTAAATATATATCCATAAATAAATATATATATTCGGTTTAATCTGATCCTTCACAACAACAAGCAATGCTGTTTGTTATTTAAGATGAGGTCAGATTTGTGTTCATTATGCTGCTTTCATAAAGCCTCAAATGACGGCTTACAATATACAATTTTGGCTGGTAGCTCTCGGCTAGGTGGTAAATTAAAAAGTAGATCTTGGTTCAAAAAAGGTTGGGCACCCCTGGCCGGTGTAGGCAACAGAGTGGTACAGTATAATAACAGAGCCTAGGGTGTAGGCAACAGATTGGTACAGTATGGTAAGAGAGCCTAGGGTGTAGGCAACAGAGTGGTACAGTACATGTAACAGAGGCAATGGACAGCTTTCTAGATAACGGTTCTATTCACCTTAGTCACTTCACCGCCCTATTGGTCAAAGCAATAAGGGGTATGGATGCCGGAGTTAAGTTCCATGTTAAAAGGAGGGGGGGGGGGGGGGGGGAGTAGAGTGTTGCTCTCCACTCCCTTAATAACAACTGCCAAGGCACCAAACCAGCTACAACTGTACCGGGCAGCTCCTACGTGTGAACATGTGTGTGACGTTGATGGAAAAAGGCCACCGTTATGTCCTCTAGAAAACAAGACAGACGTGGTTTCTACATTAACTCATTCCCTCCCGCATTAAACACTACTGTAGTTCATTTGCCTTTTTCTATAAAATGGTATAGCTACATTGGAAGTGGTAACTCTTTTACACAATCACAATAAGACGTACACAACATATCCACACAGGTAAGAGGACAACATCACAGGGCAGATATAGATACAATAGGCCTAAACTCACCTGCGGTATTGAACAGTGTATGTGACATTTCTGTGATCGGGAGCAGGGGTCCAGCTCAGTAATGAGTCAGCGACGTGGACATCTTGTGGTGGAGGCAGGTCATTTAGTCGTGCGTTGCCAGACCTATCTCCACACTGTGTGTCAGCGCTGCTCCAGCAGCAAAGCTCGTCAGCCCATACTACTAGAGATGACAAAAGATAGAACAATGAATAATATCATTACTAGTAGTAGCTTAACCCAAGGGTTTTTAGGATAAAACACAGAGGCCCTCTACAGGAAGGGACAGAGTGGGTTGTTTTTCCTGAGGAGACCCCCCAGCGTCACAAACTGAACAAGCTGGATGAGGAAGGCTAGCTCTGTGGTGGGAGTCAAGCTGCTCAAACTAGAGGTGACACACACACACACAAAGTAATGACAGAGAAGAAAAGGGTATCTGCTTGTCTAACTCCAGGGTAGATGGCAAATAACAAGCTAATTCTCCAAAAAAGTTGGCATGTTCCTTTAAGGTTCAAGATCAAATATGGGGGCCCTTGTCTTATATTAACAATGCCCCCACCTTGTACATTTACAGGACAATGTATTGATTGATTGAACATTTTATTAACAGATTGCAGAATGGGTACAATACAGTATGGCTCAATACACACAATTGTTAAGGGTATGCAGACCAGAGAACAGAGAAAGTCTTTCGTCTTGTTTACATCAGGGTCCCCCATTTTCAACTCACCATAACATAATGACATATACAGATACAGTACTGCTACATCTAGACATTTATGACATACCAGATCTACAAATACAGTACTGTTTGTGATACAAAAAGAGTCTAAGAAAGAGAGTATATACATTTGAGGGGGAAGAAATTGTACATTGGAGGGGGTTGGGTTTGGACATTTACAGGGACCAGTTTCGGATTGCAGTCTTCCGTAGGTGCTCTTTTAGAGAGGTTTTGAAGGTGGGTACTACACTGGTAGTGATTCACATTGCTTTACAGCTGTGTAAAGGAAAGCAGGCCTTTTAAACTGAAACATGCCTCTCTGATGCACACATTTGCTCTCTCTGACTTAAATGTTTAACTGCTCTCAGGAAATTCTCTCTCTCAAACACACGACTAAACCAGCGATTCTCACACTGTGGGCTGGGGTGCAAGCAAATGGGGAGAGCCTGCTCACACAATAGACATTTTCTGTTTACTTTTCACTCAAATCTTACGGCATAATGCTACACTGCTACAGTGACATATATACCGAATGAATCAGCTAAATCTGAGGTTTCTGAATATATTCATTATTCTACCTCACCCAGAATCACAATAGGAAGGTGGGAAGCAGTTACTGACTGTAGCCACTGTGCCAAACTCACAAGCCACAACACAGCTCAACTCAACCTGCCCGGAGCTCCATACCTGGTCAGGAGCAAGGTTTATTCTACAAGGTGAAAGTCAGTAAACATATGTGTCTGTGTTGGTGATGTGCCTTTTCAAGCCTTTCCATCAGTTATCCAGAGTGGCACAGTGCGCGCATTTGTTTGATCAATCCAGGTGTTTTGTTTTGTCAATCAGGGTCCCTGCTAGGATTACCCTATTCGGACTCTGGTCAACTAACGTGTTCTGATTGATTGATTGAAAATTTTATTAACAGATGGGTACAATACAGTACGGCTCAATACACACAATTGTTAAGAGGATGCAGACCAGATAAAGACTTCCGTCTGGTCAACTAACGTGTTCTGATTGATTGATTGAAAATTTTATTAACAGATGGGTACAATACAGTACGGCTCAATACACACAATTGTTAAGAGGATGCAGACCAGATAAAGACTTCCGTCTTGTTTACATCAAGGTCCCCCATTAGATAGACTAGTACTGTTACCCAGCTAAGAAGAACGAAACTGAACTCTTTATTAGTATTTACCTTGACCGGCGACTTGAATCCAGAGTAAAATGTACAGCATTATGTCAATTCAGACGGCGTAATAAATTGACGATCAAATGTTAGCAGCATTATAACCATTGGTAATATTGATCTTCAGTTGTCAACTTGTCATCGACCCTAGTAAAGACCCACACAAGATGTAATGTCAGCTAACTACTAGCTAGCCTCTGTGGTAACTCTTCCCAGAATGCGCAGTGAAGCACTGCGGTCAAGTGAGTCGTCTT
The DNA here is from genome assembly GCF_963971535.1 of Notolepis coatsorum. NCBI lineage: Eukaryota > Metazoa > Chordata > Actinopteri > Aulopiformes > Paralepididae > Notolepis > Notolepis coatsorum. The sequence continues at coordinate 18,433,570 of NC_140169.1, forward strand.
TTGCTTTTGCGTGGTCAAATCAGCCGCTCTTGTTTTTCGAGTGCGCAATTAGTTCCAGGTTTACGGTAATGCATTCAAACAACCCTGGGGCGCTGTTGTAATGAACCGACGTGACTTTTGAACACAGTCTCACAAGTAGATCTTACAGAAATACTTAATATGACATTGAATGCGCATCGAATCAATAGGACGTTTAGTCGAATCAATAGGACGTTTCGTATGTGCAGTATTATTGAACATCGAATCAATAGGACGCGCAGTATATTCGACCACTAAAGCTACAGACAATTCCACAGAGGAACACTTCCGGTGAGGATTTCAAAGTAAAGGATGGCATGTGGTTAATTTCTATTATTTCATAAGTAGTTTATTACACTGCCATGTTTGTACTTAATACTTCTCAAGACTACTTGCACAAATAATATTAACTACTTTTACTGTGTACTTTGAGTAATTTGAGTTTCAAAGTCCTTTTTATAGAACAATGAGTATTTTTGACTAACTTTGATGTTGGATAAAAAAAGATTTTCCCATAAGCAGTTTATGAAACTGCCATGGTTGTACTTAGTACCTCTTAGACTACTTGTACAAATTATATGAAATATTTTTACTGTGTACAATATGACAAAGCTACATTAGCTTGGAAAATAGCAATATGGGGCACTGAATTAGCACACCCCGCGGTTCCTCCACCTCACTCTACGCCGCTGGGAGACTGATGGTACATGTCCACCAGATCAGGCCTGGAAACCAAATTATACCTTGAGGCAACACAAATTGACCACTTGGAGAGAGGTTTGTGTGTGTTATCTGCTGGTGTCCTCTTTCACACACCAACATCCTGTAAGTCACTATTAAAATATGGGAAGCAGGGAGAAGCAGGTCGTATGCAATACATAACTGACCAATGAATACCAAAAGGTAACTACATTATAGTGATGCAACATGGGGTTTTCCCAGAACTATAAATCTTCTACCTATAACTACCTAAAAAACATTTCTATTTGAAAAACTGAAAATGTATACATAATATACTTATTTTCTGATATTATTAAACTGGTGTTTGAGGCGAGTATGCTACAGACTATAGCTACATGTAATAAAGTTGACATGAATCTAATTTTGCCAAAATTATTCTCTATTGCACTTCATTACTTCATCATTTCCGATGACAAGATGTATCAGATTTGATGGTGACTCATTTCATTTTACAGCTACAGTGTGACACCTGTGAAAGATGGTTCCATGAGCAGTGCCTGGGGATGAATCAGGACCAACTCCAAGAAGCCAGGAAGCAGAATAATTAAGAAAAAGGGGGGAAAATCTGTGTTGACAGTCACATGGGGAGCAATAACTGGTCATGACGACGAGGTCTTCTTTAGCCTTAACTGGCGTGGTTTATTTCATATGTACATTTGCACCACTAGACCTGCTCTCCATGAGAGCTAGAGAGAGAGAGAGACAGAGGGGCAGGGAACAATCCCTTATACCTGATACCTGACGTCAGTTACAATAGCTGCGTCTCCTTACGCCTATAGCGCCCTCTTACTGTGGAACAGTTAAAGTGCAGTTACATGCAAACATATTAATACTGTACTTACACTTAACAATCTGTTTGCCTGTTTTTGTCATACATACACAATCACTGAATGAAAGTATCTATCTATCTATGTTTATTGATATTATATGTGTAAATAGTAATTTTGTATTTCAAATACATCATGCTAATTTCAAAGATGCTTGTATGTGTGTGTTTATTGCAACATCAAAGCAACCTTAGGTAAGTTGAACATCAAAAGCCAAAACAAAAGTTAAAAAACAAACTATAAAAACTCTAATATTGGCACGTGCTACTACAGTTATACTGTTTTAAAGGTAAAAGTTAAAATATCTTCTTGCAATACATCCAAAAATTATTTTCACTGTGTTCCGTGAAATTTTGACAATGCAGTCTAAAAGTATAATGAACCAACCCTGTTCATTTGTGCTAGATAATCAAAAACAAAACCTGTCATTCCACAACTACATGTTCATGACTTTTTGCTAAAACTATTGTATTGATTCAATCATTTAGAATTGCAATGTCATTGTGAAATAGAAATGTTCATCATATTTTTTTATTCAGCACAAAATCAAGACAGTACAGATATGCAGATATACTTTACAACACGTTTAACATCATGTCTGTACCGAGACTGCTATGCTTGGGGAAGGGCGTGGGGGAAACATAAAAAGAAAAAGAAAAACAGGTACACCAGAATTTGCAGATAAAAAAATACAGTACTGTTTGAGTCCAGAAAAGAGAGTATATACATTTGACGTAAAAAAGACGTACATTGGAGGAGGTTGGGTAGGTGGGGTGGAGTCGGTGGGGGGGGGGGGGGGGGGGGGGGGGGTTTGGTTAGGCGGGGTGGGTGGGGAACACTGTACAAGCAAAACTGTACATTGGTAAGTATTACTGGTGAGATAAATTAAAAAAAAATTAAAGAAAATGACAATCAAATGGGAAATAAGATATAAACTAATAAGATGAAAATAAATATAATGCAGTGCCTTTATAGCCCTATACGCTCTATACAAGCCCACTTTATATCGAACTGTTCACCTTGCAACCTGATCAGATGAGTCATCCTCTCCATGTCCTGAATTTCTTTAACTTTGTTTAGCCATTGGTTATGTGTTGGGGGACTGGGCTTCAACCAATTAATTGTGATAATTTTCTTGGCAGCAGTTAACAGTATTTGAAGAAGATACACACTTTTCCTTCCCTCAATGCCCTCCGTTATGACTCCGAGGATGGCAGTTTTGAAATCTTGTGGGATGTCCATGTCGAATACTTTTTTTTACATCCCTGAATACATCATCCCAGAAAGAAGTGACATAATTTTGGGCATGTCCAGAAAATGTATGGTTAATTTGTTCACCACATCCCCTCCAGCATTGGCTTGTGGGAGTTGTACCTGCTTTAGCAGTCAATAAGGGGGTCTTGAAAAACATACTAATGACCTTCCATTTATATTCTCTCCAGGAGTTAGAATTAGTCACCTTATGTGCTTCAGTACAAACATCGAACCACTCCTCTTCTTGTGAGATCTCCTGTTGGAGCTCAGTCTCCCACTTCAACTTAATGTATAGCGAGTCGTTGGGGTTCATTGATATTAGGTTTTGATATAATTTAGAATGAATTTTTTGTTTTGAAGCATCAATTTGTATATTAGCTATAAAGCGTTCTATTGGAGAAGGGTGTCGAATTTTTTGTCCCAATCTTCCTGGTTTTCAAAAAAAAATCTTAATTGGAGACATCTGAAAAAGTCAGTACTAGGAAGGCTAAACTCCACTCTGAGTTGTTCGAAGGATTTAAGCTGGCCGGAGTGAATAAATTGGTAAACAAATTTCAGACCCTTTGTCCTCCATCCACTGAATCCTGCATCGAGAGTTGATGGTGTAAAGTCCCCAATGAAACCAATTGAGGTCAGGCCCGATGTTAAAGGCAAACTGAACTCTTTCTGGACCGCTCTCCATATTTGTATCGTAAATCTGGACCATACACCTATTGAGTCCTCCCTTATCTTATGTCCAGAGAATAATAAGGTAGTAAGTTGTTTCTGTGTAGATAAGTCTTTTTCCATTTTTAACCATCTTGATGACAAATCATCTGTGATCCAGGTGTGCAAGGGTCTAAGTTCAGCAGCCCAAAAATTATATTTGAGGTTAGGGATGGCCAAACCGTCAGCAGTTTTGGCCAGCTGTAATGTTTTGAAACGCACTCTAGGTAATTTCCCCTGCCATATTAAACGTGAGAGTAATTGATTTAGTAAATTTAGTAAAAGTGTGGTTATCAATTGGGATGGGCAGCATTAGAAACGGATACAGTAGTCTAGGGAGTATGTTCATTCTGATTATTTCCACCCTCCCTATCAAGGAAAGAGGCAGAACAGTCCATCTATCCACGTCCTCTCTGATCTTATTGATAAGCCTCGTGTACTTGGCTTTATACAATTGGTCAAATGTGGGTGTTATGGTATGCCTAAATATTTAATACCAGTACTTGGCCATTTAAAAGGGAAGAGGGATATGGCCTGTTGAGAAATGTTCCCCCCAATAGCCAGTGCCTCTGTTTTGTCTATGTTAATTTTATATCCAGAGTAATAACCAAATGTTTAAATTTTACTCATACGGCATGGAATCGACCTCGAAATAGAAATGTTAATTAAAAGGAAAAAGGAAAAATCTAAACCCAAGTACTAAGTACAACCATGGAAGTTTCATAAACTGCTTATGGGAAAATATTTTTTTATCCCACATCAAAGTTAGTTGAAAATGCTGATTCTGAGGACTTTGAAACTGAAATTACTCAAAAAGTACACAGTAAAAATATTTCATATAATTAGTACAAGTAGTCTAAGAGGTACTAAGTACAACCATGGCAGTTTCATAAACTGCTTATGGGAAAATCTTTTTTTATCCAACATCAAAGTTAGTCGAAAATGCTGATTCTGAGGACTTTGAAACTCAAATTACTCAAAAAGTACACAGTAAAAATATTTCATATAATTTGTACAAGTAGTCTAAGAGGTACTGAGTACAAGCATGGCAGTTTCATAAACTGCTTATGGGAAATTTTCTTTTTATCCCACATCAAAGTTAGTCGAAAATGCTGATTCTGAGGACTTTGAAACTGAAATTACTCAAAAAGTACACAGTAAAAATATTTCATATAATTAGTACAAGTAGTCTAAGAGGTACTAAGTACAACCATGGAAGTTTCATAAACTGCTTATGGGAAAATATTTTTTTATCCCACATCAAAGTTAGTTGAAAATGCTGATTCTGAGGACTTTGAAACTGAAATTACTCAAAAAGTACACAGTAAAAATATTTCATATAATTAGTACAAGTAGTCTAAGAGGTACTAAGTACAACCATGGCAGTTTCATAAACTGCTTATGGGAAAATCTTTTTTTATCCAACATCAAAGTTAGTCGAAAATGCTGATTCTGAGGACTTTGAAACTCAAATTACTCAAAAAGTACACAGTAAAAATATTTCATATAATTTGTACAAGTAGTCTAAGAGGTACTAAGTACAAGCATGGCAGTTTCATAAACTGCTTATGGGAAATTTTCTTTTTATCCCACATCAAAGTTAGTCGAAAATGCTGATTCTGAGGACTTTGAAACTGAAATTACTCAAAAAGTACACAGTAAAAATATTTCATATAATTAGTACAAGTAGTCTAAGAGGTACTAAGTACAACCATGGAAGTTTCATAAACTGCTTATGGGAAAATATTTTTTTATCCCACATCAAAGTTAGTCGAAAATGCTGATTCTGGGGACTTTGAAACTGAAATTACTCAAAAAGTACACAGTAAAAATATTTCATATAATTTGTACAGGTAGTTTAAGAAGTACTAAGTACAACCATGGAAGTTTCATAAACTGCTTATGGGAAAATATTTTTTTATCCCACATCAAAGTTAGTCGAAAATGCTGATTCTGGGGACTTTGAAACTCAAATTACTCAAAAAGTACACAGTAAAAATATTTCATATAATTTGTACAGGTAGTCTAAGAAGTACTAAGTACAACCATGGCAGTTTCATAAACTGCTTATGGGAGAAATGGTTTTTATCCCACATCAAAGTTAGTCGAAAATACTCATTGTTCTATAAAAAGGACTTTGAAACTCAAATTACTCAAAGTACACAGTAAAAGTAGTTAATATTATTTGTGCAAGTAGTCTTGAGAAGTATTAAGTACAAACATGGCAGTGTAATAAACTACTTATGAAATAATAGAAATTAACCACATGCCATCCTTTACTTTGAAATCCTCACCGGAAGTGTTCCTCTGTGGAATTGTCTGTAGCTTTAGTAGTCGAATATACTGCGCGTCCTATTGATTCGATGTTCAATAATACTGCACATACGAAACGTCCTATTGATTCGACTAAACGTCCTATTGATTCGATGCGCATTCAATGTCATATTAAGTATTTCTGTAAGATCTACTTGTGAGACTGTGTTCAAAAGTCACGTCGGTTCATTACAACAGCGTCCCAGGCTTGTTTTAATGCATTACCGTAAACCTGGAACTAATCGCGCACTCGAAAAACAAGAGCGGCTGATTTGACCACGCAAAAGCAAAAGACGGCTCACTTGACCGCAGTCCTGAACTGTTTCCTCTTGCACAAGGATGGCCCCCAGAGGAACACACGCAGAAGCATCCAGAGACATGTTTCCTTCTTAGTGCATATCAGGGTTTCCTCTGGGAAATGATCTACTCACCTCACCAGTACCTTTAAGAGACCACAATCACATCACCCCAGTGAGTCCTTCATAACCTAGTCACCAGTAAGAGACCACTGACCCCGATGTAAACAAGACGAAAGTCTTTCTCTTGTCTGCATCCCCTTAACAATTGTGTGTATTGAGTTGTACTGTACTGTCTGCAATCTGTTAATTAAAGTTTTCAATCAATCAACCACATCACCCCAGTCCTTCATGCTCTACTCACCAGTACCTTTAAGAGACCACATCACCCCAGTCCTAAGTAACCAGTGGTGCAGTCGTAATATGGGCCAAGGCCAAGGCCAAACGCCACGTGCACGCGCTCGCGTACACGTGCATGTGCATACATGTTCCCTCGGTTGCGCACAGAACAGATGATACAACTTGTCTCATCCTTCCAGTCGGAAGATCAAGCAACCCCCCACCTACAGGGCTTGTATTTGGTTGTCGGTATCCTATTAATTATGCAAAGTCTAGGTGATAAGTGCCGGGGTATACGGGCCGCGTCTATATTTATCCCAGCCGAAGAGTGCGTCGCGTTTCTCTGATTGGCCATGACGCTCATGTGACCGCGGCAGCGCGAGAGAGCGGCAGTGCGGAAATAGGCTGCATCCTCCATGTCAAGAAAGACAGACAGGCATTCTCTGTGACAAACCCTAACCTTAACCAACTCCGAAATAATGCCTAACCTTAACCCTAACCTTAACTTAACTCTAACCTTAACCAACTCCGAAAGAATGCCTAAACTTAACCAGCGGAAGAATGCACGTTTATAGCGAGAGATGATAAACGTAAAAAAAAAAAAAAAAAAATTGAAGTGATTCGAACTTGTGACCAACCGCACGGCAGGCTCCACAGCACGGCGGCGTACCAGTTGAGATAAGCGTAGATGGAAAAACATTGGGGATTACGGCTACATAATGCCGCAAGCTCTGCCGCTCCGCTCCGCGGCTGCCGCGCTGCCACGGGGCGTGTCGCAGCCAATCAGGGAAAACGCGGAAGCACTCTGCAGCACTCTTCGGCTCCAATTAAAGAATCGGCATACGGGCCGACGAGTCATTTTTGTGTCGTCGCGCCGGCACTTATCACCTAGACTTTGCATAATAATAGGATGCGCGTACTTCTGCCTCAGTGACGAAGCCCAAACGTCGTTTGACCGCGTATGCCCAGAACTGCACCCCTGTAAGTAACATAAGTGTATGTTACTTTGTATATATTGTGTTGATAGGAGTGTGTTACAGTACTTTGTTGTGTTGATATGAGTGTATGTTACAGTCAGGGGGTAGCTTAGGATGATTCCAAGGGCCCAGCACTGGGGGGGGGGCCCACATTTTTTTTTTTTTTTTACTAGACATCACTCAGGTGTATTATTGATGCTCTCATTGATACTATGTTTGTTTCTGAAGTGTGTGTGTGTGTGTGTCAAGTCAAGAGTTTTAATTGTCACGGCATACAGGTATACAATGAAATGCGGGTGGTCTTGCCCGCAACGATGTGCAATACAGTGGTACATATAATAGAATCAAAAGAAGAAAACAACATTGTGCAGTAACAGGTAGCAGGTGTGTGTGTGTGTGTGTGTGTGTGTGTGAGATATATAGAGAGAGGGGGGGGGCTTTGGTAGACTATTGCATTGGTCCATTCATTGAAGATGAACGCAATGCGACATCCTTTACTAGGCTCACCCACCAACAGTGCAGGTGCTGAACTGCTGATCCGAATGTATAGGTAAAAACCATATTATGCGTTTTCATCAATAAAAAAATGGCCAAAAAAATTCCACTCGCACGCTCACATTCACTGGGGGCCTACAAATACATTCTTTCATGGGGCCCAGAATCTGGAGCTACACCCCTGGTTACAGTACTTTGTATCTATTATATTGATGAGTGTATGTTACATTATGTGTTGATGTGGACTGCGTGTATGCTATGGATGCATATATGTTATGATGAATTGAAAATGGGGGACCCTGATGTAAACAAGACGAAAGTCTTTCTCTGGTCTGCATCCCCCACTTTGGCGACCACACTCTTGCGGCGATTTATGCCTCAGAGGACAGAGGTTTGTTTACAAACCGATGTACTTTCTAAGAGCTATATATATAATTTATAGTATTGCTATCTGTCCATTCTCATTGTCACTTGAGTGCATAAACCGTGCCTTCATAATGGCTTAAAGAAAATAAAAATCCATCGGTTGGTTGTCATTTTATAGCGTCGTGAATATAAGGTTTATCACGCTTTTCGTCTAGTCTTTTTTCCAGGAAGCTAGATAATAGGCTAAACGTTGGCGCCGTTATATCAAACGCCATTTCTGCTGTATATATACGAATGAAATAAAACAAACTGCGTAGCATCCGGACTATTACAGAGCATCTATGGATGAAATGGGGGCGGCGGGGAACGCCGATTAGTATTATTTATTAGCAATATAGTGTGCGTTCAATCAGCCATGTTCACTGATCGATCACGTTAGGTTTTAAAACAATGTCCAATCCAGCTGTAATTTGGGGGAATAGTATCCTACCGTCAGGCCATGTGATCGCCGGCAGCATTTCTTCATTAGTCATCGGATTCTGGTAGATCGATATGTCCATTGGCTAATCATAAATCCCATTATTCCAGGCTGAAATATGCGTTCGGTAACGTGATCAAAGATGGAGGGTCTTCGTTTGGAATCGAGGCTCATATGATACAACGGCATGCAAATGTCTCGATTCTGATTGGCTGAAACAGTCCATTTACACGTATGTATCTGTCACAATCCACGCTCCTGGTCCCAGGACCCGCCCACAACCGAATCACATCACTCCGCCGTGCGGATTTTTCGGAAAAACAAGATGGCGGACAATAATCTTTAACAAATGGATATGTTGATGGCGTCATAACGACTAAATATAAAGCGATTCTGTCACGGCGAATGTCTTAGTCCTTTAAACAATGTTGGATGATGTAATTGATGGGTCCTGAGTCATTGTAGAACAAAATAAAAACCGCGCGAATTGATTGATTGATTAATTTGCAATTTTCTTTTCTTCCCCTTCCTTGCCAGAGCTCAATCTCTCACACTGTCTGGCTTCCAGACACACTCACTCGGTCGCATACACACCCACACACACACACACACACACAATGTCTTAGTTGCTTAAACAATGTTGGATGATGTAATTGATGGGTCATGAGTCATTGTAGAACAAAATAAAAATCGCGCGAATTGATTGATTGATTAATTGCAATTTTTTCTTTTACCTACTTTCAATAGAAGCATCTAAGAATGAAGTTCTATAGAAAGTAGGTCTGCATCCCCTTAACAATTGTGTGTATTGAGTCGTACTGTATTGTACCCATTCTGCATCTGGTAATACAATTTTTAATCAATCAATCATTCCAATAACAACCACTAACTTCATAATTAAAAACTAAAGAAAAGTTGGATGTCTTAGTTGAAAGGCAGTTGGATGTGTTAGTTGGTTGGATGCCTTAGTTGAAAGACAGTTGGATGTGTTAGTTGGTTGGATGTCTTAGTTGAAAGACAGTTGGATGTGTTAGTTAACACTTTAATCGCCGAAGACGCTGGGCAGCGTCTTTCCCCGCCATGCTTATTCTGCCGAAGACGCTGGACAGCGTCTTTGATATCAATATTTCAAAAATCTGTGATCGAAATCATATTTCTCCCCCGGAGACATGATCAGTGGCGGCTGGCCACTAGGGGCGCCGCACCCCCTGGTTAACCCTGGTTAAAAGAGAGTAGAACAAGAAATATTGCAATAACGCTCTGAGTGCACTGTTTCATCGCTGTATCCGTCGCAGCCAATCAGTGTGTAACGCGCTGTGCGTTGAAATATGATGTATTATGATGGAACACGGTGCGTTTTGAAGTGGTCTAAGCAGCAGCGTCTATAATTTCCGTAGCCGCATTTCGCGGAGACGCTCTCTCTGATTGGCCAACGCCAGTTTCTGTTGTAGCTGTTGTGTAACTTGTGTTGTTGTGATGCAGCTATTTGTCTTAGAGCGTGACGGCAAGTTCTTTCGACGGTTAAGCTTAGGCACTCTTTCAAAGTTGGTTAAGGTTAGAGTTTGTCTTAGAGCATGGCGATAGAATGCCAGGTAGTTTGCAGTCTGTTCGACGCGGAAATGGGCAAAGAAATCATCACAGTACTTGTGTTGTGTGGTGCTAACACTTGGCTAACAAGAAGCTATATGGCGGATGCAGTCTGGACAGTGGTCTGGATATACATCAACAGTCTGGGACTGTGGGACAGTGGATTATACACTTTATCAAGCCCTCCTGCCCTGGACGTTTCAACTAAACAGTGAGTCTCTCTCTCTCTCTCAACACAGCGATGCTGTATTCCTGTGTCTCCGAGAAATGCGGCTACGGAAAGTATTGACGGTGCTTGCTGAGATGATAATAGCGCTTCAAAACGCGCTGCTGTGTTGTGAACTATAACATTAATTTCGCTGCTGCTGATGCATAATTAATGGATGAATGAATGAATGGTGAGTTGTTTAAAATGACAACATATACATGTGTTAATTATTTTATTGGATTGGGGGCGGCTACGTGGCGTAGTGGGCAAGGCGCTCGCCACTAATGCGGAGACGCTGGGCTCGCCTGTTCGAGCCCAGCGCTCCACATTGCTTTCAGTTTAGCTGGTCGTTCATACTAATACACATTGGCCGTATTAGGGGGTGGGAAACTGATGGGTGGGGATTGGGCGTTGTGGACAGCGACTCCTACAGGTCGGTTGGTGCGCCTGCGCAGTAGAATCAGGAAGTGTCGGGGGCAGCGTGAGCCTCCCACGCGTTACTCCTCGCCACTGAGAGATCGAGCTGTGCAGGTGAAAAGATGCGACTGCTGTTACCTCAAGTACCGGAGGGGACTTGTGCTATGTATGACTTAGTCCACATTGCAGCCGGCTTGTGGGAGGCAAGATACAGCGTTCGTGACAGGGGAGGGTTGAATTGGATGATACGAAATTGGGATGGGAGAAAATATAGAAAATGGGAGAAAAAGTGGATCAAAAAAATTATTTTATTGGATTGATCAGAGAGACAGAGAGAGAGATTGCTCCAGAGCATTTATTAACGTTACATTTTTAACTCGACCTAACGTGAACCCCCTGCGACCACCCAACAGTAGATAGTACGGGCCGCCACTGGACATGATATGTACTGTTGAGCCCCTCTCAACTCTCCAACGGTTCAAGAGCGCCATCTGATGGCCGATCGGCGGATCGCCCAAACAGGAAGTGATGCGGATGAAGTGGTGCTCACCCATATTTCGTCCGGGAACTCGCTATCGTTAGCGGGACTCCATCTTGACACACTGGATATCGATCGGTTGCAAATAACTCGATAAACAACATGATTTGGACGTATATACTATACTATTTTTTTAAACCTACTTTAGAGGGCCTAAACTTAACCAGTTGGAAACCAGGCGTACAGTAATAAAATTAGCAATCAACCAATCAATCAATTCAATAGGCCATTCTCACTTAAAACAGCGCAACACCCAGCTCTCTCTCAGTCTGACTCTCCTCCGCCGTTGCAGACAGGAGTGTGTGTGTGTGTGTGTGTGTGAATGTGTATGTGTGTGTGTGTGTGTGTGCGTGTGTGTGTGTGTGCGTGTGCCAGACAGTGTGAGAGTGAGCTCTGCAGTCAGGGGGAAGGAAGAAAAAATGTAAAAAAAATAATCAATCAATCAATCCGCGATTTTTCTTTTGTTCTACAATGACTCATGACCCATCAATTACATCATCCAACATTGTTTAAAGGACTAAGACATTCGCCGTGACAGAATCGCTTTATATTTAGTTGTTATGACGCTATCAACATATCCATTTGTTAAAGATTATTGTCTGCCATCTTGTTTTTCCGAAAAATCCACACGGCGGAGTGATGTGATTCGGTTGTGGGCGGGTCCTGGGACCAAGAGCGTGGATTGTGACAGATACATACATGTAAATGACCTGTTTCAGCCAATCAGAATTGAGAAATTTGCAGGCCGTTGTATAATTGGTTGGATGTCCTACTGAGAACAATTGAATGCACTTCCGAGCTGCTTCCACATGGAGGCAACTTCTCTTTTTTTTCTTTTTTGGGAACTACTTTTTCTGGCGGATGGTTTTTTCAATAAATCTTCAATTAATGTGTGTTTATTGTATAGCAATAAGGTTGGATGAATGTGGCAGTTGTATAAAAGCATTACACCACTTGCAGTCGTGATTTGTGAAAAATAAACCATGCCTAGGGGGGTCTAACGACCACCCCTAGGCATGGTTTATTGTTCACAAACCACTCCTGCGTGTGATGTAATGCTTAAGTAGAGGACTATGGTTGTACTGGGTAGTTCACAGCTGTTACTTTAGTGGCCAACAGTAGAGGACTATGGTTGTACAGGGTAGTTCACAGGTGTTTAGTGGCCAACAGTAGAGGACTATGGTTGTACTGGGTAGTTCACAGCTGTTTAGTGGCCAACAGTAGAGTTTGATTGATTGATTGAAAACTTTATTAACAGATTGCAGAATGGGTACAATACAGTACAGCTCAATACACACAATTGTTAAGGGGATGCAGACCAGAGAAAGACTTTCGTCTTGTTTACATCAGGGTCCCCCATTTTCAATTCATCAGGACATATATGACATACATGACATACAGATAGTCAGTACTGCTACATCTATACATTTATGACATACCAGATTTGCAAATACAGTACTGTTTGTGATACAGAAGGAGTCAGGAAAAGGGAGTATATACATTTGACGTAGAAACTGTACATTGGAGGAGGTTGGGTGGGGGGGGGGTTGGGTACACTGGGATATTGACAACCATACTGGGTAATCTACATTAGAGGTGGTTGGGGGGGGGGGCACACTGTATATACAAGCAAAACTGTACATTGAGGGGGGGGGAGACTGTACAAACAAACAAAATTGTACATTGGACTATTGACAAAACCATACTAGGTAAATGACTGTACAGGAGGACTATGGTTGTACTGGGTGCGTGTAGCTTTATGCCAAGCAAGCAGTGCAAAAATTTACCGTAGTGGCATGCAGTAATGCGCCTTTCATTTTCCGCCGCCCAGCGCCCAGGTCGCGCGGAAATAGGCTGTCTATTGCCATTCTCTTTGACAAACTCTAACCTTAACCAGCTCCTTAACAACGCCTAAACTTAACCGTTCTAACCTTAACCAACTCCGAAACAATGCCTAACCTTAACCTTAACCTTAACCATGCCTAACCTTAACCATAGAAATTATATTGCCATTCTCTTTGACAAACTCTAACCTTAACCAGCTCCTTAACAGCGCCTAAACTTAACCGTTCTAACCTTAACCAACTCCGAAACAATGCCTAACCTTAACCTTAACCATGCCTAACCTTAACCGGCGAAAGAATACACGTTAAAAAAAAATCACGTTAAAAAATATTTTCGATGGGATTCGAACTCGCCAGCAAACAAGCCATAGGATCCACAGCCATGTGTCCTTGCCAATTGAGCTATTGCTAGATACTGAATAAGGGGCGGTGACTTATATATATTGAGCTCCGCTCGTGTCGAACCAAGGCAGGATCTCATGCGCATGCGCGGGCACCTCGCGCGAGCACGCCGGCGCACGCACGCACCTGAGCGAGCACGCCGCCGCCGGTGCACGCACGGTAGCATTTGTCTGAAAAGAAGGGCGCTTTACCGCACTAGCGTGCGGTGACGAATGCGGAAGCATTTTTGCACTGCTTGCTTGGCATTAACGTACAGGCGTACTGCGTGGTTCACAGGTGTGTCTGTGAGCAGCCCTCCCTCCCTCCCCCTGCAGCCACTCCCCCGGGCCGTGGCTGTTAATAATAATAATAATAAAACACCATTCAATAAAGTCTCTTCTGTGTACTTTCTAAATATACTGGATGGCCTATTGATGTAAAATAACTTATTTATTAAAAGTAATTATTATATATTAATTTGATGGACAAGTGATTTTGTTTGCAGATGATTCTTTTGGAAGAAAATGTAAAACTGTGTTTGGAAGAATTGTTAAGGGTTTATTGCAATAAGGGGTAAGACCCGATAAGCATATTTCTTCTTCATATTCCTTTTCGGACAGAAGACCGTTTTGTATATTATTTTTATTATTTATTTTTCTTTTCACAGCAAATTATCTTTGTATTTTTTTTTTAAATATTGTTATTTCTTGTTCATATTTCTTGTTAGAAATAAACCATTCATAGTGTAATATAACTGAAGTTGTTAGTGTAAATGAAATAACATACAAAACTTATTTTTTTACCCAAGGCTTTTACTTACAGAACTTACTACATTGTACAAAAGGTCTATTGAATACATTCTACACATTGTTGGAAAGTAAATGATAAATGTACATAGACAAGAGAAGTCTGTGCTGTAAGGATGGGGCAATATCGCTATTCACTCTATAGCTGTGCGGAGAAAATCCACCTTAAAACAGAATTATTCCTAGGCTCTCAGTCTTGTGAATGACTAAAAGTTGGAACCAGGAGAAGCGAGAAAGATCTGTGATGTCGTCAAAAGACACACACAGGAGCTGCTCCATAAACTATGAATGAGAGGCTGAGTCTGTGGTCACATTTAATGATGGAACCTTTACACCAGTAGTGCCAACGGTCCCCAGTCTGCTATTTCACAGAGCAGGGTTAGCAAGTTAGCCGGATAACTTTGAAAACTATCTAGATTTTAATTGAATCTATAAATTTCAACTTGAATATTAGGTTTAGCAATGCATCATACATATTGATAATCAAAGATCTTTGTAATGTAATGCGTCTTACTGCGTAATCGAGCTTCATGAAATGTCCTGCTGGGCACAGGTTGACTCTGATTCTCGACAGAATCACATCAAGACTTGACAGAATCACATGAAGTCTTCAGGTGATTCTGTCAAGTGAGGTTTTCTGACCTTCATGTACAATAATCTATATAAAACTAGCCAAGCTCACAGGATTTGTTTTACAGTGGATTTTCCCTTTTAAAAACTAAGGGTGTATATGAAGGGTGCTCTTACGAATACAAGACGAATAAATTAAAACCTTCTGAGAGCTATGGCAAAAAGAATTGCACTTACTTTGTTACTTAAATACTTAAAATGCGTTATGGGTATTACTAAGAAATCATCAACTTGTGAAACAGCTCTTCAATAAATTTTAGTACACAGACTTCTCAGTGGGAGTCAGTTACCATGCCTACAATGTAGATACAACAGTAATACTTAATATCAGATAGGCTGGATTTATACAGGAAGAGAAAATCTGACCTCTAACCCTTTCAGGTGTACGTTTATGGAACGTTTTCTCAGAATTCGATGACTAGACGATTTCAGTGGAATTGACTATTTACTATATTCACACAATGGCCATGTTGCTTTTATGTCATGGTCAGGTTGGATTCCTTTCCACCCTTTCCCCACCCAAGGTGGGAGCAAAATGGCCACCATGTGAATATGGACAATTGTGTTGTTGGGGAACAGCTTGGACTGCAGTTGACTGACAGGAAATCAAATGTAGTCCATTTAGGAATGTTTATGTTGTCAATTTGAAACAGTCTATAGCTTCTCGATGGCCTGCATTATTAGAATGTTAAGTCAAAATTAATGAATGTCAAAAATGAGAGATATGGTTCACCTGAACACACAGGCCTAGAGATCAGATTGTCTGTTTCTGTGTAAATCCAGCCTAAATCACAGATAATGTTCTTGCAGGGCAAATCTTTGCAGCTCAGGCAGTCAGTTTAATCAGCAAAAGCATTTCCCCCACTTCTCAGTGATAATAATACGAAAATACATCAGCATTGAAATCTGCCTCTGCGTATTGTAACAATACTGCCCGTCATCATTTTCAAAATATATATAAATCTACTTCATATCTACAGTACAGCCAGCAGATGAGATAATAAAATACTCATAACTTGATATCTAAAATACTTTTGACAGTTTATAGGTCACAGTTTATTGATCGTAACATTGAGGAGTGGCATAAATTATAACAGCTGAGACTGATAATGGTGACACAATACAAATAAAAGTGAGTGTCAGTTTCCATGACGACAAACTGAGACATGGCCGCCACGCTGTAGGGTCCAAAACACCAAGTATGGCTTGCTTTTCAATTTCACTCCGTTTTGTGTACCGAAATCATTTAAACTGAACGCTTATTGTGCTAAATGGCCACAACAAAATGCCTGCAGGTAGGAGCTTTGATGTCAAATGAAAGCAAACATTATCCTTTTTAAGATAACTAATCCTGCAAAATTGTTAGCTAGATTGTACAGTAGGTAGTACTTATACAACTGCTTTAAAGAAAAGGTCAAAAGGTATATAGTAAATTCTACAATTCTTTAAGTCTACTGTATATGAACAGTACTGTGGTTACTGCAGTACTGTTGTTACTGTATAAATGTTCTCACACAGTGGATAAATTAGTGATATAAAAACAGAATAGTTCAAAGCTATAGGGCTGGCTAGTCGTGGACAAGAATCTCAATGATAGGATCTTTTTAGAATACAAGTGGGCTTTAACCTTTCTGTGGCTGTTTCAACCATCAACTTGTCCAGTTCTAAACCAGCTGCTGTTCATTAAAACCATAGTGATATTACCTTTCAGTGGCATCTCCAGCATTCTCAGCTGAGATGATTAAAATACATTAATCTATATAAGGCAGGTAGTAACTACAGTGTTTTCGTACAAGATACCTGGTTTAAATTACTATCTAAACTGGATTCAATTACTTTTCTTGGATTGACTGATCTTGTCTGGCACAATCGAACTAACAATTAAGTTTAAGCCCCACCCACCTTCTGCACTCCCAGGCAGGCAAAAGCACACGCTGCAAGTATTATAATAATTTTGATGAGCAATTGACCTATGTCTAGTATGAAGACTTCAAATGCTGGTTGGTTCCCAGAGATCAGAACTCATGCATGCCTGCATGCTACAGTATACTGTCGTTTGCAGTCATCCTAGTCTCGCACAGCCAGACCTCCGTTTCATCAAGCTTCATGATGGGTCTGGGGAACATCAGTACAAAAGACAGTTTAGAAAAGGGGAGGAGACACAGTGGTCATCATACCGCTACAACCAATCAGGAAGGTGCAGGAGGCGGGCATTTCTTTCAAACTCACAGCCAATTGACCCATTTCAAGCCTCGCCCTCTTTTCTGGATCCTCCAATCACAAGTTTGTCCATGGGGAAGCAACGTTTGTGATTGGAGAATCGAGAAAAGAGTGGGTTTGAGATGGGTGAATTGAATGGCGGCACTCAGGACTTCCAAGGTCTCATTGGCCCACCCAGCGAGAAGCTTGAGGAGACTGAGGTCTGGCCACACAAGATCACAGTCATGCTGAAAGGAATCCGAGCCACGACTCGGGGCGATTTAACAGTGAAACGCAAGACATGAGACAATAATTCAACGCTGGCGCTCAATCTTTCGGTTGCGCAAACAACCAGAACACGATGGGCCCGATAAAAACGAGAGAAAGGACAATGTAAGAATAAAATGTCAGTAAAAGTGAAGTAGTTGTGCCCACAGTATATTTGTCCAGAGTCCAGTTCAAGGTCCAGTGTCCCTCGTTATTCCAGTGATTCTTCAGCATCCAAGAGACAAACAACAACAAGATAAAATATTCCATATCCAGTGGCTGCAGTCAGTCCCGGTTCCAGTGTGTGTGCAATGCATGTGCGTGTGTGTGCATGTGTGTGTGTGTGTGTGTGTGAGTGTGCGCGTGGATATTAGAGTGTTAAGTGTGCTATAGGGAATGTACAATACTGGACCACAAGAGTTTCTCCATCCAGTGTTAGTTCAGCCTCTCCGGAGGCAGCGTGTGCTCTGTGTGGCTGGACAGGAAAGCTCATGTGGAGCAGGGATCCAGTGTTAGTTCAACCTCTCCGGAGGCAGCGTGTGCTCTGTGTGGCTGGACAGGAACGCTCATGTGGAGCAGGGATCCAGTGTTAGTTCAACCTCTCCGGAGGCAGCGTGTGCTCTGTGTGGCTGGACAGGAACGCTCATGTGGAGCAGGGATCCAGTGTTAGTTCAACCTCTCCGGAGGCAGCGTGTGCTCTGTGTGGCTGGACAGGAACGCTCATGTGGAGCAGGGATCCAGTGTTAGTTCAACCTCTCCGGAGGCAGCGTGTGCTCTGTGTGGCTGGACAGGAACGCTCATGTGGAGCAGGGATCCAGTGTTAGTTCAACCTCTCCGGAGGCAGCGTGTGCTCTGTGTGGCTGGACAGGAACGCTCATGTGGAGCAGGGATCCAGTGTTAGTTCAACCTCTCCGGAGGCAGCGTGTGCTCTGTGTGGCTGGACAGGAACGCTCATGTGGAGCAGGGATCCAGTGTTAGTTCAACCTCTCCGGAGGCAGCGTGTGCTCTGTGTGTACCAAGTACCAACACAACAGATACAGGTTCTTTAAGTACCAACACACCAGGGATCCAGTGGTTAAGTATCGTCAGTAATCAAATAGACAAAAGAAGACAAATAAAAGAATGCAAAACGAGGAACTTCTCTGAAGGAAATCTTCAGTGATGCAGTGATAAGAGAACAAAATGGACCACAACGTATCCACAGTGGAATGCAGTGTAAGGGGGGGGGGGGGGGGGGGGGGTGCTTCTATTCCAGTACCGTGAGAACATTATGTCTTGTTTTTGTATACTGTGGGTGGTGCTGGCGGGAAGTGGATACAGAAGAATCAAGAGGCAACCAGACTTTTATCTCAAATCAAAATGACTCCCCCACAGTAAAATACATACTTAAATAGTAATTTCATCTTGTATTCAGTCTTAAAATCAGATGTTTCTTGAAGATAAGAAGGACAATTAGGTTAGGGGGTGATTTATTATTATTTTTTCTTTTTCTTTTTTAACATTTCTAGTTCTCAGAATTAATCTCATGACCCGCCCTTATTTCAAGATATATTGCCGAGTCGAATTTTCACATAAAAATGATCTCACCATATTGGCAGCTTTAAAGATATGATTTAAGGCTGAGCACAACAAAACCACTTATCTTAGACCTCCTTTCCTTCTCCACTGAAATCAACTAGGTGGTGATCCTCTATGACCTCCCTGTGTCAGAGCCTGTAGGTGGTGATCCTCCATGACCTCCCTGTGTCAGAGCCTGTAGGTGGTGATCCTCTATGACCTCCCTGTGTCAGAGCCTGTAGGTGGTGATCCTCCATGACCTCCCTGTGTCAGAGCCTGTAGGTGGTGATCCTCCATGACCTCCCTGTGTCAGAGCCTCGTCCACCAGGTCACATCTAAGGGAGTCGGGTTCAGCGGCAGAGAAGGAGACGACGGAGAGGAGGAGGCGGGAGAGGCGGAGGTATGGAGAGACGCTCGAGTTACTCCTCATTCCTCCTCAGAATTCGAGAGGTCAGGTCACCTCTTTCGGGGGGGTGGGGGAGCGTGTGGAGTATGAAGGAGGTCTATAGGAGGAGGTATGGGGCAGAGGGGAAGATGGGGAGGTCACTCCTCATTTCCCCTCAGAGCTCAGTTGTCAGGAGACCTCTGGGTTTGGCTCCATCCTCTGAGGCCGGTTGCTGAGCCACAATGCTGTCAGGTGTAGAGGGGTGGTGGGGAACACACCAGGAATATGGGTAAGAGAAACATGTGGCATAAGTATGAAGCTAATACGAACAAAATTACATTTTCATTCATCACTGACTTTTAACTCAACTCCTAGACCAATCAATTCACTTGTTGTAGTGTGGAGGGAGGGACTAGGCACATTAAATGATTAAAGGTGTTATAGATATTTATTTTATGTAGAGTATTCATAGAAAAATAATAATACATTCACAAAGCTTTCAGAAAGGTGCGGAATAAAAGTAATGCCCCCCCCCCCCCCCAACATTGCAGGCATGTATCCCCTCCCTACTCCCCATTTCCCCACGTGGAATGCACCCGATTGGATAAATGACATGCTGGCGCGCTAGTTATCTATAGCACCTTTAACAAAAAAAAATTTCTTTTTGTCATTACAAGAATTCAAAGAATGTGGTCACAGTATGGTACATTTGTCCACTCAAACAGTGAACCTGAACATCCAGCACCAACACGCCTACTGGAGGAACATGTACAGTATGGTGTCTGCTAGGGGCTTGGGTCCTATTAGAGGTGTATTTGTAATGGATCTTACCTGGTCGCGATGATGTTATGGGATTGAGCGAGGTGGGGGTGGACTTGGGCAAGAGCACCCCCTTCGGCTGGGAGGAGAGGGGTGACCTTAGCAGTGGGGTCAAGGTCTAGCAGGCCATTAGTAAACACACCAGGAGGCTGCAGTAGAACAGGAGGGGGGGGGGGGTGAGGGCAGTCAGTCTCTACACAGCTACTATACACGCTGTTCATACACATGACCTACATCAGGAGCTACAGCTACTATACACGCTGTCATACTTCACTGCCTTGTATCACTGTTGACCTAAATATGTTATTTAATTGCAAAACCATGTCTTTAAAAAAGTTATACATATGTAACAGGTACAACCTAGTACCTGCCACGAAACTTCGACCGCGCCTTGAGTGGGAGTCGAACCCCGGGCGTCCGCACGGGGGGAAGCAACACAAACCGCTGCGCCAAGAGAGGAATTCCTCCCTAAGCGCTGAGCTTGAATGCCTCTGGGGAGTGAGTTTTACTTCCATGCACCGTAGTCACACTATCGCGGTGCATATCCGTTACACATATAAAAGAAGGTTTTGCTGAAAGGAGAGACAGCCAGCCAGATACAGTAGGTAAAAGAGCAGGTAGGTAAATATACACAGGTAAAATACATGCAGATTGCATGATATAGATAAAGACACAGCATACAGACAGACAACTAAGTAACACAAAGCAGGTGACCAGACAGACAGACACAGACACAGACATAGAGACAGAGACAGACAGAGGCTACCACTCACAGCAGTGGCAGGAATGATCCAGCGAGGTGTGATGAGAGGTTTGGGCTGCTGCACTGGTGGCAACTGGAACATGACAAGAACACAACAGGTACATATTGTTTAAGTAACACAACAGGTACATGTTCTTTAAGTACCAACACAACAGGTACAGGTTCTTTAAGTACCAACACACAAGGTACAGGTTCTTTAAGTACCAGCACAACAGGTACAGGTTCTTTAAGTACCAACACAACACATGTTCTTTAAGTACCAACACAACAGGTACAGGTTCTTTAAGTACCAACACACTTCCGGTTTAGCGTTAGAATGGAGTAAGTCGCATGTGACACAGCTGCTCACCCGTTATTTTTTTTATTGTTTTAAAAACATATTTATAAACCATTAATGCGTTTAAAACTTGACGCATATATCAACTGAGATTATCAACTAACTATATTGACCAAAAGAATCGAGATGTCACCAAAGAAAGACACAACGAGACCAAAACCAGTCGCAGAGGACCCGCCTAAGGAAGCAGGATTCGTGCGGCAAATAGCAGAGAATATAGACGTGACAGTGGCCGCTTCAAGTTCAACCCCTTCAAATACCTCCGCGGACACCGAATATATCATCCGGAGAATGGAGAAAATGGAGAATACAATAACCCAAAAAGTAGATGCTATCAAAGAATCTATCGAAGGCAAAATAGAAGCGCTAAGAGCGGACGCCGATGCACATATTAAGCGCACCGAGGCACTGGAAACAGGTATGGAAGTCCACCAACAAAATTTCGTTCGAATCTACAAAGACGTGGATGATATCAACGTTAACCTAACTGCTGAGATGAAGGGAAACTACAAAGAACTCAATACGGAGCTCAACGATATAACGATGGAGCTTAAGCGAATCAATGAAGAACAGAAAACCAAAATATTCTAGATGGAATATCAAAAACGCAAGCTGAATATTCGTATAGTCGGTCTGGACGAGTCGGTGAGCTGCGCACACCCTGAAGAGTTTGCCACAGAATTACAGAAAATCTTGGGACCAGAGATCCTTCCTAAAGTACCAGAGGTGGAACAGTGCTACAGATTGGGGACCCGATCCAGTGACAATAACGTTAAGCCCAGAGTGATATTGGTTATCCTGCGCCAAGTCAGAATAAAAGAAATGATTATTCGTGAAACTCGCAGGATGAAAGGCAATCTGAAATACAAGGATATATCAATACACTGCTTTGAAGATTATTGTTGTGAGGTAGTGGACCTGCGTGCCAAGTTCAAGACGGTGATGTCTCAACTCTATCTGGAGAAATACAGACCCCTATTAATATACCCTGCAATACTTTGCATCGTCGATAAACAAGGAGCAAGGGTTTTCCTCAACTCGCCTGAAGATGCAGCCAAATACATGTCTGCACAACACGCAGGATAGTGTATAAATGGCCTTTTAATCTCTGTTATGCATGGACACCATATAGTATAAACTTTAATGAACCGATGATTTGGGACAGAGAGACCTACGAGCTCAGAGTTATTGAATGTTTTCCCCGTCGGGCTTCTATTATTGCGGACATATTGGATTCAAAATTGGAACACTCCAGAACATACTGGAACATTCGAACACTGTAAAAACGACATATTGGAATAATCTAGAACATCTAAAGCATTCTTTGATATAGGGAACATTCTGGAATAACAGCAATACGTGGCCAGACATACTACCAGAAGCCCTTCGGGGGAATAACCAACAGCATCTAGCTGCAGAACCACAGAACCATCACAGCAGCGGCCGGCTGGAATAACATTCTTCACAACGGATCATCGCCCACCCCTGGCCAGGGGAAATGCTGCATATACGTATTTAAAAACTGCTTTTTATTAATTGGAAATATTTCCACTACTTCTCCAATTTATACTTTAGATGTTTAAGCATAGCAAAGCTCTTTTAAGATCTAAGTTAATGTTCTCTTCCTTTTACTTGTTTTTTTTCTTCTGTTTTCTCTGATTTATTGAGGCTCTCTTTTCAGTTCAATACCTCCATATTATTCATGGGTTACTATAAATTACACAAGTTCATATAAAATGTAAGTGATTAGGGCATGATAATTGAAGCATATTTTTGGTCTTTATTTTTAGTTTTATCTTATTTTAATTTTTATTTAACGGGAAAGTGGCCAAGCCACAGTCGACATTCTACTTATGGTAGAATTTAGAGTGTTAGATCCTATGGTATACATAGGAATGTTAAGGATAATTGGATCATTCTGGGATATCCGGTGGTGTAAGGGAGGGAGTCATACGCAAAGGTTGTGTTCATGGAACACAATCCTGTACGACTCTCGGTGGGAGGGGAGGGAAGGGGATTTTTATTTGTATATATGTATGTTTTTAAGCTCGGCTCTCAACGGGACCTCACTAGTTGGATGTATATCTATTATTGCCTCGCACTCCAGAAGCATTACCAAAAACTACACTACAACATGTATAGATTATGGCTAGTTTGAATATAATGATCTGGAACACCGGGGGAATAAATAACCAACTCAAACGCAAAAGCGTGCTCACACTGATGAAAAAAGAACATGTGGACATTGCTCTGCTAAGCGAAACGCACATTCTAGAGAAAGACATAGATAAATTAGCGGACAACACATATCATAATATTAGTCACTCTTCTATTGGTACGAGAACTTGGGGTGTAGCCATAGTCGTTAAACGTAAGTTGAATATTGTATTAAAGGGAGTATGGTCTGATGTAGAAGGTCGGATAACTATAGCTAAGATTGTACATAAGAACAGGAAAATAGCGTTGGTAGCGGTATACGCCCCAAATTTGTACGAAGAGGATTTCTTCACTACACTAACCAATGCAATGTTAGACATTCCCGATTACTCATTTATAATAGGTGCGGATTTTAATGCCATCTGGAACCCAAGGATGGACAAATCTTACCTCGCCTTTTCCAGCGAACAAAAGAATTCATCTAAGGCATTAAAGGATTGGTCGAAGATTACAGGTGTAAATGACTTATGGCGATTACTTAATCCCACGACCCGAAAGTACTCTTGTCGATCTGCGAGACATAACACATTATCCAGAATAGATTATGTCTTTGCATCACAGAGACTATTTGATAATTATGAAGTGGAAATGATACCCAACGCACTATCAGATCACTGTTATTTACTCCTTAAAGGAACATTTGGTATACTATCCTCCCGAGCCCCAAGATGGCGATTTAACTCGATGCTGCTTAATAACAAGGAATTCATTACACAACTCAAAGAAGCTCTTATAGTATTCCAACGGGAGAATGCAAACTCGGTGCAAGACCCCAGAATAATATGGATGTCGGTAAAGGGAATGATCAAAGATTTCACTGATAGCTTTTCCTCCAAAATGCGCAAGAATCAATGCACAAAACTGGCTGAGCTGGAAACGCTTTACTCAACGTTATTTAATTCTCTAAAATACAACAACTCAACTCGACTAGAGAATCAAGTTAACGTACTAAAAATAGAGATCAATGCCATATACAGACAACAATCGGAAATACAAATACGCAGCACAAGACAACAGCAGTACTCCCAAGGTTCTAAACCTAGTCACCTATTAGCCATGCGATTAAGAATTAATGCAAAATTTGCAGATATAACTACCATTAGAGCACAACAAGTACTTGAAACAGACCCTGTAAAAATAAACGATACATTCAAAGAATTCTACTCCGACTTATATAAATCAGAAACGACCTTCGATCAAAACAAAATGGACACATATCTTAATCAAATTATTCTCCCTAAACTTTCAGAGGATGACGCTAAACAGTTAGAAACACCGATCACACTAGAGGAACTCAAGAAGGCCATATCCGAAATGCAAAGTGGTAAGGCTCCTGGAAGAGACGGTATCCCATCAGAAATGTACCTTTCTTGTTGGGACATAATTGGACCCTTATTACTAAATATGATCTTATACTCAGTCAAGGAGGGGAACTTCCATAAGAATGACAATATTGCACTCATAACAGTCCTCCTTAAAAAAGACAAAGACCCCAACGAGTGCGGTAGTTAGACCTTTAAGCCTCCTCGGAACCGATATCAAACTGTACTCTAAGGTATTAGCCATCAGATTACAAAAGCATATGACGTCTTTAGTTCACCCGGACCAAACTGGCTTCATAAGAGGCCGCCTGATCACTGATAACATAAGACGAATACTGCACGTACTAGATGCCGACAAGGATGACACCATACCTAAGGCGATGCTGTCCCTGGATGCTATGAAAGCCTTTGACAGGCTGGAATGGTCGTATCTATGGGCAGTATTAGAAAGGATGGTGTTAGGAAAAGGATTCATTGATATGATTAAAGTATTATACAAAGACCCATCGGCCATGATTACAACAGGTACAATCATCTCCAAAATCTTTCCGGTATCACGCTCAGCCAGACAGGTTGCCCTCTTAGTCCCGGACTATTCAATCTATCATTAGAGCCTTTAGCACAATATATAAGACAATCCCAATCCATAGAACCAATCGTAATCAAGGGCACACAACATAAAATTAGTTTATATGCGGACGACGTAATATTGTTCATGCAAAACCCCAACACAGCATTGCCTCACCTTCTCAAGCTGATTGAGAACTTTGGTGATTTATCGGGATTTAAGATAAATTGGCCGAAGTCGGCTTTCCTTCCACTTAACACCCCTGCAAAAAAAGATATAACCCTCCCAGGAGAGATACCTATGGTAAAACATTTTAGATGCTTGGGAGTGGAAATATTCCCCACCATAAGACAAACGGTGAAGCACAATTACACAAAAATCCAAAACAAAATCAAAGACGACCTTGATAGGTGGGCAAAACTTAAAAACACAGTACAAGCATGGATATCAATAGTTAAGATGGATGTACTACCTAGAATCAACTTCTTCAGTTCAATGCTACCGTTACCCCCTCCAGAGGGTTACTGGAAAAGATTACACTCCTCCACATACAAATTTATTTGGAATAACAAACCACCACGTATAAAAAGATCCACCGCACAGAGAAATAAAGCAGATGGTGGCATGGCATTTCCAGATTTTTTCCAATATTTTAAGGCGTACACATTTGACCCCCAAGCATTAGTATCCTGGAGAAAATTAGAAGAAAACATAGTAGCCCCACATAGACTGAAGGACATAGCATACACTAAACTACCAATCAAGCACTGTGAACGGAAATTTGGCCCCATAATTACTCATGCGATCCGGATATGGCGTGAAACACAAAAAAAAAATCCTAACCCACATAAATGGCACAATCATACTCCCTTATTCAATAACAATGCACTCTTAATTGAAAAACGACCTATAAGATTCCCTATATGGGAAGAGCAAGGCATACACTCATTAGGGGATGTTTTTAACAAACAGGGTTTTTGTAGTTATGGAGAAATATGCAAAAAATTTAATCTCACCAAGTCCACATGGCTTTTTTACATACAGTTACGGCTATGTTTGAAGTCTCACAGTGTTCCATTAGACATACCAATTGAACACCACAGATACCACAAATTCTTCTATGAAAGAGAGACATCGAGAGGTTTTGTTTCAGATTTGTATCATCAATTACTAACATCCTCGTATGAAACCCTCCAACTAGACTCTGCCTGGAGGAGGGATATACCAGACCTGGAAAATGACTGATTGGCAAGGAACCCGGACCATCAACAAATCAATCTTAACTATATTCACAGGACATACTTGACTCCTATAAGACTGAGCAGAATGGGTCTTAAACAAGACTCCAAATGCTCCCAATGTACAAATGGGGACGAAGGGACATTTATGCACATGTATTGGGACTGCCCACCAGTTAAGACATTCTGGAAAGATGTGACCCAACAATTATCAAAACTCGTATCTTGGAATATACCTGTACACCCCTCGGTATTACTATTGAATGATGTTTTTGAGTTTGCAGTAAATCCACAGCTAAAGAGATTGGTTTTATCGGGTATCACAGTAGCTAAAAAGCTGATCGCATCACGCTGGTTTCAACCGGAAAAAATGTGCCGGAAAGTTTGGTTTCTTACATTTGCCCACCGGCGCAACGCACCACTTTGCCGAACTCTAGCGGCTCGGGTGTGATTAAAAAAATAAATACAATATATATAGATAAGAATATATAAGAACACGTACAGTACTTGTGATGAGAAGACAACAGCTGTTATGTAAAGTCTATGGTATACAGTGTATCTACTAAGATAGAGTTAGCTGACAATTAAAGCCCTATTTGTTGCCTGTCGATTGCCGCTTCAGGCGACAAAATCCGCTCAGCGGTTCTCGAGTTACATGCCGATATGTGAGGCGTGCGCCAAAGTACACGGCAGACTTTTTCTAAAAATGTTATTACCACCCGCGACTCCCGGGGCTCTAGCTCAGTCAATCATTTGGCTAGAAGATTATTGGACATGGTTGTAGCCAATGAGAGTGGCTTTCCAATGATACCCCACGTGGGGATCTGCAAATCAGGAATCTAGGTGAAAAGTCACTAGCGAAAACAGGACGAGAAAAAGCCACAGAATGCATTGGAGTCAATGAGAAAACTGAAACCGGCAGAGCTTTTTTCCCTCCCAGTTTACCAAAATCGCTCCTAATCACTAATTTCTGAACGGATTTCTATGAAATCTGGACATGTACTACATAAGACCTCAGGCCATGGACCCAGGGTGTTTTCCAGTTCATAAAATGTTTTGGAAATACTATATTTGGATATTGCAACAACTACAGAAAAACGATTAACAAGTAACAAGTTTTTCTACAACTCGAGTTCAGAGTCAGACCTACAGTATGTTACTCTATTTCATTAGCACTAAAAGTGATCTTTCTTTATTGTATCAGAAACATCAGAATGTTATCTTTCATAAGAGACCAGGCTTATGCATGTGCTATAAGTATAAAGTATAGTATTATGGTTTGCAAAAAAAAGTATGCAGTCCTCAAAAACGAAAAAGAAAATGGACACTTTTTGGGGCGCCTGTTAACACTTCCGGCGCCAACAGCAGAGGGCGCTGTGACCCTTTAGCGCCAGTGCTTTATCCAATGTAGGATATGACTTATTTGCGAGTGGTTAAAATATATCTTAAATTATGGCTATGGGTCTAATACACCCGTCGCTTATCAATGAGTTGCTTGCAGTCAACATGTACAAAACGGATTGTTTTTTCATCGCTACATTTCCGTTTTATACCGTTTTGAATAAGAGTATAGTTTTGGTGATTTCTAGTAATTCCAGAGAAAGACGCAATAATAGCCCTTTAGTGGAATACACAAAACACGTTTTTCGGCTGATTTATGAATAGTTTTCAAATAAACGCTAGATTATCGATAGTATATGTGTCCTCATGCACGATACAGAAGCGGGCTGAAAAATCGCTTATCCGTGCCTTGGTTCGGCGCCAACGGCACGCACACACACACACACACACGTTGTGATCGCTGTGAAAGAAACATCTGATTAACCCAAGATTGGTAACATAGAGTCCTTACCTCACATCTGATGTCCTGCAAAAAGATTTATCCAATTCCTGATCGCCATTCCAAATCTTGATCGTGTTTAGACTTCCGGTTTACGCTCAGTTCGGATGGCGGCGTAGTTTTTCCGAGCTCTGTGACCACTTCACTTTTATATTGATTACGACGTTAATTTACGACATACTTTCACATAATACATCGCAGAGATAGCAAAACAAATATCGAACAAGAAGGGGACATTAAATGAGATGGACGTTGAATGTATCAGGTCTTTGTTCCATGCTGAGCTCGATGCTAGCATACTCCAGCTATCCAACAGACTGAACTCGCTCCAGGAGGAGGTAGCTAGCGTGACCACACGGCTCTCTATGGTGGAAGAAGGGATGGCAGAGGTTGCGGTCGTGGCTGAAACCAACGCCACAGAGATCTCGGCGATTGAAGTTAAATTCATTTTTTATGAAAATAAGATCACGGATCTGGAGGACCGGAACAGGAGGTGTAATATTAGAGTTTATGGATTGCCCGAGGGCATTGAAGAAGACGCGCCGATTTCATACCTAGAAAAGATGATTCCTCAATGGTTTCCGACCATTAAAACACCGGAGATTGAGCGAGCGCATAGGATTTTTAGAAATGGCCCCTCGGATAAAGCCGGACACTCACGCACTTTTATCTTTTGCTGCCTGCGGTTCCCTACAAGCTATTTTACGAGAAGCAAGAAAACATCCCCGGAAAATGGGCAACTATACACTGAGATTCGCCGCCGACTTCAGCAACCATACCGCCAGACGCCGCAGGGCCTTCTCGAAAGCCATGGGGATTGCTCGTGAGAGGGACATAGAAGCATTCCTAATTTACCCTGTGACTCTGAAAATCAAGGTAGGCCGCGGAGTTGTGTCCGTCAACCACCTATTCACATCGGCGTCCGAAGCGGAGCGGTTCCTCAGACGCGACATGACGACGACGTCCACCCCGTCCGAGGATGGTGAGGCGCCGAGCACCGGGGAGTAGCAGAGCTTCGGGCCTGGGTTAGCTTAGCGCAAGCTATGCTGGCTATCGGGCTCTATCAACTAACGATTTCGTTCCATTCTCCTAACACGGCCTTTCTATTCAACAGAACGGTAACATTCATGGTATTATCTACGCTATATATCTCCGGAAATGGGTATGTACATCGACTATTTTTTAATATAATTCAGACGACTTGTGCTTTTTGACGCACTAGTCTTTTTTTTGTCTATTGAACTTCGCAACTGGACTCCGC
The DNA here is from genome assembly GCF_963971535.1 of Notolepis coatsorum. Taxonomy (NCBI): domain Eukaryota; kingdom Metazoa; phylum Chordata; class Actinopteri; order Aulopiformes; family Paralepididae; genus Notolepis; species Notolepis coatsorum. Next base: position 18,463,563 of record NC_140169.1, read on the forward strand.
ATTGACTGTTATGCATACTATCTTTTTTCAAGTTTGTATTTGGACGAACTGTACTTCATAACTTTCACTCGAACGAGCTATATGCTAACGTATCGGCCGGTCGGGAGGGAAGGATCTCTCTTGGCGGAGCTATCTATGTGAATCGGGCTAACAAGCCTAATTACACTATGCTCATGGCATGCCGGCTAACCAGCTCTCCTAGCTAACACTACCTCGCCACGTGTTTACTGTGGCTCTTTAGCTACAGTTGCACACAGACTCTTTTTTCAAGTATAATGCGGACGACCGGCGCTCTTTAACGCATTGGCCTTTTATTGTCTGCTCTAGTTCATCTCAGACGAATTGTGTTTTAATATTTCTGCTGTTACCGTTGGCACTTTAAACTGCGCATTGAACGTTGTATCGATTTCCCCTCTCAGTTGAGTGAAATGGGTTCTACTTTTCTGATTTGTTACAATATACCTTACAAGTTATTAGTATGGTTAAGATACATATTGTTGCTGTGGTTGCTGTGCTCGGTCAGGGTTGACCAACTGATATTTGATCGTTACCTGGACAAGTATTTTGAAGGGGGGGAGGGGGGTGGGAATGGGGGATTGTGTGGTTTTATGTTTTTCTTTCCATTCGAATCGCTCTGTTTTATGTTTGTTCTCACGCTCACGCTCTGATCTCAATAGGACCTTAACAAATGGTTATATAACTGCTATGGTACTCTACTCCAAACGAATTACATTCAGTCATACTGCAGCCTTTTTAGACTATGGCTAATTTGAACATATTGATCTGGAATACAGGGGGTCTCAATATACCACATAAACGCACAAGTGTACTAATGTGGCTAAAAAGGAAGGAAGTGGATTTTGCATTACTGAGTGAAACACGTTTTATTGGCGGATAACACAAGACTGGCAAATAAATTATACCATAACATAAGTTATTCTTCTTTTGACACCAGGACCCGTGGAGTAGCCATAACAGCGAAGCGGAAATTGAATATAAAAACTGTTAGATGTGTGGTCCGATGCAGAAGGTCGAATTACTATTGCTAAAATAGAATGTTCCAACCGGAAAATTGCGCTGATTTCTGCTTACGCCCCTAATGTGTATGACGCTAACTTTTATGCTGTTCTCACTGCAGCAATGCTGAAACTACCTGATTACTCATTAATAGTAGGAGCTGATTTTAATGCAGTTTGGGATCCATTGATTGATAGGTCCAGTCACGCTGAATCCCCTAATCAGAAGCAGGCTACCACGGCCCTACGAGCCTGGTCTAAGGACACGGGGGTAATCGATATGTGGCGATCGCTCAACCCATCCGCGAGAGATTATTCCTTCTTCTCATCGAGACATAAGACTTTTTCAGGATTGATTGTTTTTTCTTCCCCACGGCTCTTTGATAGCTTTGATGTTGACTTGTTATTACCCATAGCTAGGGCTGTCTTAAATACTTCAAAGCTTCGAAGCTTCGTTCGATGGCACAAGCTTCGAACATTAAAAAAAAATCAAAGTTAAAATAAAAAAAAAATATACATTTTTTTTCAATTTTTTTTTTACTTCGATTTGTGTGTGTGTGTGTGTGTGTGCGTGTGTGTGTGTGTGTGTGTGTGTGTGTGTGTGTGTGAGAGAACTACCCATCCCAGTTAGGACAGCCGAATCCCGTCCAATCTTTCGCCGTCGACTAAAGACTCACTTCTTCAACCATTATCTGAAATGATTAAAAAAAAAAAATAATAATAATAATCTAACCGTGACTAACCTTACTGTCATGCACTTTTCCTAATAAACTAACCTACACTGTAACACGCAACACTTTGATAAACATTGTTACTCAGCTGATAGAGTTGTACCCTTCTTGCTGTCTTGTCGTACAGAACTTGTAAGTCGCTTTGGATAAAAGCGTCAGCTAAATGACTAAATGTAAATGTGTGTGTGTGTGTGTGTGTGTGTGTGCGTGCGTGCGCATGGGGCCATTGGGTGGGGCTGGGGGACAAATACACTGGAGGAAAGTAACCCAGCTCAGCACTGCCCAAATTATATCATCACTATTGCCTGTTTGAAGGATATCATCCTCAAATACATATACACCTACATGCCTTGTAGAATTCCACACATAAGAAAGAAAGATACTGGGATGAATAAACAAAATAGGAAATAAAATTTAGATAAGGTGCTACTGAGATGTTTTGGTGAGTTCTTTGTTTTTTTGTGGAAGTTGCCCTTCTTAAAAATGCATGAACATTCACTGATAATTGGTCTGTAGTGGAGTCTACAAGGTCTACATTGCCGGACCATGTAGAATCCGGACCTTGTAGACTGACATAATTCTGTGCATAGTTTAGTCTACACAGGCCATATTTCAAATAATCTAAATCTTACTTCATTCATCTTAAACATTCTTGATTTGGGGGATTGGTAGTTCCCATGAAATCTGAAGTTGTTCAAACGACAACAGCGATCCACCTTGAATTAAATCACACAGCCGAGTGAAACCTTGTTGGCTCAGTCACGAAAGGGGCTACTTAATTAATTAATCCAACCCACTTTATTTATAGAGCACATTTAAAAACAACAAAGTTTATGAAAGTGCTGTACAAGTCCCACAACATAAGATAAAAAAAAATTAAAAATGTCGAAGCTTCGAATTAAAATCGAAGCTCGGCCCCGAAGCTTCGATTGCCAAAAAAAGCTTCGAAGGTCAGCCCTACCCATAGCACTTTCAGACCACAAAGGTATCCTCCTTAACACTTTGATTACCACTGGTGAACATGGTAAAACGTGGTTAAATGCCACCACCCACTTCAATGATAGCGTTGTGAACGCATAATCTCTGTCTTAAATGATGGCTATGTGTCTAATCTGCCCGTCGTTTATCAATGACTTGTTTGCAGTCAACATTGTCGAAACAGATATTTTTTTATTTTTTTAATAATCGGTTCATTTCCGTTTTATAGCATTTTGAAAAGCCCTCGTTTTTCAGGAAAATATATAGATTCCGTGATAAACGGCATTTACTGGAATATTCTGGCATACACAAAAACTTTGTAATTTTTCGGCCTATTTATGAATCGTTTTCAAATAAACGCTAGATTATCGATAGTATATGTGTACTTATGCACGCTATAGGAGCGCGCTGAAATATCGATTCTCTCATTTCCTGATCAGCGCGCACACACAGACACACACACATATGGGACACATTGATATATCTGTGAAAAAAGCTCTGATTACCCCAAGACTGGTAAAATAGATTCCTTACCTCAGATCAGATGTTATCCAAAAAGATTATTCCAATTCCTGATCGCCATTCCAAATATCGATCGTGTTTATTGATTCAGCGTTGGGTACTGTAAATATATATTCCACGCGTTTTCCGGGCCGGCGATCAACTTGGGTCTCTTCAGTTGGCTTGACGGAAAAGTAAAATGAGGAAACTGGCCCCCCCCCCCTTCATCAGTCTAAACGAATGGGGTGCAGTTACACAGGGAGAGACGATAGGGGGCGGTATCTTCCCAATTGAGCTCAGAGAGACTCTGCAACACTAGCGTGAGGCTCGATTGATGAAATATGAATTCAAATCGCCAATAAAAAAAAACACGACAAACAAACGCTATATGTTGTTGGCGGCACTCAACTGGCGGCATAAACTAACGACTTATAGCGTCGTTGGCATCCAAAGTGTTAAGGTTTCACTCAGTAAAATAACGCCCTGTGCCCCTAGGTGGCGCTTTAAATCTACACTGCTGAAAAATGGGGATTTTAACTTGCAATTTAAAGAAAAGCTCACTGAATTCCTGCAGTTTAATACGGGCTCGGTACAGGATCCCAGAATTTTATGGGATTCGGTTAAAGGGGAACTATCTTATAAATGGCCTTTTTCAGTGTTTAGCATTGTTTCCTAGCTATGTGGACTTATATTAATAGGATATATGTCTCTAATTCTCATATTGGCACATTCTTCCAATTCTCCTCTCACAATATTCACCCTCACTGAACTGAGTCATCTGAAAATGTGCATATCTGTGATGTCAGAGATTTCTCAGCTGCATAATAATGTGGCGGTTGATGTGGCAGTTGGCACCAGGCCACACAGTGGTTGGAGCCCAGCCTCAAAACGGCATAAGATCTTGAGGTAGAAAAATGCTGTTTTTGAGTACTTGATTAGAAATACAAAACAATGAATTTTTTTTGAAAAGAAAACCTTACAGAGGTGTTCCATAGACTCACAGGAATTGTGTAAAAGTGCTCAAATAGTGAAAGAAATAGTAAAATAGTTCCCCTTTAAGGGTTTTATCAGAAATAACACTACTCTCTTTGCATCTAATCTCCGCAAGGGACGTCTCTCCAAGCTGGTGGAACTGGAAAAACTTCATGCCACGTTGATCTCTTCATTGCAGCACAACTACTCTAGTCGACTGGAGCTTCAAATTAAGGTAGTAAAAAAGGAGATTAACTTCATTTTAAGACAACAATCTGAATTTCAGATGCACAGGACAAGACAACACTACTACTTTCACGGCTCCAGGCCTAGTCACCTTCTAGCTATGAAGATATGTGCCAGTGAGTAATTTGCGGATATCCCTTCCATTAAGAACCAGCAGGGGGAGGTAATCACCAACCCCAAAAAAATTAATGATACATTTAGCTCTTTCTATTCCAATCTGTACAAGTCAGAGGTGGTCTTTGATCATACCAAGCTGGAGGATTTCCTTGATCGAATCAACTTACCACATATCACAGAAGATAGTGCTAAACTGTTAGCTGCACCTATCACGCTAGCTGAACTTAGAGAGGCGATTGCGGATATGCAACGGGGCAAGGCTCCCGGATGGGACGGCATCCCACCGGAACTCTATCGCGCATTCTGGAATGTACTCAATCCCTTATTACTCTCAATGATTTTACATTCAATCAAAGAGGGCAATTTTTCCAGAGATGTCAATATGGCACTTATATCTGTTTTCCTCAAGAAAGATAAGGACCCCACCGAGTGTGGCAGCTACAGGCCCCTAAGTCTCCTCGGAGCCGATCTTAAGCTATATGACAAGGTTCTAGCCACCCAACTTCAAAAGCATATGACATCCCTAGTTCATCCTGATCAGACCGGCTTCATAAGAGGCCGCCTGGTTACTGATAACATCAGACGGTTACTGCATGTGATTGATGCCAGCAAGGATGTGGCAGTCCCTACAGCGGTCATGTCCTTGGACGCAATGAAGGCGTTTGACAGATTGGAGTGGTCTTACTTGTGGGCAGTTCTTAGAAGGATGGGGTTGGAGAGGATTTTATTCATATGATCAAAGTTCTTTACACAGGGCCTTCGGCCATGATCTTAACAGGAAAGTTCTGCTCGCCACTCTTCTCTGTCTCGCGCTCTTCCAGACAGGGTTGCCCTCTTAGTCCCGGCCTTTTCGCCTTATCTCTCGAACCTTTAGCTCAATACATAAGACAATCCCAAATTATATCTCCTGTTTCAATTCAGGGCACACAGCACCATATCAGCTTATACACAGATGATGTTCTCCTGTTTATGCAGAATCCCTCCGTCTCTCTACCTCATCTTCTCAATGTGATAGATGAGTTTGGCAGCCTATTCGGCTTTAAGATCAACTGGCCAAAATCTGCTTTTCTTCCACTTAATGAGCCTGCGAAGGCTACCATTCTGCCTGCAAACATACTTATGGTGGAGCACTTTAAATGTCTCGGAATTGAAATATTCCCTACTATTAGCCAGACGGTATGGTATAACTACTCCAGCTTGGGTGACAGGATTACAAATGACTTCAACAGATGGTCAAAATAAAAAAAATCATTACGTCAATGATTAAAATGAATATTTTACCCAGAATTTATTTTATCAGCTCGATGCTCCCGCTGCCTCCTCTTGCTGGTTACTGGCAGAAGTTGCATTCTGCCTCATATAAATTCGTTTGGAATAATAAACGCCTGCGCTTGAAGAGATCAACTGCCCAAAGAGGTAAACTCGATGAAGGCTTAGCATTTCCAGACTTTAAATATTATTTTTAAGCTTTCTTTCTGAGACCTCTGATCACTTGGTTTGACACTCAAGCAGCTGTGTCTTGGCGACCATTGGAGGAGAAGATGGTGTCCCCACATAGACTTCAAGATATTGTGTATACCAACATTTCAATTAAGCAATGCAAATTACGATTTGGCCCGCTTATCACACATGTGATTCAGACCTGGCGCGATACCCAGAAAGCATGTACTAACCGCCATAAATGGCACACACATTCCCCTCTATTTAATAACAATTGACTCCTTATTGGTCAACAACCTATTAGAAAGAAAGGTATCCATACGTTGGGGGACATCTTCGATAACTCTGGTCTCCGATCTTTCCAAGATCTATCCAAGGGATATGATCTCCCCAGAACCTCCTTTTTCTTCTATTTACAAATAAGAGCAGCCCTGAGGGCTCATGGCGTTCCATGGGATGTTCCACTGGAGCGTCACCGTTTTCACAAATTCTTTTATGACAAAGAGACAGAGAGGCTTCGTTTCTGACTTTTATCGCCATTTACTTACGTCCTTGTATAAGGACCTCCCCCTTGATACGATTTGGAGAAAAGATATCCCGGAGTTGAATGTAGTGTTGTCACGATACTGGAATTTCGACTTCGATACGATACCTTGAAAAGTATCGATACTTCGATACCATTTCGATATAATATTTTTTTTTTTTTTTTTAAACAAATTTAGCTTTTGTTGCTGGTTGATTCTCCTCAGCTTCTCTCTGGTACTATAAGAGAAGATAAATATAACACTTTTAAAACCCTTTGTTTATCTTTAGATCACACAATTAAAAATAACTGTTCATCTCACTTCAATCATTTTTATTGCAAATGCAGAACATGGTATTTTCTCAAGCAGACAGATGTAAACACTGTAATCTGTGTTGCATGTACCTGACAAACTGAACTGTTTGTATTACAGTTAGTAACAGTTTCGATTTTTATTTAAAGATAACGAGAGCAAGCGAGCGAGAGAGAGAGAGGTAGTGGTAGATAGAGAGAGAGACAGAGAGAGAGAGAGAGGTAGCGGTAGATAGAGAGAGAGAGGGAGAGAGAGAGAGGTAGCGGTAGATAGAGAGAGAGACAGAGAGGTAGCGGTAGATAGAGAGAGGGAGAGAGAGAGGTAGCGGTAGATAGAGAGAGAGACAGAGAGAGAGAGAGAGAGGTAGCGGTAGATAGAGAGAGAGAGATAGAGAGAGAGAGGCTATGCTCGGAGCATTTTAGTAACGTTACATTTTCAACAAGATTGCTGCTATTTAAACACTTGATGGAAACGGGGTAACGTTAACCTTATGTCGACTGTAGTATTGTATGACCTCGACATAACGTTTAAACGTTAACGTTACTCCGTTTCCATGCAGTATTTATAACGGTGGCCAGCTAAGCTAACGGAGCTAACTGCTAGCAGTAGCTAACGTTAGCTGGTAGCTGTAACGTTACAACGAATGATATTATGCGCCATCAGTAGACAACGTATCATGTATTAAACTAGAGTTAATGGTTTAATGCTTCAGTCACAGTGACGTTGAAAGAGCAGCTGTCACGAACCTCTTTCATTTATTTATGGAGATCCGTGCTGGCACTGCTAAAATGTTTGTTTACTAACTGAAGACGGCTCTGAGGGGGAGGGCTGGACTCGGAGCAGCCGGAGGGGCAACCGCGCTCTGAACAGCGCGTCATCAACTTGCTGTAGAACACTCGCCAGCTGGTACCGATACTGCAGAAAGTAACAGTATTTCGGGAAATGAGTATCGAAGCCGTTTTAAATATTCAGTATCGATATGTATCGATACTTCGATATTTTTGACAACACTAGTTGGATGTAGATTTTGATTGGGATGCAGTCTGGGAAAATGTCTGGCTGTCCTCACGCAACCCAGATCACCAACAGATTCATCTACATTTTATTCATAGGACTTATTTGACCCCTAGACGACTGAATCTAATGGGTCTCATACCCGACTCTCGATGTACCTTATGTCCAAACGGGGCCATCAAAACATTTATGCATATGTACTGGGAATGTCCTCCTGTTGAGCTTTTCTGGGAAGAGATTACCACCCAGCTATCAGATATTTTCTCTATGACTATACCTGTCCTGCCTTCTGTATAATTACTGAATGAGGTTTCCCAATTACCGACCTCTACACATGTGAAGAGACAAATTTTAGCCGGCCTCACAGCTGCAAAGAAATTGATTGCCTCACGGTGGATACACCCAGACAAGCTATGCCCGAAGGTATGGATTCTTACCTACCTTGATGTGATATATCTGGAGATATCCACTGCACGAGTTTTAGGGGTTAACGAAGCGAATATTGCTATCTGGTTGGCAGCGGTTGCTAAACTTAAAGAGCGCATATAACGATCAATTATATTGGGGGGGGGGGGGGGGGTAAAGAGCGAGCGAAGACCATTGTCCACTTGTTTTTTCTTTTAGTTTTTTATTGTATTTTTAATTATGTATATATCCTGGGCCCCCTTTAGATGTGGGTCTGGTGGTTATGGGCTCGGACTGGGGGGGGCCGTGGTTCGGGGTCTCTGCGGGTCGGGGCATTAAAGAGGCGAGATGCTTTGGCTCGTGGGGGCGCCGGGCTGCGGATCCCCCGGGGTCGGGGTTCGCGGCTGCCGGGCCTGTAGATGGAGGGGGCTCAGGAAACCCATTATGTTTGTGTTCTGGGCCCCTTTTGATTGTGTCGGAGTGTCACGGGCTAGGGGTGGGGGGGGCCCTTGGTTCGGGCGCTCGGCGAGTCGGGGTGTTAAAGAGGCGTGATGCTCTGGCTCGCCGGGGTACCAGACTTGGGGCTCTCGAGGGTTGGGGATTGTGGCTGTGATGGGTGGTGAGGGAGGGGGCTTAGGGTGTTAATTGTACAATCTATTTTATTTATTGTCTAGTCATTGTAGTGTTGAGTCGATGTTTTTGGTGTCTTTTTATGTATTATTATTGTTGTATGGATTATATTATTGTTATTATGTTGTGAACTGTGTTGTTTCATGTTTGAAAATCAAAAAATGTAGCGAAAAAAAAAATAATATTGATCGCGTTTATTGATCCAACGTTATATATCCAAAACACATAATCCATGCTGCTCTGAGTGTCCCCAGTTGATCTGTTATAACGATACTGCATGCCCGAGAAGGAAAACCTGGACCGGACTTTCTTTTTTGATGCACAACCCCAGCCAGATGGATTCCAATGATGTGCAATACCATCCGCGAGACGATAGGCGGCGGTATTTGCCCTTTGCAAGCTCAGACCCATTCCCAATGATAACGTTAGGCTAGATCAGGGGTCTCAAACTCAATTTACCTGGGGGCCGCTGGAGGTAGAGTCTGGGGCCCTCATTCATCAACGCGTTCTACGCACAGATCTGTGCTTACCCTGTGCGTACGATCATTTCTAAGCAAAGAGTGGGATTCATCAATTTCAATTTGAACTTGACTCCGTGCTTACATCTACGCACAGGTCAGACCAGGCGTACCTGGCGCCCAGTGGTAGAATATATTATTACAACAAGGAAATGAGCTTCTGTGCATAATAACACTGGCATGTTCTGTACGAACCGTAGTTCATTATAGTTCATTGTAAAATAGCAACAGTAGTGTAATTATGGTCAAAACCCTATAAATAGCATTTGGAATAATAGATCTTTCTCTCAGAATGAATGCAGCATGGTTTATATAGCGTTATCGGAATATACGGGGTGTAGGCTACTGACTGACTGCGCTCCGCGTAGCTTGATTGATTGATTGATTGAAAAGTTTATTAACAGATTGCAGAATGGGTACAGTACAGTACAGCTCAGTACATACAATTGTTAATTGGGGATGCAGACCAACTTTCGTCTTGTTTACATCAGGGTCCCCCATTTTCAATTCATCATAAATCATAAAGCTCAACTCGTTATTATTTTGCGCAGACCGCAGAAACACGGGAACGTTTTGATTATATTTAAAAGGCTTTACGTTAAACGAAACAAGTGGAATTTCGAAGCTGTAAGCAGAATACAAGTCATATGAATATAGTGTTCTTCCCCCTTTTTACTGTATAAGAAAGAATAGAAAACGCATTGCAATGACACCAGATAGTGGACAGACTATGTATATGATGGGATTCAAGTTCGCGTTTTTGTTGATCATAGGCATGCTGTCAGAGTATGATATCAGAACATTTGTCGTCACAGATCATGTCCTAAATAATAGAACATAGGCTATGGCATGGATCGTGATATTGTGTGGACTGTTATTATTACTGTCTGTACCGGTACCACCCATTGTGACAACAGCATTGTGAGTCCCGCACACAAACATGATGGAATTCAAGTTCATGTATTGAAAGGCAGGCTACATCATACATGCAGTGAGATTCGTTGCTACCCAATACTGACATCAAAATAGATTGTAGTATGCCTCTAGAAATCATATGCAGCAGGTAGAAAATTGACGGGAGATCCATCGCGATTTGGAATCAAATTGAGGAGAACTTTAATCCCTGGGTATTAATCAAACAACGCGGGAAAAGGCAGTCATATTCCAGCGCGGTCTTTATTAGCCGACAACAAAATAGATGCCTCTAAAAATCATATAGCCAATCGAACACAACTAATAAAGGCATTCATATTACAGCACGGTTATAATGACACACAACCAACGCCAAACAGTGGTCAACGAACGGTCTTTATTAGTATTTTGAGCTGTCCAGGCAGAATTGCAGCAATGGTCTTAGGGAGCCGTTGATATCTGACATCACCGTTTACAAATCCGCCTTTTATTTATCCCATAATACGCGATAGTGTCTTCTTGGTTCGACAGCAGTGAATTCTCCGTGGAGTTTCTCAGAGTTCCGCTCGGGTCAGTCCATTATTTCACATCCCATGGGGGGTGTTTCCTCACTTTCATGACCATATATGGATAATCATGCACGAGCATTGACTGTAGAACAAAGTTCTACGGAGGAGCATAGAGCCTGCGTACGCACAGTGTGATGAATCCCGACTTCCCTGTGCGTACACTAGTTCTACATTCCGTGCTTACGTGTGGAAATAGGTCATGTTCTACGCACACATTGATGAATGAGGGCCCGGGTGAGGCTGGGCCGCATCAAATATTCCACAAAAAAAGGGTTTCAAGCATTCAAAAAAAAAGTACAACTGATCCAATCTTCTCAATCCTTAGCAATAACATTTCAGAACATGAACAGTTCTTCAGAACATGAACAGTTCTTCAGAACATGAATGGTTCTTCAGAACATAGTGTAACGGCCAAAATGGATTTAATGTGCAGTGGATTTATGTGACCAGGGGTTGGCGCTTCTTTTATTCAAGTGTCAGGTACACCTGTATGAGGAGGAGTTTTGACCCGGAAAGGGCAATGGTTTTTGACCGCACGCACGCACGAACAAGCCACAGGGCGAAATGTTTGTAGGCAATTAGGTATTGTATTCATTATTATTTAGTCAGTTTAAGGAACAAAAGCGAGGATATTCTGTTTGCACGGTGAAGCAAATAAATATCATTTTCCAAGTAAAGCTGCCTGCATTGTATCATTGGGACAAGGACTGTTTGGTATCAGATCAGACATTTAGAAAGGCGCGTCAGCCAAGTCCATCTACGGGATCAAAATGCTCAGTAGCTCCGTATAAGACGGTAGCTCCTTTAATATTAGTCAAAAACCCGCACCAGTTGGACTCTCGTTTTGAGACTGGGGAAGATTCGCTGCGTTTGGGACGTCGGAGAATCTCCACCGGAGGAAGACGAGGAGCTGCTGTTGTCGTTTGTGGAGGAAGAGGATTCTACTGTTTGCTGCTGCATCGGGGAGCCGCCTGCAGCCGTTCGTGGACGAGGAACACACCGGTGCTGACCCGAAGTTTGGCTGAGGAACAGTACTGGACAGAGAGTACTGGTCCGCGAAGCGACAGCATGGTACCCAACGCAAGGAGGTATGTTTATAGCGCTATATAAATGCATGGCCATGTAAAAATTGTGCGCGCACATAACTTGGAGTTGAGCATAAATCCATGGTTGCTGAAGTGGAATAACACTTGACTTTTACTTTTAAACGCGGACCTTTTGTATTGACTTTGTTGCGCGACTCGCCAGCCATCTCGTTTGAACTCAGACTATCTAATAACATGGAGACGCGCAAACCGGCGTCAAACGTTTCCATGGAGACCACAGTGCCCTCCGCTGCTAGCGGTGACGTCACTGGGAAACGTGTCGTTAAAATGACTGCCAAGGCTGTTGCAGAACATTGTGGCAAATTGGAAGCCAGCAGAAAACGTAAATTTAACATGGCAGCCAAGATAAAAGATGCAATTCTTGGTTTCATGTTAAATAATGAGAAGGAAAAAGTAGAGAATGCTCTTACAGATTTGAGTCAGGTGTGTTATGAGGCGAAATACATACATGACAATCTGTTGGGTTATGCGTTACATGATGAAAAAGAAGAACAAGACACCTGGTTTAAAGCAAAAATTTTGTCAATCAATGAGTGTATTTCAAATGCAAAACTGTGGGTTTCAAATATTGAAGGTATAACGAATGTACATGATGAAATTGATGGTAAAACAACTGAAGGTGATTTGCATTTAATTGATGATGGTATTGCTCCAAATGACAGTGTGTCAAACATTGTGAGCAAATATTCAAAAACAAGTAGCAGGTCATCTGCCAGGATTTTAGCTGAAGCCGATAGAGCTGCACTTCTCGCTCGTGCTGAATCTCTAAAAGAAAAACATGCTTTGGAGGAGCAGGAACTACAGTTGAAGAGAAAAAAGGAACAACTGGAGGTGGACACTGAATTGGCTGCAACCACTGCAAGGTTGGCCGTGTTGCACTCCTCTGAAAGTAAACATTCATCTCGTCTCGTGCACCTTCAAATGCAATGAATTCCTATTTTGAAAAGGAACACCACAAGGTCTTAAATCCTGTTGCAAGAGAATATCAACCTGGGACATTAACACTATGATCGCCGTGAACAAGTTTACACGTCATTCCTAGCCATGCTCATTCTGCCGAAGATGCCGTAACTCGTCTTTGATGTCAATATTTAAAAAATCTGTCATCGAAATCATATTTCCTTTCCGGAGCCCTGAGACACAGTGCAAAGCTCCACTCAACTCTCTAGCGGTTCAAGAGCGCCATCTGGTGGCCGATCGGCAGATCGCCAGCCGGAAATGAACCTTTGAACCGGTAGTGCTCATCCATATGTGGTCCAGGCACTCGCTATCGTTAGAGAGACTCCGTATTGACACAGTGAACATCGATCGGTGCAAATAACTCGAAAAAACAACATGATTTGGACGTATATACTATTATACAACCTGGAAATGGATCGGGCATTTCTCCATCCCATATTAGAAAAAATTCTGTTCCACGCTCATCTGCCAGCGGCACGAGGAAGCCACGGTAAGATTCAGCGTTATTTTCTAACGTCTTCTATACTAACTGATCTGATGAACATATGACCCACTCTGGATGAATCATCTAACGCTGCCCACGGAATTATAAACGATCCCCCGCCCATCCGGTGATCATCAGATGATGCGTAGAAACTTCTAGAACCACGTCCAGTTGACATTTTTTATCTCGCACAGATTCCTACCAAACTGTATTTGATCATCAATATAATGCATTTAGGGCTATAAATCACGTTCTGAAGAAAGCTGCAGAAAACGATAAAAACATACTTATACTTTAGACCATATTTTAGTATGAATATGTGAATGAAAAAGTTTAACATTGCTACACCCTGAACAATACATATAGGACATTGAATGGGCCATAATAATGGCAATTTAGCAATAGAATTTAAAAAGTTATAGCCCTGCAAAGAAGGGGAACTTCTCCATAGACAAATAGAGCTGGCGAGGGATGGTAAATTATGAATTTAACCCATGGCGATTAAAGTGTTAACACAACGAAGTAAATTGACACAATTGTCAATACCACCAAACAAGCCTGTGGATGTGAGACCAAAGGAACGTGGTCAATGGCATAGCACTGCTACTAACCGCCAATATAACCACAACCACAAGGAACAGGAAAGCAGAATGGGAACAACTGATAATGTTCAAATCAATTCAAACCAACCTGCAAACATGCTTACCATCATGGAGAGGCAAAATGAGATAACTGCTGCTCTGGTGCAGCAACAGCATTCCAGGTCTCTGCCACCACGAAATATCCCAACCTTTGAAGGTGACCCTCTCCAATATAGAACATTCATCAAAGCATTTGAACAAGGAGTGGAGGAAAAGGCAACAGAAGCTGATGCTTTGTATTATCTGGAGCAGTTCACAAGAGGACAGCCACAAGAATTGGTGCGTAGCTGCCAGCATATGGCTCCTGAGCGTGGTTACGCAGTGGCAAAGGGTCTTCTTAAAGAACACTTTGGAAATCAGTACAAAATAGGAAATGCCTACATGCAAAAGGCCTTGGCATGGCAAACAATAAAATCGGAGGATGTCAAGGCACTTCAAGCCTACTCCTTATTCTTGCGTGGCTGCTGCAATGCAATGGAGGAGCTTCAGTACATGCAGGAGTTGGACATGCCTGTCAACATGAGGGCCATAATATCAAAATTGCCATTCAAGATGAGGGAGCAATGGAGGAGTACGGCTCATGGCATCATGGAACACACCCAGGAAAGAGCTCACTTCGAGGATATGACTACGTTTGTGGAGCGACATGTTAGCATTCTTTCTGACCCTCTGTTTGGTGACATACAGGATCCAAATTCTGGTGTGGTTGGCACAACATCTCTCACCAGGTTTGAATCATATCCCAACAGAGTGAAAATAAACATTGTCGCCACCACAGTAATATCTGAGAGAGCCAAGGAGCTGACATCACCAACACCAGGTACAGTGAATGCTAGGAGAGCTGGATGCCTTTGCTGTGCTCGCAGTCACTCGTTGGAGGAGTGCAAACAACTGCAGGAGAAGAGGCACAAGGAGAAAATGTACTTTCTGAGGGAAAAGGGAGTTTGCTTTGCATGCTTATGTGTTGGTCACATGAGCAGAGATTGCGAAAGGCGCTTGATATGCAAAGTTTGTGGTCAAACTCACCCCACCCTGCTTCACATCAAAAGGCAACCATCTTCTCCAGAGCAGTTAAAAGAACCATCCAATAATCAACCAACTTCACTGCAAACATGTGAACATACAGGGGCCGGTAAGGACCGGTGTGTATTAGCCATTCTCCCTGTGAATGTGAAAGCAGCAAACGGAAACATAATACAAACATACGCCTTCTTAGACCCTGGTAGCTCAGCCACATTCTGCTCTGAACGCCTAATGCAGAGGCTGAATATCACAGGCAGAAGAACCAACTTCCTGTTGAGCACCATGGGGCAAGAGACAGTTGTTCCAGCTTACTCCTTGACTGGGTTGGAGATAGCTGGTTTGGACAGCGATGACTTTTATGTTCTTCCGGAAGTTCTCACACAGAAGAAAATGCCAGTCACGGCTGAGAACATGGTGACACCTGAAGAACTGTCTAAATGGTCATATTTGTCCAACGTACACATCCCACGCCTAAAAGCAAATGTCGACCTGTTGATTGGAACCAACACTCCCAAGATATTGGAACCTTGGGAGGTCATCAACAGTCACAGGAATGGCCCGTATGCTATAAGGACAGTGCTGGGATGGGTCGTTAATGGTCCACTGAATGGAAACAGTGGTGTTGTGGAGTCAGAGTTTCCCTCTGCTACAGTGAACAGGATCTCTGTGTGCAGACGGGAAGAAATGCTGGCCGATCAGGACAAACACGACTTCAAAGAAGTAGCTGTGAAGGAGAAGGAAGTGTCCAGAGAAGACCTAAGCCATCTGGAAAAATGTGAAAGTTCAGCAGTGCTTCAGGAGGAGAGGTACTGCTTGAAATTACCTTTTAACAAGGAGGTCTGTCTGCCCAACAATGTGGGAGTGACTAGGCTGGATACAGCGTTTGAAGATAGCCTCTTGAGTTGTAGGAAGATTGAGCAGAGGATCAACACCAGAGGAAGCTAAACCTCCACTCATTCTCTCCAAGGACCAGCATGTTTCAATGCTCATTCTCAAGCATGTACACCAGAATTGGAGACATGGTGGAAGGACTCACACAATGTCCAAAGTGAGGAAGAAATGTTGGATCACCAACACCCATGCAGCTGTTAAGAAGATCATCGCTGAATGCAGCTTTTGCAAACACTACAGTGACAGTGCAGTGGAGCAAAAGATGGCGGATCTTCCAGCAGACAGAACCCTTCCTGACCTACCACCTTTTACCAACACAGGGGTGGATAAAGGAAGAGGAAACAGGAAAGGAGGAGGAACAGGAAGTCAAAAAACCAGGAAAGGAGGAGGAGCCAGGAGTGCTAACTTGCTTCAGAGAGGAACCGGTGGCATTCATCTGTGACGTTCAAGCCATGTTCCACCAGGTGAAGGTCGCTGAGGAAGACAGTGATTTTCTGTGCTTTCTCTGGGACAAGAGGAAAAGGAGTTTGGCAGCTGGAGATATTGTGGTCATCATAGACTCTTCGTGGGTCCTGGCCACTTGGCAGGGTTCTGGAGGTCTTTCCAGACGAACAAGGTCTGGTGCGTTCTGTAAAATTGCAGACTAAAAGTAGCACCATTGTAAGGCCAGTGACAACTGTGTTTGGTTCATGAAGTGTAGATGCACTTAATCCATAACATGTTTTGGCTCTTATTTGTTTATTTATTTTTTGAATTGTTATGTCTGCCTGCCTTAACAATTAGGGGCTGGTGTGTAACGGCCAAAATGGATTTAATGTGCAGTGGATTTATGTGACCAGGGGGTGGCGCTTCTTTTATTTAAGCGTCAGGTACACCTGTATGAGGAGGAGTTTTGACCCGGAAAGGGCAATGGTTTTTGACCGCACGCACGCACGAACACGCCACAGGGGGAAATGTTTGTAGGCAATTAGGTATTGTATTCATTATTATTTAGTCAGTTTAAGGAACAAAAGCGAGGATATTCTGTTTGCACGGTGAAGCAAATAAATATCATTTTCCAAGTAAAGCTGCCTGCATTGTATCATTGGGACAAGGACTGTTAGTGTTTGGTATCAGATCAGACATTTAGAAAGGCGCGTCAGCCAAGTCCATCTACGGCAGTGTTTCTCAAAGTGGGGGGCGCAGAGGCATGACAGGGGGGGCCTTGAGATTTATTAAAAAAAAATCTTTTTTTGGATTACAGAAAATTATCACTAAAGTGCTATCTGTTGCAGCTGCACTGTTCTCCATGAAAATACCATTTCTCAAAATCTGAAAATCATTATTTAATAAAACACAGAAAAGGATCACCAAGTTACTCTGGATAAAAAAAACCTTTACAGACAACATTGAGACAAAGCTTCCTGACACATCTCCATCCAAACTCTTGGAAGAACTCTTTGAAATCTCATCTGATACCACCTGGAGAGCTAGTTTCAGAGTGTGGTGCTGAGTACCAAGTATCTCATGATGCAGCAGTTAAGGTGTTGATACCATTCAGCACCACATACAGTATCTGTGTGAAGCTGGCTTTTCATCCATGACAGCTCTGAAAACAAAATATAGGGCCAAGTTGAGCCTTGAGGATGACATGCGTGTTGCCTTAACAGCAATAAAGACTGTTTGCTTATTTCCTATGTTCGCTTTGTAAATTCCCAGTCACTGAGTGAAGATCTGCTGTTTTGCAAATATGTCAAAAACAGAGCGACAGCTGATGAGCTCTTCAAAATGATTGACAGTTACCTGACAGAACATGGACTGAAATGGGAGAACTGTGTGGACTTTTGCTCTGACGGTGCGCAGGCCATGGCAGGGAAAAGGAGGGGGCTACAGGCGCACATCAAAGGGGTCTCGCCAAACGCGCAATGGACGCTCAGACACTGAGTGAATTCTGGCTTGGTGTGGAGAGGGAGCATCCACTCATAGGGCAGAGGGCTGTGGGCATCCTTCTTCCCTTCGCCACATCCTATCTCTGTGAGATTGGATTTTCAGCTGTTGCTTCACTGAAGACAAAGCACAGGTCTAAGCTCAACATTGAGCATGACTTGAGAGTGGCAGTATCAAGCCTGCAACTTCGTTTTGAAAAGATGTGCAGTGCAAAACAGGCTCATTGCAGCCACTAATGCCGTGATGACTCACATAATTTACTTACATTTTCTCTTTTTTTGCACAAATTGCAAAGTTCTTTCACAAGTTTTCACACGTTTTTCACAAAGTTTTCGATCTATTTTTTTTTTAAAGCAGTGTCCTTGAATTGTATTGCAATGTTACAAGATGTCTCTATTTTTGAAAAAGCAGTCTTGAGTGTTGTAAAGTGGTTGCACAATTTGAAAGGTCACGATATTGGTGTTATTTCAATAAATTTAAACATGGCCCATTTCATGACTATTTTGTTGGGGCGAGGGGGGGGGGGGGCCCAAAATATTTTGGTCCGCCAAAGGGGGGCCTGACAGAAAAAGTTTGAGAAGCACTGATCTACGGGATCAAAATGCTCAGTAGCTCCGTATAAGACGGTAGCTCCTTTAATACATAGGCTTCTCAGTGGTGTCAGTGGACTCATCCACAGCTATGGAAATGCACTGTGCATTTTTTTAAATTCTAATACAAAACTGTTTAATCAAATCACCAGCCAGTATTTCAGTAGTTCTGGTTGCTGTGCGATCAGAGGGGGCTTTGCTTTTGTTTGCCTTCAAACATGGTCTCCATCACTCAGTCATACATTCTTTTCAAATTGCCACCCTTCACAAGAGCTACCGTTTCTTGGCATATAGTCACATTGGTTTGGTGCTGGGACTCAGGATGAATGCATATTTTTCAGTCCATTCAACTTTGAATTGCAGTCGACTTTTCTTTTACTGACCATCTTTGAAAATGGCTAGAAACTAGGCTAGTAACTACATTTATCTCTACATTATTTATGCGCTATGGTAGCCTACAAGTGATAAAATAAATAAAACGTCCAACTCTTGCGCAACGTCTCGGCAAACAGTAACACTTAACACTACACTTTGATGTCAAGTAGGGGGCCGCAAAATATCATCCCTCAGGCCGCAATTGGCCCGCGGGCCGCGAGTTTGAGACCCCTGGGCTAGATGGATGAAAAATTAATGGATATAGCGAATGAAAGAAATATCGATTAAAACCCGAGATTTCTCGGGTTTGGCGCCCAGAGCATGGCGAGTTAACCCGACTTATCTCGGGTTTGGCCTCGAATGGGTTAAGAGGTTAAGTACCAACACACCAGGTAAAGGTTCTTTAACACATTGACCGCCGGAGGTCGCTGTGGGCGTATGTGCCAGCGCTTTGTTCAATGGAGAGAATGCTGTGTTTGCGAGTGCTAAAACTATATGAAATATTATAGCTATGGATCTAATAACGTTGTCGATTGTCAGTGAGTTTCTTCTGGTCAACATGCAAAAAACGGATTATTTTTTCATCCGTACATTTCCGTTTTATACTGTGGTCAATATGAGTATAGTTTGAGTGATTCTGAGTAATCCCAGGAAAAGACGCGAAAACAGCCCTTTAGTTAAATCCACTTATCACGTCGCCTGATTATCGAATCTTCCTGAAATCAACACTAGATTATCGTTATTATGTCTCCTCATGCACGCATGAAAGGGGGCTTGCAGCGGGGCACCCCTCCGTGCTGTGATGTGACCAACGGGAAACAGCACACACATTCCACACAGACAGCTTCGATCGCGGGAGAAGAAAATATCAGATCAACGCAAGATTGGATATATACTGTCCTGGGGGGGGGGCAGCCTAGTTGATGCATCGTTGTAAGCGCTCGTCTTGCCGGAGTATTTAAACCCTGCCCGCACGGCTCAGCCCAGAAAACAAACTACATCGTTTCAAATGGAGTGCAATAGCGGCCGCAGGGCATTAGAGGGCGGTATTGACCGTCTGCCAGCTCAGACACATTCAGAACAGCATGCACAGGCTGCCCCGATGAATTATGAATGGCAATAGCGAATAAAAGAAAAACGGATCCAATAACGAGTATACTCGTTTTTGGCGTAGAACCAGTTAAGTACCAACACACCAGGTAAAGGTTCTTTAAGTATCACAACAGGTACAGGGTTGGCCCCTGTAAATGTCTAAACCCAACCCCCTCCAATGTAGTTTCCCCCGCCCCGCCTACCCAACCCCCCCACCCAACCTCCTCCAATGTACAGTTTCTTCCCCCTCAAATGTACAGTATATAGACTCCTTTTGTACACATAAACAGTACTGTATATTTGTAGATCTGGTATGTCATAAATGTCTAGATGCAACAGTACTGTCTACCTGTATGTCATGTATGTCATTATATGTTATGATGAAAATGGGGGACCCTGATGTAAACAAGGCGAAAGGTCTTTCTCTGGTCTGCATCCCCTTAACAATTGTGTGTATTGAGCTGTACTGTATTGTACCCATTCTGTAATCTGTTAATATAATTTTCAATCAATCAATCAATCAAGTACTACAACACAAAAGGTACAGGTTCTTTAAGTACCAACACACCAGAGGGAGGGCTATATTGCAGTTACTAGAACCAGTGCGCTGCAGTCATAGGAATGTGGACAACAGGGACATAGACAAAATTCCTTAGATCAGCAAACCGGTGCCAATGAACCACCATATAGCATGATTAGGTTGAGTAGGTTATTGCTCTCATACAACATCTGTACATAATCCTTTCAAAACACAAGGTTAAACTAAGACCAAACTGCTTTCTTTTGATCTTCCAAAAACAACAACAACTACAATAATTACATCCCTGTTGCTAGGCAACGTTACATACCAGTTCCTATACTGTGGTTATAAGCATTCATGTCTCTCGTCCAATCACAGCACATGTCTCTCGTCCAATCACAATGCATGTCTCTTGTCCAATCAAAATGCATGTTTGGAACAAAAAGTTATGTACATTGTTGTCACCGCCAACACCATTGTAATTTCCGCTCTGGGATAATCCAGTTATTATCTTATCTGTAATATAACCAGATCACAGCAGGTAAACCAGTTATTATCGTATCTCTAATAAAACCAGATCACAGTTGCTTTACCAACTGTTTTGCCTGTTTTATTGCAACACTACCATCACCGACATCTAAGGGAGATCCCCCCTTGAATGGCCCTCCTCCACATTGCCTGTAGTGCATTTTTTCCTATTGGTAAGTTTTAGTGAGTTTTTCCTTACCTTCGCGTGGGGTATGTCTGGGAGTGTTGCATTTATTTATTTTATTTTGGAATTTTTTGGATTATTTTGGATTTTTTTGGATTTTATGGTGTTTTTGTTTTGTTCTTGATTTATTGTGATGTTTCTTCTTGACGTCACGTTGTTTGTACAGCTAAATCTATATTTTATATTATAGCTATGTATTCAATATCATTGTCAATTGACAGTAAGAACCTTCCGTTCAAGATGCATAAAAGAAATATTTTTTTCATCAATACGTTCCCATTCTATACCGTGGTGAATATGAGTGTTATATCGGAATGATCTGGGATAATTCCTGCAAGACTATTTATAAGGCTCTAAGCTAATAACTTAGCTTACATAAGCTAATAACATTGGCGTTTCGTCCCTACACACGACAGTTAAAAATCCAAATGCATATGATCGGTATTATGTTCCATCATGAATGCATGAATGTGGGGGGGGGGGGGGGGGGGAGTCGTTTCTGATTAATTGATTGCCAATAACGGCATTCGTTATTACCACAACATAGGCTGATCTGGGGGATGGCTATTAAATCCTTGCACGATCAAGCTGAAATTGACGTCAAATTGCTCTTACCTTTGGCCGATTGGATTCCAAAAAGAAATGTCCAATTATTTGATCGCCATTTGGTAGATCATGTCCATTGGCCCATGCCATAATCCTTTACTGCATAATGAATTCGGCATCCCAAAAAGTATTCCATGCGATCGAGTGAAGTCCTCGCTTCAGACTAACAGAAAAGTCTGCCCGGAAAGATTTCAGTGTGACACCTGGTCTGCAACAGGGGTTACAGCATTCTCGAAACAGCGCCACTACCAGGATCTGGCCAGTACTGCACCTTCGGACTCCCAATATGCCTTTTCCAGGCAAAATACAGCTCTGTGACAGTGAATAGGATATTAACCCTTTGGGTGCCGTTAACCTAGAACTATGTTTCTGTCGCCCTGTCGTATTTCTTTTATTCGCTATTGCCATTCATAATTCAGCGGGGCACCTTGTGCATGCTGTTCTGAATGTGTCTGAGCTGGCAGACGGTCTTATACTGCCCTCTAACGCCTTCGGCCATTATTGCACTCCATTAGAAACTATGTCGTTTCTTTTCTCTACCGAGCTGCGGCGTGGGGGCGGGTCCTAAATACTCTGGCAAAACACGCACTTATAGGGATGGCTTGGACAACTGACCCCGCCCGCCCGTTCATGTGCAATGCCCAGCTCAGCGTTCAACAACATAGTCCCCACCAGACTGGTGGACAAGCTGATCGAGCTGGGTCTGAGCTCCGCTCTGAGCGCCTGGATACTGGACTTTCTGAGTGAAAGGCCCCAGGCGGTCAGGGTGGGGGGTCAGACCTCCAACACCATCACCCTGAGCATCGGGTCCCCCCAGGGCTGTGTTCTGAGCCCCCTGCTGTACTCACTATACACACATGACTGTGTGGCCAAGTTCAGCTCCAACTCCATAGTGAAGTTTGCGGACGACACAGTGGTGGTGGGGCTGATCTCGGACAACGACGAGAAGGCCTACCGGGAGGAGGTTGAGGTACTGGAACGCTGGTGCCAGGACAACAGCCTGCTCCTGAACATTGGTAAAACCAAGGAGCTGATCGTGGATTATAGGAGAGGACAGCAGGAGACACACACCACTGAGGATAAACAGGGCTACCGTGGACAGGGTGAGCAGCTTTAAGTACCTGGGGGTCCACATCGCAGAGGATCTGACATGGACAACACACATAGACTCAGTCGTAAAAAAGGCGAAGCAACGCCTCTACCACCTGCGACAGTTAAGGAAGTTCAGAGTATCTGGGAAGATACTCCAGTCCTTCTACTCTGGAGCTGTAGAGAGCATCTTGACTGGAAACTGCCTGGTATGGCAACAGCACGGCACAGGACAAGAAGGCCCTACAGAGAGTGGTGCGCTCAGCCGAGCATACCACGGGTATTGCACTACCAACCCTGCAGGTCCTATACAACAAGAGGTGCAAATCCAGAGCCTGCAGAATAATGAAAGACCCTCACCACCCCAACAACAGCCTGTTCATGCTGCTGAGGTCAGGCAGACGCCTGCGAACACCAGCTACTAGGACAGAGAGACTTCGGCTCAGCTTCTTCCCCCGGGCCATCAGAGCCTTGAACACTGAACTCTCCACGCACAAGCACACATGAGCACACACACGACACACACACTGTACACACTCACACACTAGGAGCCACTTTAACATGAGCAAGCACACACTCATGCTGCACACGCCCACACTTATGGCCACTAAGGAAAGGTCACTTTTAAAATAGTATAGTATAACCTGAGATTGTATAAATTAGCATGTACAGAAAGACCCAGTGCCTCATCCGTAGCTAACAGTGTATTGCACTACCAAAGGACCTAGCATGTCCTCCATGCTCTGTAAATAACTTATGTACATATACCGATATGCCCTACTATGTTACTTGTTTATTGCACAATGTTGTTCTATTGGATTCTATTATGTTATTACTACTGTATTGCACATCGTTGCGGGCAAGACCACCCGCATTTCATTGTATACTTGTATGCCGTGACAAATAAAACTCTTGACTTGACTTGACAGGATCGCTGTGGGTAACTGGAATGGCGATCAGATAATTGGATAATTCTTTTTGCATTAGATCAGAGACCAGGTAAGGACTCTATATATCCAATCTTGCGTTGATCTGATATTTCTTTCTCCCACGATTGAAGCTGTCTGTGTGTGCTGTGTGTGCTGGGGGGGGGGGGCGGGGGGGAGCGCCGCGCGCCTATTGCTTATTAACAGCGAAGGAGTGCGCCGAATGCTTCCGCGTTCTCCCTGATTGGCTGCGACACGCCCCGCGGCAACCGCAGAGCGGAGCGGAGCGGCAGAGCTTGCGGCATTATTTCGCCGTAAACCGCCATGATTCTCATTAGAAGCTTAGCTCACCTGGCAGCGCGGCGGTCCTGCGGTCCGTTGGTTTCAAGTTCGAATCCCATCAAGTTTTTTTATTTTTTTTTTTTTAACGTGTATTCTTTCGCCGGTTAAGGTTAGGCATGGTTAAGGTTAAGGTTAAGGTTAGGCATTGTTTCGGAGTTGGTTAAGGTTAGAAAGGTTAAGTTTAGGCGCTGTTAAGGAGCTGGTTAAGGTTAGAGTTTGTCTTAGAGAATGGCAATATTCTTTCTATGGTTAAGGTTAAGGTTACGCATGGTTAAGGTTAAGGTTAGGCATTGTTTCGGAGTTGGTTAAGGTTAGAAAGGTTAAGTTTAGGCGCTGTTAAGGAGCTGGTTAAGGTTAGCGTTTGTCTTAGAGAATGGCAATAGACAGCCTATTTCCGCACTGCCGCTCTCTCGCGCTGCCGCGGTCACATTGTCACATTCTTGCACTCCTCCGCTGTTAAAAAGCAACACGCGCGCCGCGCTCCAGGGCCCATTTCATGTATGCACGAGGAGACATAATAATGATAATCTAGCATTGATTTCAGGAAGGTTCGATAATCAGGCGAAAAATTACAACGTGATAAGTGGATTCCACTAAAACGCTATTTTCGCGTCTTTTTCCTGGAATTACTCAGAAGCACCCAAACTATATTCATATTCAAAACGGTATAAAACGGACATGTACGGATGAAAAAATAATCCGTTTTTTGCACGTTGACCAGAAGCAACTCACTGACAATCGAAGGTGTTATTAGAACCATAGCTATAATATAAAATATAGGTTTAGCTCTACAAACAAGGTGAGCGTTTACATGGGGTTAATGGACGGCAAGGCCAGATGCACTTCCTGGAAGGGGCGTGGCACCCAATGTGTTAATATCGAGAAAAAAATTCAAAACGAACCAAAAGCGTAATATTACGTGGCTGGCACCCAACGGTTGTCGGGCAAACACGTAATATTAAACACGTGAGTTAAAGAAGACGTGTCCAGCCCATGGGGACATTAACGTGTGTTGTCGGGCCTTACAAATAAATGTTATTTGATTTGAATCACAGCAGGTAAACCAGTTATTATCTTATCTGTAATATAACCAGATCACAGCAGGTAAACCAGTTATATCTTATCTGTAATATAACCAGATCACAGCAGGTAAACCAGTTATATCTTATCTCTAATATAACCAGATCACAGCAGGTAAACCAGTTATTATCTTATCTCTAATATAACCAGATCACAGCAGGTAAATCAGTTATATCTCATCTTTAATATAACCAGATCACTGACCATCAAAGTGCTCTCTGGCTCCATCTGGTGGACTAAAGCTAATAAATGGAGCGGTTCTAGTGGTGACTAACCTTTCATCATTCAGAACTAGGGATGCTCGATATTGGCTTTTTTACCGATACCGATATACCGATATTGTCCAACTCTTAATTTCCGATACCGATATCAACCGATACAGATATATGCAGGGTTTCCACCCCCGAAAAACTGAATAATTTCAGGTAATTAACATTACATATCTCTTGTTGTGTAATTAACACAACATTATGCATACTTTGACAATAAATAAAATTATTATTTGTTATTACTTGCTTGCCTGGGTAAATAAAGGTTAAATAAATGAAAAAAAAAAAATTATTTTCTTTTGAAAACCGATACCGATATTTTCCGATATCACATTTTTATGCCAATATCGGCCGATAATATCGGTAGCCCGATAATATCGGACATCCCTATTCAGAACCCATCATTCTTTTATTCTTTTCCTATTTAAAGGAAAACTCCAACATTTTGGGAACTTAGCTTATTTAACATCTTCCCTGGAGTTAGACAAGAAGATACATACCTTCTTAAATGTTGGAGTTTTCCTTTAAGTGTAAAATGTACCGTCCTTGGTATATATTATCTGGACTTACCACAGGCATTGGGTCCGTGAAGTCGATCAGGTTATCAGTCAGAGGGACACTGGTCTGCAGCTCCATCTCCTCTGTTTTCACCTGCAGACACACATTCACTCCATGGGTTAACTTACAACCACATACCAACAACAGAAACGACAGGCAGGTGAGGTGAAAACACAAGCTGCTGCTGAAATACAGTGTAAAATGACCCTTTTCTCTCCATAGTCTCCTTTCAAATCCTCGAAAGGACGAACGCTCTGTACTGCCACCACCACCCACCAGTCACCAATAAGATCAGCCCCTTGACCGGATAGGTTAACAGTGATAGTAATGTGTTTTCGCTAGAGTGTTTGCCAAGCTTTCACAGAAGAAGGCTCGACTGGAGGATTTGAAAGGGGACTTGGGAGAGAAAAGGGTCATTTCATTCTGAATTTCAGCAGCAGCTTGTGTTTTCACCTCACCGGTTTTTGTCGAGACTCTCCTGAGCTTTCTGTTGATGCCTTTGAAAACACAAGGCACTACATGGCTTCATGAAGACTAGATCTTAGGACGTTACCTTCGCCGCCAGGCTGTCGCCAGCGGACTCAGAGGGCATCGTGGGAACAGTGGGCATCACTGGAGCAGAGGGCATCATGGGAACTGTGGACTTCAGGTCCTCCGCAAGCCTCTCGACACTGAGCAGAGAGAGAGAAAGGTCAGATGTCAGCGAAAGAGAGACATGGATAAAGGACGAGAATATGTGTGTGAGAGAGAGAAAGAGGGAAACTAATTAAATAGGAAAATCACAGTGAGAGAGACAGACAGAGAGAGAGAGAGAGAGAGAGAGAGAGAGAGAGAGAGAGAGAGAGAGAGAGAGAGGACAGACAGAGATTATACAACTCCAACAAAAAACAAATAAAACATCCACATCCACACAACATACATTTTTCTCGCCATATTTTCGGTGAGTGGCAGAGTTGTAGAAATAATTCACAAGAAACCCTCAATTAACTGATTCCTGGGGCCACTTCAGTTCTGCTGCCTGGCATTCTAATCACATGAACATTCACTATGTAGAGCAAGGCCAGCATGAATAATATGAGTGTTTACAGCACCCAGCAGCCCGGGGACATTTAGCCCTTGCTTAATTGCCTAGTCAAGCTGCTGTGTGTGTGTTTATGTATGCGTGTTGTGTGATTCCAGTGTACACGCTTATTAGGCAGGGACACTAACAGTATCCAGGCAGAACTCAAGTCATGTGACCTTGAACACGCGCACGCACACACACACACACACACACACACACACACACACACACACACACACACACACACACACACACACACACACACACACACACACACACACACACACACACACACACACACACACACACACACACACACACACACACACACACACACACACACACACACACACACACACACCAAATTACTCCACAACGCCACCAGATGTCAGCAAAGAGCTATTATAAAACTCTCCGGGTTATGTTGTGATTCGTAGGCCTGGCAGTAACAATACAAGAGCATGAGGTTGTTTTGTAGTAAATGTGCAACTCGACAGAAGACAGTCCTCCTGACGACCTGTGATGGTCTTGTGGAGCTCACAGGCTGCTAAAGGAAAACAAAACAGAATCACAGATGGGCGCTCCCTCCTTCCTGCTCTCCTCACTTCTCCTTAAAGGAAAACTCCAACATTTTGGGAAATTAGCTTATTTGCCATCTACCCTGGAGTTAGACAAGAAGATGCATACCTTTTTCTTCTCTGTGCAGGCAGTAGGAGTAGGAAGACGTTGGGAACCAGGCTAATGGAGGAACCTACTTCCAGTGACTGACGCTAAGCTAGGCTAACAGTGCGTGTCTTCCTACTCCTACTGCATGCACAGAGAAGAAAAAAGGTAAGTATCTTAACACTCCAACATTTTGGGAACCCTGGAGTTAGACAAGAAGATGCATACCTTTTTCTTCTCTGTGCGTGCAGTAGGAGTAGGAAGACGTTGGGAACTAGGCTAATGGAGGAACCTACTTCCAGTGACTGATGCTAAGCTAGGCTAACGGTGCGTGTCTTCCTACTCCTACTGCATGCAACTTTACACGTTTCTGACGCCCGACCGTTGAGTGCCAATCACGTGTTAACACGTTTCTGTATCGTTTTTAATTTTCTTCGATTTGAATACCGTACCCTATTCCATCCAGGGAGCCTGGTGTTATCATAGGGAATGAGTCTGCGATCACAAAAGTCCAATACCGCCGCCTGGTAGGATGCGGCCGGTATTGCACATCCTTTGAAATGCTGTGTCTTCGGCTGCGAGTCGATTATATAGGTCCGGGCGGACTTTTCTTTGTCGGACAAGTGTAGCGGTTCTAATGCTCAGATTGAGAAGAAACAATTACTCTCGATCCGTGTTCTGTGTTGGATTATGTTGGCGAAACGATGGACATCAATACTTGGAATGGCGATCAGATAATTGGAATATTATTTTCGGGGTACATCCTAGTCAAGGTAAGGGCTATATGGTATCAATCTTGCGTTGATCCAATAATGTTTTCATTGCGATCCGAGCATATGTGTGTAACGCTACTCCATAACGTATTCCGTTGGTGACGATCAAAGCATCGAAAAACGCATGATGCATTCATGATGGAACATAATACCGATCATATGCATTAGATTTTTTTATTGTAGCGTGTGTAGGGACGAAATGCGAATGGATTTGGTATAATACACATAACCAGCCTCTCAGGAATTGGCCCGGCTCATTCCGAAATAACA
Source organism: Notolepis coatsorum (assembly GCF_963971535.1). Taxonomy (NCBI): domain Eukaryota; kingdom Metazoa; phylum Chordata; class Actinopteri; order Aulopiformes; family Paralepididae; genus Notolepis; species Notolepis coatsorum. The sequence continues at coordinate 18,492,407 of NC_140169.1, forward strand.
CTCATATTCACCACAGTATAAAACGGGATGGAAAAATTATAGATTTTTTGCATCTTGACCGGAAGAAACCCAGTGTCAAATGACTATAGTATTGTATCCATAGCTATAATATAGAATATAGTTATAGCTCTACAAACAAGGTGACGGACTCCATTGGTTTAATGGGTGGCATCGCATAGCCGTTTCCCGGAAGAGGCGTGGCACAGAATGTGTTAAGGTGAAAGGAGAGGAGACAAGGAATCAGGAGGAGGCACCTTTGGCTGACTGATGTGTGTGTGTGTGACTCCTTTATCTCTCTCTGACACACACACACACACACTTGGGATTTCAAAATGCAGTGATTGTATGAAATCAACATAATCGTGCCACACACACACACACCTGGCTCCAGCTGCCTGCAGTGTAGTTGGCATGAGCAGGTCCCAGGAGTCCTGTCTGTCCGTCCGACCGCTCACACAGAGGGAGGAGTTACTGCCCATCCTGCCACTACGCACCTTCAGCCTGCGCGCGCGCGCACACACACACACACACACACACACACACACACACACACACACACACACACACACACACACACACACACACACACACACACACACACACACACACACACACACACACACACACACACACACACACACACACACACACACACACACACACACACACACACACACACACACACACACACACACACACAGAGAAAGAGATAGACAATATCAGATTACTGGGCTACAGAGTTAGTAGTAATATGACTAAAAAGAGAATGATAACAGTGTTTGTTGCATATTATGAACATAAGGAAATGTGTGTGTGTGTGTTAAGATAAGATAAGATAAGATATTCATTTATTTATCCCCTTGGGGAAATTTGAGTGTCATAGCAGCATGGGGGAGGGGAGGGGGTACAGGTATGGGCAGGGTAATAGTAGAATAAATATAGGCAATACAATTATAGTAAAGATAAAAATAAACAGTGTAAACAATATAATTAACTTTGAATACGAATATGATAAAGTAAACAGTGTAATCAAAGATGCAGATGATGATCAGTTATATTATACGTTACAATAAATATGAGCAATAAAACACTTAGAATCTAAATATATACGATGAGTAAGTAAACAGTATACAGAGGTGCAGTATACACAAGGTACCCTAACTGTATGTGTGTGTGTGTGTGTATGTACAGTATGTATGTAGGTGTGTGTGCATGTGTGTGTGTGTGTGTATGTACAGTATGTATGTATGTATGTATGTATGTATGCATGTATGTATGTATGTATGTGTGTTTGTGTGTGTATGTGTACTGTATGTATGTATGTATGTATGTATGTATGTATGTATGTATGTATGTATGTATGTATGTATGTATGTATGTATGTATGTATGTATGTGTGTGTGTGTATGTATGTATGTATGTATGTATGTATGTGTGTATGTATGCGTGTATGTATGTATGTATGTGTGTGTGTGTATGTATGTATGTATGTATGTATGTGTGTATGTATGCGTGTATGTATGTATGTATGTATGTATGTATGTATGCGTGTGTATGTATTAGGGGTGTAACGGTACACGTATCCGTACTGAACCGTTTCAGTACTGGACCTTTGGTACCGAACGAATGCAACGGTACGCTAACCACCAATGGAACGCGCATGCAGAACCTTTTTTTTCATGCAGAATTGTATTAAAAACTCCAAGTTCACCCCTTCCCAAAATATAACTTGCGCAAAGGGCCGGATGTTCGTTCAGCCCATGCACAACACAGAGATGAACTGTAATTTAGCATAGCCTCATAGTGTGGCGCACGCACGCACACGCGCGCGCGCACACACACACACACACACACACACACACACACACACACACACACACACACACACACACACACACACACACACACACACACACACACACACACACACACACACACACACACACACACACACACACACACACACACACACACACACACACACACACACACACACACACACACACACACACACACACACACACACACACACACACACACACACACAGAGTGCGTGAGGAGGATTAGTGTTAGATTGAGAAGGGGCTGTCTCTCGGAGATCAAATTAATGATAGTTTGTGGTAGGGCTGGGCGATATGGCCTCTAAATGATATCACGATATGTTTTTGCTCCATCACGATACACGATATATATTGCGATATTTTGATATTTCCTCTAAAGCACTTAAAAAATGCTTGATTTAACCCTTTGATGGATACAGTCACGCCAATAAGATGATTATATAAACCTCTGTTGTCAAGCCTCGTCAATATAACCCCCCCCCCCCCCCCCCCCTTTCCTCACTAATGGAACTGGTGTTGTGGATCACTCCCCTGTAAGCGTTTCCAGGGTTAGCGGCTAACGTTAGTTAGCTTAGCTTAGTTAACGGCTAACTTAGTTACCACCTCTCTAGGCGTGTGTGCGTGTATGTGCGTGTACGTGACGTAAATTGGGCGAGTGTGTGTGTCTGTGTGAGGGAGAGAGGAAAGTGCTGCGCTAAAGTAAGTCTCATCTCAGCCGCGGCGGCTTAGAAACTGACGTGAGGTTTTGTGCAAAACATCACGATGTCCACGATATGTTTAAAAAGTGTATCGTTGGCGGCTAGGTGGTGTAGTGGGCAAGGCACTCGCCACCAATGTGGAGACGCTGGGTTCGCGTGTTCGAATCCAGCTCTCCACATTGTTTTCAGTTTGGCTGGTCGTCCGTACTAATACAATTGGCAGTATTAGAGGGTGGGAAACTGATGGGTGGGGATCGGGCGTTGTGGACAGCGACTCCTACAGGTCGGTTGGTGCGCCTGCGCAGTAGAATCAGGAAGTGTCGGGGGCAGCGTGAGCCTCCCACGCGTTACTCCTCGCCACTGAGAGATCGAGCTGCGCAGGTGAAAAGATGCGACTGCTGTTACCTCAAGTACCGGAGGGGACTTGTGCTATGTATGCCTTAGTCCACATTGCAGCCGGCTTGTGGGAGGCAAGAAACAGCGTTCGTGACAGGGGAGGGTTGAATTGGATGATACGAAATTGGGATGGGAGAAAATATAGAAAAATGGGAGAAAAAGTGGATAAAAAAAAAAAAAAATTATCGTTAATGAATTGTACCCGATATTTATTTAATATCGTCATATTGCCCACCCCTAGTTTGTGGCATATAGAACGGACATTCATACACAGCAACGAGCCTCCAAACAAGGTGTGATAAGCATGAATTGATATATTTTCCTTGGCATGAAACAGGAAATAGTATTTACCATTAGGGACCTGCATGACGCTTCTTTCTCTATTCAATAACGTTTTACCCTGAGGGATGGTGATCGCGGTTGTTGTATTCAGTTCAATGACGTCGCGTGTCTTCTATCCACCATGCAGCGCATTCAGGCCCACGCCCACAATCTAATATATCTTTTTTAACAAGTCTATTATTAATTTGAATATAGAATATTAATTGACAGCCCTACTTAACAGTTACTGCATCACCCCTAATTGGAACATGGAAAGCCAAATAAATAAACTTTTCCCCACTGTACCAAAAACCTGTACCGAACAGTGACTTCAAAACCGAGGTACGTACCGAACTGTGGTTTTTGTGTACCGTTACACCCCTAGTATGTATGTATGTGTGCGTGTATGTATGTATGTATGTATGTATGTATGTATGTATGTATGTATGTATGTATGTATGTATGTATGTATGTATGTATGTGTGTGTGTGTGTGTGTGTGTGTGTGTGTATGGGTAATGTGACTGTCTGTATGCACGTTTGTGTATGTATGTATGTATGTGTGTGTGTGCGCACCGAGCAGCCTCCTGCAGGTTACAATTCTTTTCTCCCATCGTGATGACATGCTCCTCCAAAGAGCCCTGGAGAGAGAGAGAGGGGGGGGGGGGGAGAGAGATAACTCAGAGGCAATACAAGACAAATAAATGGAGGAGGATAAAATAGTTTCCACAATTAATTAATTGTTGTTGTTAATAAAAGGTAATAATCCAGACAGTACTACTGATGTACACATTCCTAAAACTGCAGTCGAGTACTTTTTATCATTCCAGCTCAGATGAGAATGCAAGGAGCTACACATATGTTTTTATAACCAAACCATTGTTTCAGGTATTAAATGGTGCCAAAGGTTCTGCTGATGGAACCCATTCAGAAGCCATTCACACAGGGATCATGGAAAACCTGGAAAACTCATGGAATTAGAAAATCCAGTTTTCTAGGCCAGGAAAAGTTACGGAAAATGGTGCATGTCCAGAAGGTTTTTGGAAATGTCCTGGAAATTTGTTCTAAATAATTTCCTTCTAAGTCTTTAAAGGATGGGTTGAGTAGTTTAAAGAAAATCCAGGCCCTATTTAAACATCGTCTGACATGATGTTAACTAGTACAGGCCCTATTTAAACATCGTCTGACATGATGTTAACTAGTACAGGCTCTGTTTAAACATCGTCTGACATGACATTTAACTAGTACAGGCCCTATTTAAACATCGTCTGACATGATGTTAACTAGTCCAGGCTCTGTTTAAACATCGTCTGACATGACGTTAACTAGTACAGGCTCTGTTTAAACATCGTCTGACATGACGTTAACTAGTACAGGCTCTGTTTAAACATCGTCTGACATGACGTTAACTAGTACAGGCTCTGTTTAAACATCGTCTGACATGACGTTAACTAGTACAGGCTCTGTTTAAACATCGTCTGACATGACGTTAACTAGTACAGGCTCTGTTTAAACATCGTCTGACATGATGTTAACTAGTACAGGCCATCATTTCACAGAACTATGAGAAACTTAGCATTGTTGATGCATCCTCTCACCAGGCTCCAATACACTCCAAAGGGGTCAAGAGTTCTATCCTTCAGAAACCATGACACATGACCTTTTGCAAAACAGGAAGCTCATAGTATAATCAGATGTTCTACCGAGGAAATGGTTGCTAACCCTACACAGACACGTATATTGTTTTTCAGAATTTTAAATATCCAATTGTGCAACAGTAGTCGTAAGGTAACAGCAGCCCAGGGATTTGAAGCAGCAACCTTCTGGTGGCCACTGTTGTGTGGTTATGTGAGCTGGCAGGTACCTTGAGGACAGCTGCCTCCACCTGAGCTTTGAGGATGTTACTCTTCAGGTCCTCTGGGGGGCGCAGTGGAGTGAGAACTGGGCTGCTGCCAACACTGTTCAGACCACACTTCTCTGTCAGCTTCACCACATCCTCCTGACAGGGGCACACGCACATACACATTTTACATACTTTATTGTGGATACTTTATTGTGGACTGCATTTATATAGCGTTTTTTTTTCCAAAACGCTTTACAACTTATGCCTCACATTCACACACCAATGGCGGAGGCAGCCATGCAAGATGCCAACCTGCTCATTGGGAGCAGTTAGGGGTTAAGACAGTGTCTTGCTCAAGGACACTTGGACACGCTGCTGGGAGGAGCTGGAATCGAACCGGAAACCCTCTACCTCCTGAGCCATAGAGGTTCAACATGCTTTCAGAACACTATGGATCCAGACAGCATGTGCTCCTCCATGCTGCTACCTGGAACAGCCAGAGATAGAACAACACCTGGCAAGCTGTTTGGCACTTCTCCTCAACAGGTCTGCCATCCTGCAAAAGGCCACTAAAGGCAAGTTCATGAACACGGCGGAAGCTACCGAATATCAACACCATCACACTACAATTACACCCAAGGTCTCCGATTTGTGTGGCCAAGAATTCACAAAAAAAACATAATCTTCACCAAACTCCTGCCCACCTGGTCTGGAGTCCTCAAGCAAACAACTGAACGTCTATGGAAATATCCCAGTCCGTCAAATATCAGGACCACCAGCCTGCAGTGATAGACAAGGCCTCTGGCATGCACAGCCAAGGGCTGACTGACACACACACACACACCAACACACACCTGGTTGTTCATAGCCATGTTAACGTTGATGTTGCTTCTGGGTGGAACAGGAAGAGGAGCACCTTCCAACTCCAGCTGTTTCAGACAAGCTGCCGCTTCTGTGGATGCACATACACACACGCACGCACACACACACACACGGAGACGCACAGTTTTCATTTTGTTCTATTCAGTACTTCTCAGTCTGTCAGCAGCAGAACATTTATTATTTGCTGTTTATACCAAGAATCATTGAATTGAAACTTAACTTAAACTTTTGAACACACACACACACACACGGTTCAAGTAAGCATGCAGCAGGGGAATCTGTGTACAGAGTCACAGCTATGTTTGAATCCAATGACAGAATGAAGCTGTTTCCATCCCATTCTGGCTCGTGAATCACTAATATACCATTTGAGATGCATGTTTGAAACTGATCAATTTGTCGGTAAGAGATGTACATTTTCCAGGTTTACATTAGCAGGATGGAAGGAAACCCTGTGTGTGTGTGTGTGTGTGTGTGTGTGTGTGTGTGTGTGTGTGTGTGTGTGTGTCCTTGTTTTCCTATCCTTGTGAGGATCAAAGGAAGTCATGTCATGTCCCTGTGGGGTATATAGGTCAGACAAAGGGGCAATTCTAGCATCAGGCTTGTGGGTCAGGCATGTCGTGCTTATGGTTAAGGTAAAGGCTTAGGGATGTGCGTGAGTGTATGCGTTTGTGTGTATGTGTTTGTGCATGTGTGTATGTGTTCGTGTGTGTGTATGTGCTTGTTTGTGTGTGCGTGTGTGTATGTGCTTACCTGTATGTTTGTGTGTATGTGTTTATGTGCTTGTGTGTATGTGCTTGTGTGTATGTGCTTGTGTGTATGTGTTTGTGCGTGTGTGTGTATGTGCTTGTGTGTATGTGCTTGTGTGTCTATGCTCATGTGTATGTGCTTGTGTGTACAGTATGTGTCTCTCCTGAGTTCCTCACCGTTGAGTGGGAGCCCATCGTCCGTGACGAGGCTGGATGCAGAGTGAGCGCCACTTGGCCCCGCCTCCTCCGCAGTTGCCATAGGAACAGCAGGAGCCCGGATGACATCATCGATACAGGTCTCTAGAAGATCAGCTACAATAGGCATACTAGAGAGAGAGAGCGAGAGAGAGAGAGAGAGAGAGAGAGAGAGAGAGAGAGAGAGAGAGAGAGAGAGAGAGAATGAAGTGGTAGAGAATAGATAGGAGGAAGAGGAAAAGACAGAGGAGAGAGAGAGAAAGAGTCAGTTAGTCTAAGTGCACCTCAGTGTTTCATATCATGAAACTCACATACGAGTAGTACTCACCTGTGCCCCCCCCCCCCCCCCCCCCACTGGAAATGAATGGACTCCTCCAACTTGCCAGTGACCATCAACCATCAGACAGGGGGGAGTCTATTAATTCTAGAAAACCATTGCCTAAACTAGTCCACACAGCAGCACATTATGGCATTACTGTAGCTAAGCAAGACATCAGTTATATCAAATATATTACACTATCAAGTTATATCAAATATATTACACCGTCGGTTATATAAAATATATTACACCATCGGTTATATAAAATAATTACACTATCAGTTATATCAAATATATTAAAATATCAAAGATACACTATTAACACTTTGAGTGCCGGGACACGTCTTTTCACGTCTTTACTGGCCAAGCTAAAGTTGCCGGGGGACGCTGTACAGCGTCCTTATATCAATATTTCAAAAATCTGCGATCGGATTCATAATGTCCCTCCGCTGGCCTGAGATCCACCAGCAGGACCCACTGAGCTCTCTGGCGGTTCAGGAGCGCCATCTGGTGGCCGATCGGCGCAATCGCCAAAACAGGATGTTGAATAGAGGTTGTCATGACGACCGTAGTACTTCCGGGCGCTCGCTATGGTTCATGGGACTCTGGCTCGTCACGCTACACGGTGATCGATTGGCAATAACTCGATAAACAACATGATTTGGACGTATATACCATTATACAAGCTGGAGATGGACCGGGTAAAAATATATCCCATAATGATAACATTTCTACTCGACGATGATCGCCCAACGGCGCGCGGAGACTGGGGTGAGTTTCAGCGTGTAACGTTACCGTCTTAGATACTAACTGCTATTATCAACATTTGACCCACATTAGATGATTGGTATAACGCTGCCCACGGAATTATAAACGCCCCCTCGCCCATCCGGTCAACATCAGATGACGTGTAGTAACTTCTAGAAGTACGTCTAGTTGGAATTTTTTATATCGCGCTGATTGCCATCAAACTGTATTTCATCATCAATATAATGCATTTGGGGCTATATATCACGTTCTGGAGAAAGCTGCAGAAAGAGATGAAAACATACTTATACATTAGACCATACTTTACTATGAATATGTGAATGAAAAAGTTTAACGTTGCTACACAATGAACAATACATATAGGACTTTGAATGGGCCCTAATAATGGCAATGTAGCAATAGAATTAAAAAAGTTATAGCCCTGCAAAGAAGGGGACTTTCTCCATAGACAAATAGCGCTGGCAATCTATGGTATATCATGCATTTAACCTTAGGCAACCAAAGTGTTAAGTAACAACGTTTGTATTGACAGTTATCAGGAGATTATACACAGCATCAAAACGTTGAGCCTATCTAGTTGGACAAATGTTCCAATAATTGTATACTTATTACATGTATAATTAATTGTAAAGGGATTGTTCTCCTGAACCCTGGCCCTATGTCCTGCTTACCAAGGACCAGTGCTCTCTCAGCACAAGCAATGCTGTTCATCATACTAGTTCTGGATAGTTAGCCACAAACCAATGCAAAGTCAATGGGGTCACACTGCCGTCTGTACAAGCTGAACCATTGTGTTCACCTTGGTTGGGAGTGACTTTCAGCTGAAGTCTCAGTCAGCCTGTACAGTCAAGGAGCCCGGCTGTTTTTACTGCATGACAAACGGGTCAGGAGATTACACTCGTTGGAATATTCTGTACTGATGGTAGCGCTACATTGGGGTCACCAAAACTCAATGGCGTTCCTTCCTCTTGGGGTCATGAAAGTCCACAGCAAATTTCATGGCAATCCGGCGATTTGTTTTCAAGATATGTTGAGAACAGATCCCCTCCACACACACACACACCAAAAAAGGGGGAGCTACATTTTATGCTAAAAGGTTATTCCTCGTCTTGTAGTTATACAAAAACCTGTTTAAATCTTCAGTTTGAAAGGAGCTGAACGGTTTAAATAATAATAAAATAAAACACAAGCTAAGTGTTAACAGGCTTTGATTTACATCAAATGACTTCAACAACAGGTGATGCAGGTGCAGCATAACATAAACCCAAATAATTGATTATAAAAATAGTTGCCAACTATAACTAATTCACTAATCGTCAACTAATCGATAATAAAAATAGTTGCCAACTATAACTAATTCACTAATCGTCAACTAATCGATAATACAAATAGTTGCCAACTATAACTAATTCATTAATCGTCAACTAATCAATAATAGAAATAGTTGCCAACTATTTGTGGATCAGTCCATTAGTTATTGCAGCGCTATCCTGCATTACTAAATCCCACAAAAGCACAAGCTGCCGGGGGAAAGGCTGTCCTGGTGGACATGGTGGTGGATCCAATGCACTATCAATGCACTTATATCAACGCACTTATATCAACCCACATATACCTATCTCTCAGCACGTATAGCCAGTGGACATATCGTAGCTTTCAAAGAGAGCACATAATAGAGAAGGAACATGCATGGGAATGAAGGAAATACAGGTACTGTCATATTCCTGGGATCAAAGCCCAGCCTAAAGCCAGACATCTGATACAGTGGTTGTCAGAAAGCCTCTTTTATCAAGTCTGTGAGGTATTCATACCACTGTAGCCTGGAGTCTGAGCAGAGGATGAGAAGTAGATTACCACGGAATACCTGGAGACACACGCACAGATAACACACACACAGGTTTGGGAAATGTAACAGGTATATTATTACATAGTGCTGCAGGATACAAAAACACACTCATAAAACACTCAGACACACACATGCATGTGCACTAGGGATGATAATAATAGGTATTTGGACACAAGTATCCCTGGTCATTAATCCATTGAAAATCAGTTAACCGTGGCTTTATATTTTCTTGCTTCATAAGTCTGAGCAAAATTTGGGAACGCAGTCAGACATTTATCCAATTATTATTATTCATTATTTCGAGCCAATGCTCAATGGGCTGCTTACTGTAGCTCACAACACAGTGCTTGCTGGTGCATAATGTTAACGACAAACATACAGCACGCCTGCATGACAACCGTGATTTTACTCACCATGAGTAGCCTAGAGCTGAAGGTGACACTTGCAGAACAGAGTGAAACTTTCAGAGAACAACATCGTTCCGTTCCTCCGAGTCCTTTCTCACGGAGCACACTGCCCTATAGCTTGTGCTATGAGAACACATTATTTTGAGAGTGGAAATAAAGGAATTCTCACAAATCCAATAATACAGAGGCCTATGGCACGTGATGTAATGTAGTTATCTGTGGCCAGAGCTGTCCAACAGGCAGTGCATCCCAGAAAGTAGGGCTGGGAGGTTATAATCGAATATGAAGGTATATATGAATATATAAGGTATATACATACTGTATAATTTTAAGTTAATCAAAAATGTTTTCCTTGCAGCAGTATTAACCACTTAAGGATCGGATGGGCCATATTCGGGCCGGCACGCGCTCATGCCGCGGCATTTTGTGCTCGTCTGCCGGCTCCGGCTACGTTTTCGCCGATCAACCAATACATTGTTGGAAAGTTGAATTTGCTGCCTTTCGATCGTCACATCGTGATTCCATTCTCGAGTTACAAGACTAAACATCCGGCGAGTGTCATTTGACAATTTGTGAATGGTCCTGAACTGAACAGTCACCGCTGATGGGCAAAGATTATTGACCACCATTGTAGCCAACAAGCTCGTTCGTCAAATGTATATACTCTCTTTTTTAAGACTCTTTTTGTATCACAAACAATACTGTATTTGTAAATCTGGTATGTCATAAATGTATAGATGTAGCAGTACTGTCTATCTGTATGTCATGTATGTCATTATGTTATGATGAATTGAAAATGGGGGACCCTGATGTAAACAAGACGAAAGTCTTTCTCTGGTCTGCATCCCCTTAACAATTGTGTGTATTGAGCTGTACTGTATTGTACCCATTCTGCAATCTGTTAATAACATTTTCAATCAATCAATCCGGAAACAATCTCAGACGGGCGCTGACAGTGGTGGAAGGTGACACAAAAAGCCGAAGAAATCCTTTGTTTTGACTCGAGAGGCGAAATGAATGGCAGTGGACGGCCATTTTGGATAATCATAATTTCTTTTTACCGGTACACACATTACAAAAACCTTTATGAAAAAGTCATTTTCCGTGGGATTTTTATAAACTTTGGACCTGTACTACATAGGACTTCAGGCTATGGAACCATTATGTCCAACTCCTACCTCTCGGCTGGAACTTAAAAACAGGCATCTGGCAACCAGTAAAAATAAATGTGAGTACACAAAACCTTTACTTCAGTGTGTTCAAACCTCTGTTACTCTATTTCATTAACACTCAGTGTTTTTTTCTTTATAGTGTAAGACACTTCAGAATGTTACCTCATGCATGTGCTATAAGTATAAAGTATAATAAATAAAAACAGTGTGAACTCATTGGACCTTTTCTCACCTGTGCAGCATGCCTATCTTGACCTCCCCCCTGAACAAGCTAAAATATATACCCATCTAAAGAACGAGACTTTGGCTAGGTATGGTTACAGCCTGCATGCTCGAGCTCAAAGGTTTCATGAGTGGAAATACACTCCAGATATGTCTGCCAGAGCCCAGCTGTATGACCTAGCTCGTCTGGGAAAATCCTAGGCTGAGTGTGTTGGAGAGAGTGGTTATGGACAAATGTATCTGTACATTACCCTATGACGCCAAGAAAATGGTAAGCCATGGTGAGCCATGGTAACCCAACCGGTATTGATGATCTGGTCAATCTTGTTGAAAGCCACCAAGTCCCAATTGAACTGCTGAAGTCGGGAAGGACTGAGCGACCAGAGGCTGGGAAAAACACGGAGAAGGCCCCAGTGTGGAAAAAAATAACCATAGCAAGAAAACGAGGTGTTGAGACGCAGATGCTTCCCTGTACTTTGGGATAGGAGGAGGTGCTTTGAGTGTGGAGAGGTGGGACACCTGGCCCGGGACTGCCCCACAAGGGATGAATCCATGCCTACTGCAGCCTCGGCCGATAGAGGCTCAGGGAAGCCTTGCCACCTACTGGACTCCTGTTGGGCCACCGAATGCTCCCCTCCCCACATGGTGCCGGTAAAAGTAAATGGAAAGGATGCAGGAGCACTTGTGGATTCAGGTAGTTCAGTCTCACTGGTCCAACCCCATCTCCTTGACCAGCTGGAACCTAGTGAGTCGATACCTATTCAAATCTACCATGTCAACCTGCTTAAGAAGTGGTATGCCAGAGATGTGCTGGGATCTTGTGCGTCTCCTTGTTTCCTTCCTTACTCCTCCCCAAGGGATGAAGGTGTCGAGGTGACTTATGGACCAGGGCTCTCGAAAATGCAGCTGCAGCAGATGAAGGAATTGGTGCAGAGAACCTCAGATATGTTCTCCACCCTGGTGGAACACCACATCCAGACAGAGCCGGGTCAGAAGGTGAAAATGAGGCCTTACAGAACCCCAGAGGCCACAAGGGTCATCATTGAAGAAGAGGTCCAGAAGACGCTGGGCGTCATAAAGGACTCCTACAGTGAATGGGCTAGCCCGATCGTCCTGGTCCCTAAGCCAGACAACACAAAAAGGTTTTGTAATGATTTTCGGAGGCTTAATGAAATATCTAAATTTGATGTCTATCCTATGCCTAGGGTCGATGAGCTGATTGACCGGCTGGGGGAGGCCCGGTACATCAGCACACTGGATACAACCAAGGGGTATTGGCAGGTGCCTCTAGCAGCTGACTACACAGGGTTGCCCTTTGGCCTGCAGGGAGCCCCAGCCACCTTCCAAAGGCTAATGGACAAAGTCTGCGAGTATGCAGCTGCATATCTAGATGATGTGGTAATCCACAGTGAGGACTGGGAGAGCCACTTGAGACAGGCTGGCGGTGGTATTAGAGGCTCTCCGCAGGGCAGGTTTAACAGCCAATCCAAAGAAGTGCAAGCTTGGTTTGGAGGAGGCTGAATACCTGGGTTTCACCATCGGGCGAGGAAATGTGAAACCACAGGAGCTTAAGGTTCAGTGGCCCCGAATAGCAACTAAGAGACAGGAAAAACCTTCCTGGGAGTTACCTCCTATTACTCTTGTTTAATCCCTAACTACTCCTCTATAGCTGCTCCCCTCACAGACCTAACCAAAGCCACCAAGCCTCTCATGGTGGAATGGACGGAAGAGGCAGAGAAGGTGTTCCAAGGTCTCAGAGAGGCGCTTTGTGCACAGCCCGTTCTGGTCACCCTGGATTTCACGCAGGAGATGATTGTGCAAACGGATGCATCAGAGGTGGGAGTAGGAGACGTACTCTTTCAAGAGTTACACGGTGGGGAACATCCAGTACTCTACATCAGTAGGAAGCTGAACCAAAGGGAGCAAGGATATGCCACCGTAGAGAAGGAAGGACTGGCTATCAAGTGGGCACTGGAGCGTCTCAGATATGATCTGTTGGGTCGACATTTCTCTCTCATAACTGACCAGGGGGGGTCTGGATGTCCAAAAAGAAGGACCAATGCTCGAGTCAGTAGATGGTTTCTTTCCTTACAAGAATTTGGTCTGTGGTCGACTCCACATGTCTCGAGAGAAACACGGGAAGGCAGACGCCCTGTCCCGGAGAGATGCCCTCTGGACCTCGTTTGCCTCTCCCAAGCGCCTGTAGCTGTTCCATTTACATTTACATTTACATTTAGTCATTTAGCTGACGCTTTTATCCAAAGCGACTTACAAGTTCTGTACGACAAGCCATCAGGAAGGGCACAACTCTATCAGCTGAGTAACAATGTTCATCAAAGTGTTGAGTGCTACAGTGTAGGTTAGTTTATTAGGACAAGTGCATGACGAACCCGACTACCGACCCGGACCGAGAGGAGATAATGCGGCTGTCTACCTGGCAGACGATGGGAAGAAAACGGGGACCGGGGGACGACATGCAGACGACGGGGACTGAACGCCCCACACAGCAGGGCAATGGTCATCACGGATACCGGGAGAAACTACAGGGATTCAGACGGGGACAGTCGGAGGCGGACAATTGAGATAAAGTTCATGAAGCGCATGAATACAGATAAGTCACGGGGGCATCGTCATAGAGTAAATAACATCAAAAAATGTCAATATGTATATAGAGGAAAAGACAAAAAGGGAAAAAAAAAAAAAAAAAAAAAGTGAGTGGAAAAGAGAAAGAAAAATAATAAAAAAAAAAAAAAAAAAAAAAATGAAAATAGAGGGCAATGGATAGAAGAATATAATAAAAGTATGGGAGGGGAAATATCCCGGATGGATACAGGAAAAATATAACGAAATGAACCACAGGCCATCGTGGCTATGTCATAGAAGTTACAATGTACCAAGATATATCTGAAAGATATACAAATGTTAATGGCTGGAAACGTTACCGTTTTGTCAAGTTCAGTTGAATTGATCGCACTGTATATAGATTACAGTGTGAGCCATACGTTACGTCAGGGTTTACAAGATAATAGGGGCACAGTTTTGGGCAATCTGCCTCGTGCCGTATGCACTCCTCTGTTAGTCGAGGGGGACCAAGGTGCATGGGTGAGTATCGATTTCACCCTCGGTACGACTGTTCTATCTGGGGTCATATCGAACGTAGCTTGGGTAAATGTGGGGGGGGGAAGTGTATCTATGTTTTTATATGTTCTTTTTTATTTCATTGTATGCTATACTATTGTATATATATCTTCACAGTCTCAGGCACTAGACTACGTCATGGATTGCACAGGGGAGATGCATTACGAGAAATATGGGGCTGATTAAAATAATATCGTGGAATATAGACGGATGTCATCATCCCATTAAGAGAAAGAAGATATTGACGTTCTTGAAACAAAAAAAGGCAGATATTGCACTAATTCAGGAGTCACACCTGGATGAGGAGGAGTCAGCCAAGCTTAAAAGGGATTGGGTGGGACAAATATACTATAGCACGTTCTCTTCTAGGAAGAGGGGGGTGGCAATATTGGTGAGAAAAAACTTAGACCTAAAGGTACACAATAGTTTCTCACATGATGAGGGAAGATGGGTTATACTGGATGCTGATTTAGAGGGACAGAGGACTACTTTAGCTGAATGAATGAATGAAAACTTTATTTAACAGATTGCAGAATGGGTACAATACAGTACGGCTCAATACATACAATTGTTAAGGGGATGCAGACCTGAGAAAGACGTTTGTCTTGTTTCCATCAGGGTCCCCCATTTTCAATTCATATAGACATTTATGACATACATAACATACATGACATTTATGGCATAGGGACATATAGGTATTTAGTACTGATACATTTGTGACATAGGCGGTATTCAAATATACAGTACTGTTACCCCTAGATCCTGACAGAGTATATACATATGATGGGGAGGGGACTGTACATTAGGAGGGGGTGGGTGGGTGGGAGGGGAATATACATACGGCGGGGAGGGAATATATACATGCGGTGGGGAGGAGACTGTCTATTAGGAGGTGGTGGGGGTTTTGGGCATTTACGGTGGCCAGTTTCGAATTGCAGCCTCCCGTAGGTGCTCTTTAAGGGCGGTTTTGAATGTGGGCAGGGATTCACATTCCTTTACAGCTTTGGGTAGGGCGTTCCACATTGTTGTGGCATAATTGCGAAACGTGTTTAGTCCCTTGTTTGAGCCGAATCTGGGTTTAACATGATTTGTTGAGCTTCCTCTGGTGTAGTGGTTGTGGTATTCACTGACCTTTGGGAAGTATTTTGACATGTACATGGGCACCCCGGTCGTATAGTGTATCTTGTAGACCAGGCCCATTGCAAGTTGCTGTACTCTGTCGTCTACTCTAAGCCATCCTAGGTTGGCAAAGTGGGCAGGGGTGAGGTGGGTTCTGGGGTTCAGGTCAAGTAGTAGTCTGACCAGTTTGTTTTGTGATGTTTGTAATTTTGTTTTAAGCGCCTTTGAGGTGCTTTGGTACCATGAGGTGCACGCATAGTCATAGTACCCTTGAATGAGTGCTCCTGCCAGAGTCCTCAGGGTATTCTTGTTTACCAGAGAGGAGATCCGGTACAAGAATCTAGTTCGTTGGTTGACTTTTTTTATTACATTGGATGCCATTTTGTCACAGGAAAGATTTGCCTCTAGGATGGAACCCAGGTAGGTAATTTCGTCTTTCCTTGTGACAATATTGTCACCCACTGTAACTGAGAAGCCGTCGGTCTTGCTGAGTTTGTTATTTGAACCGAAGAGAATGGACTCTGTTTTGCCCATGTGTAATGATAGTTTGTTATCAGCGAGCCATATGCAGATTTTGCCTAGTTCCGTGCTGAGGGTTTTTTCAACCTGCAATTTGTTCTTGTCAGAGACCAGCAGGGCTGAGTCGTCCGCAAACAGGAACAAGTTGCAGTCACAGGCTGACGACATGTCATTTGCATAAATTAGGAAGAGTAGCGGTCCTAGTATGCTTCCTTGTGGAACACCACAGCTCACTGTGAGGGGGGGGGATAGAGTACCGTTTACCTCTACCATCTGTTCTCTCCCCTCCAGGTAGGATTGCATCCAGCTCACTGATAGGCTATCAAAACCAATTGCTTTTAGCTTGTCCATTAGAATGGAGTGATTGACAGTGTCGAAGGCCTTTTGTAGGTCCAGCATGACCATGCCGCAGTATTTGCCAGCGTCCACCTCTTGTTTGATGTGGTCGTTCAAATAGAGGAGGCATGTGTCAGTGGAGTGGGACGTTCTGAAGCCAGATTGGAATTCGTAGATTAGGTTTTTTTCCGCCAGGTACTTTTCGACCTGTTCGTAGACTATTTTCTCCATGACTTTCGAGATGGAGGTAAGAATAGAAACAGGGCGGTAGTTGCCTGGGTCTAATTTGCTGCCCTTTTTGTGTAGAGGGGTCACTCTCGCAATTTTGAAGTCCTTGGGGACGTGCCCCTGTTTTATAGAGAGGTTTATTATGTGTGTGATGACTGGGGTGATGGCGGCTGCTGCGTCTCTGAGGAATTTGGAGGGGATGTTGTCATGGCCAGTGGCCTTGTTAGGTTGGAGGGCGCTCAATTTTTTGAGTACCTCATTGGTTGTTACCATTTCAAGTTTGAAGTCGTCTTTGTGGACCCCTAGGTTTTTGTAGTATGCTACTATGTGTTCTACCCCATAATGCCCTGAGTGGGAGGGTAGTTTGTTTACCAGTGTTGTGGCTATGTTTGTGAAGAAGATGTTTAAGTAATTGGCTACATCCAGCTTGTCTGTGATGAGCGTGTTGTCCGTCTTTATGTTTATGTTTGAGAATCTGGTTTTAAGTTTTTTACTGCAGCCTAGTTGATTATTGAGTAATTTCCAAAGTTCGCGGGGTTTGTTTTTGTTTTCCTCAGTTTTGTCGTTGATGAAATTTCTTTTTGCGGTTCTGATCATGGTGTTTACGTCATTTCTTAGTCTGTTTCTTTGGATTTTTAGTTCAACCACGTGGGCTTGGAGTTCACTGTTTGAGATTTTGGAAAGCTTTGTCTGACTTTTATGAAGTTCAGAGCATTTTTTGTCTCTGGTTTTCATAGCGGCCAGTATTTCAGTGTGCATCCATGCCTCAGCGCGATTTTTAACCCTGGTGGTTGCTGTGAATTTGGTTTTGAATCCAAGCCATGTTTCTTCAACCTGTGTACCACTGAGCTCATCTGACCAGTCCAAGCTCCCCAGTTCTAGGTTAAAGGCCTCTCTAGAGTAAGTTTTGAGGTCTCTAGATGTGACTGTTTTGTGACAGCCGGCCTTCTGTTTTAGCTTTTTGCGGGTACAGAAAATCATATAATGATCACTTAACCCGCATGCTATCACCCCTTTACTGGAGATCATGGACTTGTCAGAGGTCAAAATGAGGTCAATGGTGGTTTGTGTCGAATCGCATACCCTTGTGGGTTGTGTGATTAGCTGGCTGAAACCGTGCAGGTCAGAAAATCTACTGAAGGCCTTGAAGACGGGTGCTGATTTACGCAGCATATCCGTGTTCCAGTCCCCAATAATATATAATATATATGCGCCCAACGGGTCGTCCTCAGACTTTTTCCATGAGGTATGTGAGGTGATCAGGAAAATAGGGAATAGCAACGTAATCATAGGGGGGGACTTCAACTTGGTTGGAAACACCTTGATTGACAGATCATACCAACCCAAAACCGCTGACAACACAGGGAGACTGGCGGTTGGTGTTCTGATAGAGGAGTTGGGTCTAGTGGATGTTTGGAGGGTTATGAACCCACAAGAAAGAGACTACACGTTTTACTCTCACCCACATTCCTCATACTCTAGAATAGATTATTTCCTGATCTCTAGCGCACTGGTAGAACAGGTTGCAAGTACTGGGATAGGGAACATTGTAATATCTGACCATGCTCCGGTTGATTTAGTGATCACATCCATGGAAGAAGGGCAACGATCTCGGAGATGGCGATTCAATAACCTGATGTTAAATGATGAAGGATCGTGTACGTACATTAGAACTATATTTAAGGAATTTTGGGAACTTAATGAAGGGTCAATAGATGATAGTGGCATAATGTGGGACACATGTAAAGCTTACATGAGAGGACGACTCATACAATACGGTGCGATACTAAAAAGGGCGGAGAAACAAAAAATGACAGTGTTAGATGAGGAAATTAAAATACTTTCGAAACAGCACAGCCAAAGACCAGACCCAGAAACGTGGAGGAACCTAAGCAAATCCAAATACGAATTGAACAACATATATCAAAAGAAGGCTGAATATGCGTTATTTAGGACCAACCAAAGATATTATGAACAAGGGGAGAGAGCGGGTAAAATATTAGCGAATCGGGTTAAACAAATGCATAATCAGAATATTATATCCTCGATTCGTAATAAAGATGACAAGATTATTACGGACAAAAAGGAAATTAATAATGTCTTCAGGTGCTTCTACCAGGACTTATATACCCCACAGAAGGCGGTGGATCAGCTAAAAATGGACGCGTTCTTCGACAAAATCAAATTACCGTCATTATCGAAACAGGTAAAATCAATGGAGGGGGGGGTCTCGATAGAAGAAATACACGCGGCAATCAACAGCCTTAAATTGGGTAAAGCACCAGGAGACGACGGGTTTACTCCCGATTTCTACAAACAATTCAGTGATATAATCGCTCCGAGATTATTAAAAGTATATGAGGACTCACTGATAAAGGGGGGATTGCCCACTAGCTTGAGATCTGCCACTATTACATTACTACAGAAAAAGGGCAAAGACCCTCAATGCTGTGGAAGCTATAGACCTATATCCCTGAGCAATTTGGAAGAAAAAGTATTGGCAAAGATACTTGCAAATAGAATAGAAGTGTTACCAACTTTGGTGCATTCAGATCAAGTGGGCTTTGTGAAGGGGAGAAACTCAGCTGATAATATCCGCAGACTCCTACACATAATGTGGAAGGTAAGGAATGATATAGAACCTACAGTAGCCTTCTCATTGGATGCCGAAAAGGCCTTTGATAAGGTGGAATTTGCATTCTTATTTCACACGCTAGAGCGCTTCGGGTTCGGTCCATCGTTTACTGGGTGGGTAAAACTGTTATACACAAATCCGATGGCATCAGTATTGACCAACGGGATCGTATCCTCGCCCTTTAACCTAGGGCGGGGGACGAGGCAAGGTTCTCCGCTTTCTCCCCAAATGTTTGCGCTTTTCCTCGAACCACTTGCTATCGCACTGAGGACTAATCAGGACATCAAAGGGATAATAGCGGGGCAGGTAGAACATAAATTATTTTTATATGCGGACGATATCTTATTGGTATCCAGCAATCCCCGAACAGCAGTTGGGATCATTGGAAATGTTATCGAGTCCTTCTCCGAAATATCTGGGTACACAATCAACTGGAGCAAGTCAGAAGCAATGCCTCTCTCTAAATGTTGTCCCCCTGATATCAGAAGGGGGTGGCAATACAGATGGATGCCGTCAGGGTTGATATACCTAGGAATAAAGCTGATCCCAGGTCTGAAAGAGTTGATGCAAGCCAATATTGCCCCTATAATCGAACACATTAGTGCTCTGACCCAGAATTGGGCCAAAATGAATATGTCCCTTCTGGGAAAGATAAACCTAGTGAAAATGATACTAGCTCCCAAATTAAATTATATCCTATATATGTTGCCGCTGACTCTCCCGACCCAGTTACTCAGACAGTATGACAAAGTCATTAATGTATATCTGTGGGGGGGCAAAAGGCCGCTATTTGGACGGGCCAAAATGTATGCAGCAAAGGAAAATGGCGGTTTATCCCTGCCTAAACTAGACTGGTATCACTATGCATTCTCGCTCTCCCAGCTCTCCAAACTGAATCACTCGTCTGAGGAGGCACCTGCTTGGGTCAAGATGGAGGAGGAAATGATATATCCCTCATCTCTGGAATCCTTCCTGACACAATCAGACAGACCTATACCTCTTAAAAACCCTTTGATGGCATTTATCAGGGAAACTTGGAATCAATCGCACAAAATGACTGGTGATAGCCCATACTTAACTACGAGAGCCTCTATATGGTATAATAAGAAACTAAAGATTGGGAAGAAATCAGTCATATGGGACGATTGGGTTAAAAGGGGGATACATGTACTAGGTGATATAGCCGGGGAGGATGGGGTTTTGCCTTTTGAGGATATTAAGGAGGATTTTGATATAGATAATAAAAACTTTTATAAATTCCTACAGATTAGACATTGTATATCGTCATCAATAGGAGGACCAAAGTGCGGCCCAATTACTGCAATTCAAGAAATATTCTATAAAGGATGGCGCAGGAAAGGCGGTGCGTCAAGATTTTATGATGTTATAAGAGAATACAATGCACCCAAATTGGCGGGTTTGAGATTGAGCTGGGAGAACGATGTACATGAGGAGATTACTGAGGAAATGTGGGAGAAACTGGTATCCAAATGGAGTAAATTCTCTAGGGAGGCGCAATCACAACTTATTTTTTACAAAGTACTGAACAGAAGCTATTGGACGCCTAGTAAACTGGCCAGACTGAAATTAAGGGACAGTGACATCTGCTGGAGATGTGAGAAGGAGACAGGCACTTTACTGCACATGTTGTACGAATGTGAGAAGGTCCGGAAAATGTGGGATCAAATTGTGATATTCCTAAGTAAGGTCCTGAATGTGAAGATAAATAACGCCCCAATGGCATGTGTTTTGGGTATAGTACCGAAAGGGATTAAACTGCCTAAATACCGGGGAATGTGGTATAGAATGGCCATGATATCAGGGTGTAGAATTGCATTACGACATTGGAAATCACCTGTTGATATTACTTTTAAAGAATGGATGGAACTAATGTTTCGGACAGCATCATATGAAAGGGTGACATATAGAGTCGCAGGGAGAGAGGATATTTTCGCTGAGATATGGGACAGTTTTCTACACCTGACTGAACGATCTGAGGACAAATGAGTAAGATGGGATTACAATATTATCAAGGATGAATATGAAAAAGGGGATATGATCTGATGGTACTTGTGCTCTATAATATATTATGTATATATGTACATATATTTTATGTCCGGATGGTGTGTCTATGGAACGGTCACTGTCTCTATCACACCCACATGTGCGCAGATATAGCCACATACAAGTATCTAGGATACACATATTCATATGTGTACATAATAGGTTTACACGCACTCATATACACAAGGATAAGGTATACACGTCAGGGGGTTTCCGTTAGAAAAAATTGTTGCCGGTCTCAGGGTCCGGTAGATTTTTATCTACCGGTCAAATGAGAGAAATTCCGGTCAGAGTTTATTGAGCTTAAAAACAACAGGCTATATAAAGAATGACATCCTCAAGGCATGTAGATTTATAATATTTTAACTTAAAGCTAGGCTACTTTTGCGTATACAGTCATTATATTCCAAATAAAATAAGTCCAGAGACTCCGTGCTGCTGCCGACTTTAAATCAAATAGACCTGTGTCTGTGGGCAGTCGGCCCGACATTAATAAACAGCAGTCTGTTATAATCACATTTATGAGCTAACGAATTCCGTTATATTGGACATTTGTATTAATTATATCAAGCGAAGAACTGAGAAATTTGGCAGAGGCAACATTATCGTGGGTTTGCGTGATGTATATCTCCACCTAGTCCCAACGACTTGGTGCTGGTCATAATGTCCGGTGAAAACAACTCCCTCCAAGCACAACTTGACCACCCGAACCGTACCAAAACAGGCCAAAATTAAATAGCCCATGCGACGAACGATTCATTACATTCGTTTCATCGTTGCTCCACCAAGCAGCCGGTCCAACAATATCAGCGCGAGCGCCGCAGTTAGTTTGCAAGAAGCATCCAGCTGCAGACCCGCAGAGCAGCTTTCCAGGTCTGGGGACCGCACTGTGCCAGCAAAGCTGGTGGGTTCTGTGGGTCTGCAGCTGCATGCCTTCCGCAAATCCAGCAGCAAGCTCTCGCTGAGCGAAGCAACGACAACAAACGCAATGATTGTTTCGTTCATCGCATAGGCCACCCAACTCCAGCCCATCCAAATACAATTCAAATAATCAAACTGTGCCCAGAGGGAACTATTTTCACCGGACACTATGACCGGAGAGATTAAATTTGTCGGACTTCAACAGATTTTGCCAGTCAAATACCGGTAATTACCGGCTAACGGAAACGCTGGGGCACACATACATGCACATACTCATATATAGGAAATAGACATACATACACCTACATATACACATAGTTGAGATATAGGCTTTCACTGACACATAGGGGGATACACAAGTATATAGGAGACACACACAGGCGTAGCTGAAACGTAAAAAAATTAAAAAAAAAGAGAAAAGAAAAGAAAAGATGCAGCACATACCTGCTCGCAGGTAGATCGGTCTACATGTAACGTATGACGTATATATATATATATATATATATCAGGGATGTATATGCACAATGTATAGTATGTTTTTTTTTTGTAAGTGCTTCTTTAATTTCCATGTCAGTTATTAGTGTATTTGTATGAGTCTCTTGCATGTTTTGTATGTTGTCACAAAAAATGAAAAAGGCGAATCTTGGATGTTGCATATTATGCTGTGAAAAGGTACTCTGTAAATAATGTAAAGATTTGTGCAAAAATATCAATAAAAAAAAAAAAAGGACAAGTGCATGACAGTATGGTTAGTTAGGGTTAGATATTTTTTTTTCCCTTTCTTTTTTTAATTCAGATAATGGTTGAAGAAGTGCGTCTTTAGTCGACGGCGAAAGATTGGACGTGTTTCGGCTGTCCTAACTGGGGTGGGTAGTTCATTCCACCATTGTGGGGCAAGGATTGAGAATAGGCGACTTCTCTTTGATGACCCTCCCGGAGCTTGGATAGGAGTAGGTCTGAGGCGGCCAGAAGATGCAGAGCGTAGGGGTCTTGAGGGTGTGTAGTTAGAGACCATTGACCGGAGGTAGGCGGGAGCAGTTCCCTTTGCCGCACGGTATGCTAGGTCGAGGGCCTTGAAGCGGATTCGTGCAGCAATGGGGAGCCAGTGCAGGTCCCTAAGAAGTGGGGTGACATGGGCCGACTTCGGTAGGTTTGAGATCAGGCGGGCCGCTGCGTTCTGAATGAGTTGAAGAGGCTTAGTGGCAGTGGCCGGGAGGCCAGCGAGCAGTGCGTTGCAGTAGTCGAGGCGGGAGATGACTGTTGATTGGACGAGGAGTTGGGTGGCTTCTTTTGTCAGGAAGGGGCGGATCCTTCTGACGTTGCTCAGGAGGAATCGGCAGGTTCTGGTTGTCGCTGCGATGTGAGCAGAGAAGTTCAACTGGTCGTCGAGGACAACACCAAGGTTCTTGGCGGTCGGGGACGCGGTCACAGCTGCATTCTCGACTGTGATGGACAGGTCGGTCAGGGGGGAGGATTTGGCCGGCAGGTGGAGCAATTCTGTTTTGCTTAGGTTCCTACTTCCGGGGTAGGCCTGATTGGCCCCGACAGGCACGTGACCCGCCGCGGCCACGCCCCGCGGCAGCCCCAGGAGCAAGCGCGCTACTGCTGGAGTTTGCTTCGCCTTTCACATCGCTGCCGTTGGCGAAAGCAGACAAATGAATGACTAATTCGGTCAGAAATAACGTAACTAATAACGTTAGTAAGCACTGCTTATATGCTTATTATGTCTGCGGGGTACAGTAAACGTTTCTCCCGGTACATTCTGAAGAGCACACCGCTGTATGTTGGAGAACCAGCGGTCTTCCTCACTCGAGTGAGACTAAAGCCGTGCACAGCTCAGCCCTGTGAGACGCTTATGTCTGCGGGGTACAGTAAACGTTTCTCCCGGTACATTCTGAAGAGCACACCGCTGTATGTTGGAGAACCAGCGGTCTTCCTCACTCGATTGAGACTAAAGCCGTGCACTGCACAGTCTCTAACAGTGTAACAGTAAGAAGCATTTTGGATAAAAGTATTCTGTACTTCTGTATGACAACAATGTATGCCTTTCAAATGTTAAATGATTAAATGATACACAGCGAAATCTACGCTCTTGCCTCTCATCCTGCTTTCGCCAACGGCAGCGATGTGAAAGGCGAAGCGAACTCCAGCAGTAGCGCGCTTGCTCCTGGGGCTGCCGCGGGCCGTGGCCACGCGGGTCACATGCCTGTCGGGGCCAATCAGGCCTACCCCGGAAGTAGGAACGGTTGCGGAACAGCTACAGGCCTCCCAAGCAGGAACTGAAGGGGAGTGTACTGTATGTAAGGGGCTGAGGGGAATGGTGGTTGATGGCTTCTACATTCCTGCCCGTTGTCTCCTCCCAATGGAGAGAAGAGGTATGACAGCTTCACACACACACACACACACACACACACACACACACACACACACACACACACACAGCTGTCTCCCAATTAAGCAATCAGCATGCCTCTCAAAGAGGACAGACATGAGGACAGATGTTTGATTAATTGTACAACCATATTGCACCTTCCACCAACCCCCGTCTGCTACCTTGTTACATTCTGTACAAGCAAAACTTGACGCATCATAACCGGTCTGTGTTTGAAAGCATATTGAAAGAAATCTCTCTTTCACCTCCTCCTTGCCCCCCATTATCATCTGCTCATGAATTAGCTGACCTCCACTGCAACTTATAAATTAAACAAACTGTGACTTCAGTTCCTTCAGACTTCATCCATGTTTACTTTGATCATCGTTATTGTTCATGTGCGCATGAGTGTGAACAGTTCACACTGGAATCTGATCTTGGCCACATTTAAAAAACAGCCAAACAAAATAAATCAGATCTGAGCAATAAATCAGAATTGAGCACTAAGGCCTGCAGCATGAACGTAGCCTTTGTGCACGTTGAGTGCTCCTCATGGTGTTTTTCCATCCTGGAAATGTACCGTTGGTCTTGCTGGCGTGCGGCCCCTCCCCTGGTGACCTCCACCTTCTGCAGCGCTTACTGGCAGCATGTCTAGCTTGGCCTGATGGGCTCGGTGCTCCTATGTGTTGTAATGTGATGCTGCTGCTGATGTATTCTTAGCACAGTTACAACCAAATCCCACCGTCTTTTCTCATAATGATCCCAAACACAAAACTAAAGCTACTCATTCCTTTCATTTAGCATCTTTGGCAGCTAGCCGGAAATTAAGATAATGCTCTAGAGCTCACCAATGACTCCCTTGTGTGTTCACTGTATTTTAACCTTTAATTTTCACACATTCACCCTATAAAATACATTGAAAATAATATCCCAAATATGCAAATTAATTATATTCAATAAATAATATATATTACATTTATTCAAAATAAGCGATAAGCCGGTTACAGGTTAACAGATGTCTGTGTGCACCCATACATATACATTGGACACACACACACACAAATACACATGTGTAGACAAGACACACCCACCCACACAGCCTGTGTAAGGTAATCCGTGACAGGGTTTAGGGTTAGCCTGATCCTCAGGCCGACAAGAGTCAACATACAGTAGAGAACAATGAGTTATCTGAGCAGAGTTAAAACTATCTATGTGAACGAAACACATCCATATCTTGTGGTCTGACGAACACACAAAGAATGTCATGCTGCTCGCCAAGCAGCACTTCCAATGTAAGGACACTCTCTCATATACACACATACACACACAGGGAATGGTTTCGGAGGGGAAAATTTGAGGGAGAGGGACTCGGGGGAGGGGGAAAACAACCACATTCCATACGTGACAGCCGTGAGATTACAGAGCTAAAACGCACACACGCCTTTTGATACAACTGGTTTCAGTTTTCACAGGAGGCGAACAGCCCTCATGAAGATGTGGACACATAACGGGGCAGTGTGACGGTCAGCAGTAGTAAAGTATGACTTTTAATTCCTACAACAACAAAATAAAACCCACAAAATAATGTCCGTCTGTCTATACTACTATACTATGCACTCAAGACTGTAGCACCAGAGTTCAACACTGTTTAGCGAACAATGTTACTTAGCTGCCAGAGTTGTACCCTTCCTGCTGACTTGTTGTACAGAACTTGTAAGTCTCTTTGGATAAAAGCGTCAGCTAAATGACTAAATGTAAAAATGAAGATAAAAAAAAACCACAACTGTGCTACAGACTCTTAAAGAGTTTAAGTTGCTTTATTGTCTTCTATCAAAGATATAAAGACACAGTATAGTTGGGATAGATATACTTCCTTTTGGTCACAGTTATGTTGTAAACAAGTTAACTAAAATAATATAAAATCATTCTTCATTGGTTCAGCTGTGTGAGTGACAGTCGTACAGTGGTGTAGTCGAGGGTTTAAGCAGACGCAAGATGGCGGGGTCACAGTGTAAGGATAAAGTCTGCACGGCTTGCTAGAATGCTCTCATAATAATCTATTAATTAATCTAATTAATACATGGTTTTGGGAGCATTCTAGTAAGTTGTACAGAGTCCCTCCTTATTTAGCCAACTCTTCTATGTTGCACCTTGCATAATAGTTTGGTTGTGCGTCTCCTAACGACCTCTGCGGGGGTCAGGTCGCGCCCTATCCTCGGTATACCCCCGTCTTTCATTGGACGCTTAGTGATTAAACCAGTTATACCAGTCAGCCAAATCACCATTAATGGCATAGGACAATACTTTGAGAAATACAGTGGGCTCTATTTTCATGCCGGCACAGGTGTATTGGCAATTTGGCCGGTTGCCGGGCAGATTCTTTCAGCTTGCACCAGTTTGGTAATTCCATGGCTCAACAATGAGATGGGTGGGGTGGCGCAGTGACAGCAGACTAAACGAGGGCGCACAGGAACATCATCAGTCCACAAATTCCCACAAAAAAAGCTTTTAGGGAAGTTAGTCTCTGCGTTCCACCCAATCCATCTACCTATTTCAAACCGAATACAACATTTTAATCGGTTAACTCATTGGCCGCCAAACCTGACTTTACTTGGTTTTCGTCGCCAACCGCTGAGCGCCAAACCCGACTATTCTCGGGTTTTGATCCTTTGATATTTTTCCTTTGATCCCCATTCTAAACACTCGCGCGGACCTCCGTGTATCTCCCTTGCAACACTGCCTACGTTAAAATGGCAATGATGATCGAATCCCGCCAGGTGGCAGTATCACCTACCCTTTGAACTGGGGATATCAGTTGTCTTCCAGTACCGAGTTACCTCCGGCTGCTTCCGCCTCGGAGTGGATCAGGACATAGCGATCGGTCTGAGATTTGGTGCCACAGACCTATTCTTTCCTTTTTTTTTTATCTACCTTTTCTCCCCATTTTCAATTTTTCTCCCATCCCAATTTCGTATTGTCCAATTCTACCCTCCCCTGTCTCGAACGTTGTTAGACCATGCCTCCCACTGGTCGGCTGCAATGTGGACAAAGCCTTGCATCACGTGTCCCCTCCGGTACACAAGGAGGCAGCAGTCAAATTTTTTTTTTTTGTATTGATCTTTTCCCCCCTCCTTTTTCCTCCGATTTTCTCCCATCCCAATGTTAGTCGTTATGCCAATTCCCAATACCCTTCCTGGTCGCTGCGCACTTACCCCCCACAGTCGGTCTGGGAAAGTGGAGGCTATCACGTGCTTCCTCCGACACACGTCTAGCCAATCAACCGCTTCTTTTCACCTGGCAGCGCGGACTCTCACTGAGAGCGTGTAACGTGTGGAAGGATCACACTACCGCCCTTAGATCCTATCCTCGCTTAGCAGGCGCCCCGACCGAACTGTAGGAGTCGCTGTTTACAACGATCCGGACCCACCCTGCCAGCTTCTCCCACCCTCTAATACAGCCAATTGTATTAGTGTGAACGGCCAGCCAAGCTGGTGACAACCCCGGAGCTGTGAGCTGGATTCGAACAGGCGAATCCAGCGTCTCCGGGGTCGGTGACGAACACAATCTCCGCTACGCCACCTGACCGCCTGCCGTCACATCTTTTCACCTGTACAGCGCGATCTCTCAGCGGCGAGGAGTAACGCGTGGGAGGCTCACGCTGCCCCCGTTGCTTCCTGATTCTGCTGTAAAGGCGCACAAACCGACCTGTAGGAGTCGCTGTCCACAACGTCCGATCCCGACCCACCGGCTTCCCCACCCCCTAATACTGCCAATTGTATTAGTATGAACGACCAGCCAAGCCGGAAGCAACGCAGAGAGCTGGGCTCGAACCCAGTATCTCCTGGGTTAGTGGCGAGCGCCTTGCCCACTGCGCCACTTAGCCGCCTTGACCTATTCTTTCCTGTATGACAGCCATGCCCAATATACACGAGTAATTGCGATCACCATGGGATGACTGAGATCTATTCATTTTGGTGTACCTTCTGACTGAGGTAACCTAAAACATGCTTTTGTACCGATCAGTGTCGTATTTTACCGGACCTAAAACATGCTTTTGGTAACGATCGCAGTTTCAGGGTAAGACGACGACGACCCCCCCCCCGCCCCCCAATACATTGCACGTGTCCCCTCCGGTACTCGAGGTAGCAGCCGTCGCATCTTTTCACCTGCACAGCTGGATCTTTCAGCGTCTGGGGTCTGCGCTTTGGAAGGGCGCCGCCCCCATCGCTTCCTGATTCTACTGCGCAGGCGCACCAACCGACCTGCAGGAGTCGCTGTCCACAACGTCCGATCCCCACCCATCAGTTTCCCACCCCCTAATACTGCCAAATGTATTAGTACGAACGACCAGCCAAACTGAAAGCAATGTGGAGCGCTGGGCTCGAACCCAGCGTCTCCAGCATTGGTGGTGAGTGCCTTGCCCACTGCACCACCTAGCCGCCCTCCCTTGATGATTTTGTGAAGACACATATATGGTATATACCTTTGATTTGGAAGTATTTGGGGTTTCAGGTGAGCACCCCGAATAATGCATATAATGAGTCATATCTCACGATCTATGAAAAAAGACTTTTTGGAAAGGGGCGATGTTTAGCATGGAATAGCGCACAAACTAGTATGTAGAGATGAACTGGTTTTTCAGTGTTGGACTATGAACAATGCCTGTCAAATGAGCCATACTATTGTCTCCATAGCTATAATACAGAACACACGATGGGTCCGCAAATATCGCTAAAATGGTCAATAACGCTGGCGCCATTGAATAGAAATGGGAAAACAGTGCGGCGGTCAATGAGTTAATCACAACAAGCCATTTAAACTTTACTTTGATGTGATTATTGAAGTCATGTATGGATCAGAATCGGTCGATCATCATCTCAGTGACGGGGTCACGTTGATTCTCAATCTATTGTAGGCAGGATGCTCATATTAACACCTTGCTCTTCTCAGTTTAACTGACTTTCTCCAACTCCATTATTATTACACAAGTTAAACCTGCACTATGGAGCCCTTTTTTTTTTTTTTTTTTTTTTCAGATTATTTTTTTTGGCGTTTTATCGCTTTATTTCTACTGGGCAGTCCAGTAGGGAGAGACAGAGGAGGAATGGGAGACAGAGTGGGGGGAAGACATTCGGCAAATAACGACGGGTTCGGGAGTCGAACCCGGGTCGGCCGTGTCGCGGCTGAGTACGCTATGTGGTTCGCCACTGGGGCGCCCACTATGGAACCTTTTTGAGAAAATAAATATCCCTTCTTTAGCAAGCAAAATCCATTACGAGAGAAGACCCACCTAAAAGTAATGCAAGAAACAGTGAAATTCCCCATGCATGCTTTTCTAGTCAGGCATGACCAGTGCCTCAAAATCCATAAAACACTACGGTCTCATTTCTAGAACATGAAATGTGAAACGACACAAATGTGAAACAGTGCCCAAAGTTACCTTGCTTGAAGAAGCTCTTGCTTCTTGAAGTTTATCTGCCATGTTTTAACAAGCTAATCTTCAGAGGTGGAAGTAGGAGCCGTACTCGCTCAAGAGTTACAAGGTGGGGAACATCCAGTACTCTACACATCAGTAGGAAGCTGAACCAAAGGGAGCAAGGATATGCCACCGTAGAGAAGGAAGGACTGGCTATCAAGTAGAGCTGAGCCCAAACGTTCGAACCTTCGTTCGTTACGTTGGCATTCGAATTCTTTTTAATTTTTTTATTTTTTCCGTTTAAACCAATGGGGTTTTTCTTCACAGTTGCAGATAAAGATTAGGCTACACTAATATTATAGTATTAAAAGAAACTGATGAGTTATATTCATTAAAGAAAGTTTAATTGATTTAGTTGGATTGGGGCTTCTCCCTGGGCTGGGTCTGGGGCTGGAAAGTTGATAAAAAAAAATGTAATCAGATGAATCACTTTATTCAAATTGAGGATTTAGTTTGAGGATAAAAAAAATAAATAAAAAAAGTATTAATTATTTTTTTGAGTATTTTTATTTAATTTTTTTAATTAAAAACGAACGTTCGAAAAACCCTGACAAAGTTCGAATCCCAAAAACAGGCTTCGGGGACAGCCTTAATATCAAGTGGGAGCTAATCTTCCACAGTAACCTTAACTCAATCAGTGCCAGACCCGATGATAGTTGGGTTATCTCGCCATGCGTTGAGCGCCAGGACCCCGAAAACTCGAGTATAGTCGGGTTTTCATCATTATTTCTTTTATTCGATATTTCCACACGGACTCGGGGTTAACATGGGAAATCATCCTGAGAATGCCAAAGTGCAATACCAGCCGCATCCACCCAGGTGGCAGTATCGAGCACCCTTTGAAACATTATATCTTGGCCTGTGTGCCGATTAAAAGTCTCCGGTCAGACTTTTCTTTGTCGGGCAAGTGGAGTGGTTGTCCCGATCGGATTTGAGAAGCATCAAATGCTCCCGATGCATGATGTATGGCGGATTATGTTGGCGACACGATCGACACCAATACTGGGACTCGCAATCAGATAATTGGAATATTCTTTTTGGGGTACCTCCTAGTGAAGGTAAGGACCATATGATATCAATCCTGCTGTGATCCAACCATGACTTCACCTCGATCACAACATGTGTGTAACGTTACTCCACAACGTATGCCGTTGGTGACGATCAAAACATCAAAAAACAACCCCCCACCCCACCCTTTCATGCATTCATGATAAAACATAATACCGATAATATAGATTTTATTTCGAAAAATAGTAGCGTGTACAGGCGAGAAACGGCAACGCTTTTAGTGAAATGCGTATTGCTGCATAGCGTAGTTTTCTGGGATTAGACAGGATAACTCTAAAACTATACTCATATTCACCACGGTATAAAACGGGAATGTATGGATGAAGAAATTATTTCTTTTTCACATTTGAAAGATAGATAGCCGATGTCAAATGGGCCATAGTATTGTATCCATAGCTATAATATAGAATATAGTTATAGCCCTGCAAACGCTGCCACTTATTCTTATAGCTTATACACTTATCTCTTAAAGCTTGGCGTGGTAAGTACAAACAATGCTCAACTGCGTGGCGTCCATTGAGTTAATGGTGATTTGGATAATAGATATAATTCATGCTCAACCACCTCTACTCCACTGCAGTTTTGTTCACAGCGACACACCATGTCATATTATAGATACAAATTTAATTAAGCAGTCATTTAGATCACTGAATTTAAGTCCATCTCTGTGCATACATTTCAGAATGAGATTCAGACATTTTGAAATAACATACAGAAGGTCCATGAAATGTAGTAAAACAGATTTAAAAGAGATTTAAAAATAATAATAGTAAAACATAGAATTCAATAAAATAAAATCATAAAATGTACTTCATTCAAAGTAGAAGAGTATAGGAAAAAAACAATCCCATCATGAGAAAGTGGGGGAAGGAGCCTTGAGTTAAAACCCTATTTGACCTATTCTTTCTGCATCGAGTCTAGAGAGGAGAATTCCTCAGGGTGATACCATCTCTCCCCAACAAGTTCCACTGTGACTTTGGGCAGAGACAGAGAGAGAGGAATGGGGCAGGGAGGGGTGGGCTTGGTGCTTGAAGGGCACAGGCAGTTTAACAGGTAAGAGAAGACAGGAGACAGGGAATAGAGAGGAGAAAGAAGTAAAGAGAGAAGAGAGAGAAGGAAATAGGAGAGAGAAGGAAAGAGGAGAGTGAGAAGGAAAGACAGGAGATAACCAGGGAGGGAGAGGAGGTGAAAAGGGAGGAGAGAAGGTGAAGGGGGAGGAGAGGAGGTAAAGAGGTGAACAAGGGAGGGAGAGGAGGTGAAGAGGTGAACACGGGAGGGAGAGGAGGTGAAGGGGGAGGAGAGGAAGTGAAGGGGGAGGGAGAGGAGGTGAAGGGGGAGGAGAGGAGGTGAAGAGGGAGGAGGAGGTGAAAGGAAGGAGAGGAGGTGAAGGGGAGGAGAGGAGGTGAAGAGGTGAACAAGGGAGGGAGAGGAGGTGAAGGGAGGAGAGGAGGTGAAGGGGGAGGGAGGAGGTGAAGAGGGAGAAGAGGTGAAGGGGAGGAGAGGAAGTGAAGGGGGAGGGAGAGGAGGTGAAGATGGAGGAGAGGGGGTGAAAGGGAGGAGAGGAGGTGAAGAGGGAGGAGAGGAGGGGAAGGGGAGGAGAGGAGGTGAAGAGGTGAACAGGGGAGGGAGAGGAGGTGAAGAGGGTAGAGGAGGCAGAGAGGGGAAGAGCAGCAGCTTTGAGAAGGCACTGTGTGACAGCTAGGGCGTTTTACGAGGCAGCAAATGGAGCAGCTTCAATGGATGAGGCAGCGTGTGCAAATATGTCCATTAATGTGCCACAGTCACTGCCACAAATACAAGAGCCTATCACCACAGCCTTGATTAGTGTTCAAGCTCATTTTACGATTAGTGTTCCATCTTGTGCAAGGAGGCCAGAATCATGACAGAAATGGGAGGAAAGAAAGACAATAACATGTGGTCATCAGAGTATAAATCTGTGATGAACATCCGTTTATTTATTGATCTAAAATACCATCTCACTATCCTCGTCTTGAGATGGTCCAAATAGAAAGACGTCTCTGCCTCTTCCTTCATCGACCGCTAGTACAACTGTTAATCTCTCATATCAGACGGTTACATCGTCCGCTAGCGTGACGTCGTCCGTCTCCCCTCCACGGGGAGACAGAGTTGGTCCATCTTCTGTCCAACTGTAGTCGGTCCAGCGAATGAGACAGCTGGTGGGTGAGACGGGTTAGGTCCTGTGGTGTCCAACTCCAGAGGACAGGGGGCGCTGTGATGGGACACGGGGAGAGGAAGTCTTGAGTGGTGGAAGGCGAGGGAAGGAGCAGGACGAGGGGGGAGAAACGTGAAGGGCAGGAAAGGAATAGAGGAGATT
This sequence comes from Notolepis coatsorum, assembly GCF_963971535.1. Lineage (NCBI taxonomy): Eukaryota > Metazoa > Chordata > Actinopteri > Aulopiformes > Paralepididae > Notolepis > Notolepis coatsorum. The sequence goes on from NC_140169.1 coordinate 18,526,275, forward strand.
ATGTGAAGGAGTGAGAGAACGAGGATGATGTGTGTGTGTGTGTGTGTGTGTGTGTGCATGTGTGTGTGTGTGTGTGTGTGTGTGTGAGAGAGAGAGAGAGAGAGAGGAGGTAGAGGGATGAGAGGGAGGATGAGCAGTAGGAGTGGTTTGGATAACATGGTATGGGAGGAATGCAGGGCAATGAAGAGGAACTGTGAAAGCAGAAAGGAGGGGTAGCAAAGTGTAGGGGAGTGAAAGAGAATTTGATTTCTGTGTGATTCAGAGAGCTGTTCTTATCAGAGGGCCAACGTCAGACAATGCATGTCTGCCATAATGACTGTCCAAATGTATACATCTAAATTCTACTACAACATTATACAAATCAGCTCTATAACTTTATACATCTCAGCTCTATAACTTTATACATCTCAGCTCTATAACTTCATACATCTCAGCTCTATAACTTCATACATCTCAACTATAACTTTATACATCTCAGCTCTATAACTTCATACATCTCAGCTATAACTTTATACATCTCAGCTCTATAACTTTATACATCTCAGCTCTATAACTATATACATCTCAGCTATATAACTTCATACATCTCAACTATAACTTTATACATCACAGCTCTATAACTTCATACATCTCAACTATAACTTTATACACCTCAGCTCTATAACTTTATACATCTCAGCTCTATAACTTCATACATCTCAACTATAACTATATACATCTCAACTATAACTTTATACATCTCAGCTCTATAACTTCATACATCTCAACTATAACTTTATACACCTCAGCTCTATAACTTTATACATCTCAGCTCTATAACTTCATACATCTCAACTATAACTATATACATCTCAACTATAACTTTATACATCTCAGCTCTATAACTGTATACATCTCAACTATAACTTCATCCATCTCAACTATAACTATATACATCTCAGCTCTATAACTTCATACATCTCAACTATAACTTCATCCATCTCAACTATAACTATATACATCTCAGCTCTATAACTTCATACATCTCAACTATATACATCTCAACTATAACTTTATACATCTCAGCTCTATAATGTAACTTCATACATCTCAACTATAACTTTATACATCTCAACTATAACTTCATACATCTCAACTACAACTTCATACATCTCAGCTATAACTTCATACATCTCAGCTCTATAACTTCATACATCTCAACTATATACATCTCAACTATAACTTTATACATCTCAGCTCTATAATGTAACTTCATACATCTCAACTATAACTATATACATCTCAACTATAACTTTATACATCTCAGCTCTATAATGTAACTTCATACATCTCAACTATAACTTTATACATCTCAACTATAACTTCATACATCTCAACTACAACTTCATACATCTCAGCTATAACTTCATACATCTCAGCTCTATAACTTCATACATCTCAACTATAACTTTATACATCTCAGCTCTATAACTTCATACATCTCAGCTCTATAACTTCATACATCTCAACTATAACTTTATACATCTCAGCTCTATAACTTCATACATCTCAGCTATAACTTTATACAGCTCAGCTCTATAATGTAACTTCATACATCTCAACTACAACTTCATACATCTCAACTATAACTTCATACATCTCAACTATAACTTCATACATCTCAACTATAACTTCATACATCTCAACTATAACTTCATACATCTCAACTACAACTTCATACATCTCAACTATAACTTCATACATCTCAACTCTACAACTTCATACATCTCAACTATAACTTCATACATCTCAACTCTATAACTTCATACATCTCAGCTCTATAACTTCATACATCTCAACTATAACTTTATACATCTCAGCTCTATAACTTTATACATCTCAGCTATAACTTTATACATCTCAGCTCTATAACTTCATACATCTCAACTATAACTTTATACATCTCAGCTCTATAACTTCATACATCTCAACTATAACTTCATCCATCTCAACTATAACTATATACATCTCAGCTCTATAACTTCATACATCTCAACTATATACATCTCAACTATAACTTTATACATCTCAGCTCTATAATGTAACTTCATACATCTCAACTATAACTTTATACATCTCAACTATAACTTCATACATCTCAACTACAACTTCATACATCTCAGCTATAACTTCATACATCTCAGCTCTATAACTTCATACATCTCAACTATAACTTTATACATCTCAGCTATAACTTTATACAGCTCAGCTCTATAACTTTATACATCTCAACTATAACTTCATACATCTCAACTATAACTTTATACAGCTCAGCTCTATAATGTAACTTCATACATCTCATTCTCAACTATAACTTCATACATCTCAACTACAACTTCATACATCTCAACTATAACTTCATACATCTCAACTACAACTTCATACATCTCAACTACAACTTCATACATCTCAACTATAACTTCATACATCTCAACTCTATAACTTCATACATCTCAACTATAACTATATACATCTCAACTCTAACTTTATACATCTCAGCTCTAACTTTATACATCTCAGCTCTATAACTTCATACATCTCAGCTCTATAACTTTATACATCTCAGCTCTAACTTTATACATCTCAGCTCTATAACTTCATACATCTCAGCTCTATAACTTTATACATCTCAGCTCTAACTTCATACATCTCAGCTCTATAACTTCATACATCTCAGCTCTATAACTTCATACATCTCAGCTCTATAACTTTATACACCTCAGCTCTATAACTTCATACATCTCAGCTCTAACTTTATACACCTCAGCTCTATAACTTTATACATCTCAGCTCTAACTTCATACATCTCAGCTCTATAACTTTATACATCTCAGCTCTAACTTCATACATCTCAGCTCTATAACTTCATACATCTCAGCTCTATAACTTCATACACCTCAGCTCTATAACTTCATACACCTCAGCTCTATCATTTTATTCATCTCAACAACTTCTGAAACCTATAACTTGATACATCTCAACTCGTGCCTATTCTACAACTTGACACGCATACAACTCAAAAACTTCATGAAACCTTAGGGCTCCGTGTCCACCAAGCCACTCTTTTTAACAAGCAGCGCTCCGCCTTGGAGGAGCACCATTTGTAGCTTCCTCTGTTACTATGAGACTATAACTGCTGACCTTTTTAGCTCGAGTTGAAACGTTCAGCACTGTTGTGCTGAGTGCTAAAAAAGAAATGCTGGGCACTCAGTGGTGTCGGGAGGAATAACAGCACATCCTTTCTCCAGGAGCAACAATGAGGAGGAGGAAGCAGAGAGAGTGGTCCCTGGTGAACATGCAGTCTAAGGCCTAACAAAAATAATAGTTGGTTTCAGGTTGGTTGTCAGTTTGGCCATGGGTAGGTAGGGAATTTTTTTTTTTTTTTTTTTTTTTTTATTCTTTCCCACGGCGACTATGGATAGGGAATTTCTTTATTTAATTAACCCTTTCACTGCCACACGACAGAAGGTTAGCCCTTTACTATCACACAACCGACGGCGATGCTCCATCATTAGCATCATTAGCTCCGCGGATGCGGAGCTAATGATGCTAATGATGGAGCATCGCCGTCGGTTGTGTGATAGTAAAGGGCTAACCTTCTGTATTGTCACAGTGAAAGGGTTAACCGGCTGTCGTGTGGCAGTGAAAGGGTTAAAATGTTCACAACAACATGGATGCATGTACTCTGCCAGCATGTTTAATATCCATAATACTAAATGTTTGACTAAGATTTCTATGAAACTTTATTCTAAAAAAAAAAAAAAAAAAAAAAAAAAAAATGATTTTTTTTTTTTTTAATATATCATTTTTTTTTTAAACTCATAAAATATATTGGGTCGCACCTAAATCGGCAGGGTCGGTCGGCAACCTGAAACCAACTATTATTTTTGTTAGGCCTAAGGGCTCGCGTCCACCTGCCTCATATTTATGACCGCGCACGCGTCTTTTTTCAATGTATCCCAATGGGGAGGGGCCGTATGGGGAGGGGCCGTATGGGGAGGGGCCGTATGGGGAGGGGCCGTATGGGGAGGGGCCGTATGGGGAGGGGCCGTATGGGGAGGGGCCGTACGCGGCCGCCTATAGGAAGTGCGCTGCAGTCGGCTTCTTTTTTCAGCGCCTTTCAGCTTTATTGTGCGGCCGCACCAGCGTTTAAAGTTTAAACTTGCTGAACTTTTTTTCTCACCGCATGCGCCCCCCGCCCCAGTACTACCGGGCGCACTGCCAGCGTTTTTCAGGTGAAAATGTGAGATAGGTGGACCCGGGCCCTAACTGTGAGGCTCATGTCATGTCCCCCTCCCCCAGAAACACAAGGCTCGTCAGGGCTAAGCTTAACTCAGGGTTCCCACTTCCCACAGGCATTGCAAAATGAAATGGACCTGTCTCAAACCCTGCCCCTTTTCTTGATCCTCCAATCACAGCTGTCGCTTACCTCGGACAAACTTGGTTTGTCCGAGGTAAGCGACAGTTGTGATTGGAGGATCAAGAAAAGAGGGCAGGGTTTGAGACAGGTCCATTCAAGGACTCTTAAACTGTTAAGCTGTAGCCCTATTTTCAGAAATTTCGCCTAAAGGTACATGCCCAAGTAAATGGAAGATTGCTCCACTTCTACAAGGTCAATTTGCATGTTCTTGGTATCTAGGGACATCTAGCGACCTGGGGGTATGTATTCCCAGTGTCAGAAATATTGCGTCTGTTACTAGGCTTGAGTGAATTGTGATGAAGCAAAGGAGAATATAAATAGTTTAAAAAAGATTTGCATCTGCCGGTGAATAACACCATGTTACAATTGTGCAACCACCGAGCTCAGTCACTGAGCTCATTCACCACCTGCTTGAGATCAAGTGTACAATGAAATCTAAGCAAATTAATAAAGCGAAGATGATTAAACAGAAGGATGTGTAGATACAGTAATAAATTATAATCCATTTGAATTATAAATTCATATTTGACCTTGAACTTGACCTTATTATGGCCAAATCATAAATCTATGGATAGGGAAAAATCTCCTCTTTCCAATGGCAGTGTTAGATCTGGATTGAGTCATTTCCTCGCGGTTTTACAATAAGAGAGCATTTATTCAATAAATTCTTATTTTCGGTAAATCTTAAAAACATCGGTAAACAAACGTAGTGCTGAAAATATACACTTTGACTGCTGTTTTGATAGGGTTAAGGTCTTTACTCTTGGCTACATTTGAAAAAGAAACACAACATTAATTAATACGGTGTGTATTGATCGATTTATGATACAAACAGAAGGGTCCCCCAATTTTCCAAGCACTATCTTTCATTTTCAAGGATGTCACTCGAAGGATACAATTCACTTTTAAATGCTGTTTTTTTTAAAGCATCTTCTTGGCCTGCTTGCCAGCTAGAGCAAGCTAGAGCATCACACGTGAAGAAATTAGGAAAAGCAGTTGGAGCGCGCGAGACAGCGACTCGTCAGATTTTATTAAAAGAAATACGAGTTCTTGATTCAGAACAATTTGATCATGGATTAACAAAACATTCAATGCGAATGGTTGAGTTGAATTTCAATGACTTTTTAAGCACCTTGTTAAAATATTTGCTGTTTTCAAGGAATTCCAGGCCTTGACTTTCTTTTGTAAAAAATCAAGCACTTTAAGCACTTCAAGGACCTTGTGCAAACCCGGTCTTCATTAAGGTAACATGTGTATTAACGTGGGATCAAAAGCAGCACTCGTTTATTTTAAACCACAGCCTGGTCGACAAACAAAACGATTATGGGGAAATCAAAGGACACCGGCGTAACAAGCTCAGCCGTGGCTTGGCCCTCTTTGGCCCTGCGGTGAGAGCAAGGCGAGCGGAGGAGCCGCGTGGCCCAGGGGCATCATTTTGGTATGGCAAGGTATGGCACTCGCCATACCTTGGCAAGTAAAAAATATAATTTTTTTTTTTTTGTTTATAATTACAACTTTTGTATGTTGATTTAGAATTCGAATGTCAACATTATGAACAACGCTTCGAACTATTCGGTACAGCCCTAGCATGTTTTGATATTGTCAATTATCTCACTTTTACTAGGTGACTTTTACTGTGACGAACTGAAATATGCTCAAAAAAAGGAAAATGGACATAGGGACGTTTTTTAATCAAAGGGCAGCAGAGACAAGTGATACAGGGACACAGGTAAGGTCTTACAATGGCTTAGTGATTATAACAGTGCAGTTCAGCATTCAGTAACCCATACTTTTTGTGAATGTGTTTTTGATACTACATTCTGTTGAACACACACCTCAAAATTGGCTCAATTGCAAGAAAAATAATAGACAGTTATGATATTACATTCTGCATAATTTGTATGCAAAATATTGTGGTTCCCTGCTTTAGTCTGTTGACACATTTCTATACTAAAAATGCTTGTGTAGTCCTGTGTCATACCTAAATGTCATATAAGTGAATTGTATAGAAACAACTCACCAAAAGTGACTATTGCGCAACTGATTTAACAAACCCCCCCCTACCCCCTCCCTCCTCGCCATACCTTGGCTTTTACTGAAATGACGCCACTGGCGTGGCCTACAGTAGATGCTACACTGGACACAGGCACACACACTTAGGAGTGTTTTGACATCAACACTTGACTTGTGAGTGAACTGGACAAACTCCCCAGAGCATCTGTGACCCGTCTATGCCCCTGCTAACGGCAGCTGTCTGGATGTCTCATGGGTCATGTCAAATCATTGTTTATATACTGCATGATGTAGGCTTAGGGCAGAAGATTTTACTCATGTTGACAGCTTTACTAGCTATTATGTGAGGAGAGAGAGGGGGGGGGGGGGGGTTGAGGGCCATGGAGCATCCATTCCCCCAGTGACTCTGCGGCTCATGGCACTTAACAAAAGGGAAGACGAGCGATGCATATCAGCTTTAAAACATGCCATGTCCTATGCCCTTGACGTAAAGCCTGTATTATTACATTTGAAAAGACGTACATCTTAATGACGTTGTAGATTAGAGTCTTGCTTTGTTTTTTCTAGCTTCAAGGGGAAGTTCAATCAATTTCTCAAATGCTAAATGGACTAAGTGAAATGCTCTAGACATAATTTTAATGCTTAAACTGAGTGGCGTTAACCTTAAGAAACGTAGGGAACGTAGTCAAACTTATTTCTACCCAGGCTACGTTCCACATTCACACATATGGCTGCACTTGTTCATAACCAGTTTCTTCCTGCACTTTGAAAAGATATCACATATAATAGAAGAAAATCTACCATCAAAAGGTGGAGTATATGAGGGCGGTCGGGTGGCGTAGCGGAGATTGCGCTCGTCACAAATGCAAGAGGCTGCGGTCTCGACTCCCGGAGTCAGCGTTGCCTGTGGCTTGGGCCGATCGTCATACTAACTCGTTTGGCTGAGTTAGGGAGAGGGAAGTCGTGGGTGGTAATCTCGCGTTGTGGACAGCGACACCTACAGGTCAGGTCTGGACGCCTGCTCAGCGAAAGGCAGGAAGTGGTGGAGGCAGCGTGACCTCCCACGCGTTACACTTCACCAATGAGAGTCCTCGCTGCCAGGTGAAAAGAGAGCCACTGGCTGTCTCCGCATGTGTCGGAGGAAGCATGCGGTAGACTTCAGGGTTCCCTTGTACCGACCAGTAGGGGGAACATGCACACAACGACCAGGTAGGGGAGGGGGGGAATTGGCATAACGACTAAATTGGGATGGGGAGAAAGAGAAAAAAATCGGAGAAAGAGAGGATACATTTTTTTTTTTAAAGGTGGAGTATATGAGAAAGACCTGTGGCTCTGACACTAAACATCTAAAATACTGCTGTGCTGAACCACTTCGTTTTTTACCCTTTTCTTATCAACCGAATTGTGTAAACATTAGGGGTGTAAAGGTACACGTATCCGTACCGTACCGAACCGTTTCAGTGTGTACCTTACCGTACCGAACGGCTGTGTAGTGTACCGAACGAATACAACGGTATGTTAACACATTGACGGCCACGGGGATTAGACGGGCCCACTCTATAAGGCCAGCTTATCATAACATGGTTTAACTATGTGTGAGGGTGTTTGTAGAGCTAAATCTATACTTTATATTATTGCTATCTGTCCATTGTCATTGTCAATTGACACTACAAACCGTCCCTTCAATATGCCTTAAATTAAAAAAAATGTCATCAATACGTTCCCATTTTATAGCGTCTTGAATAACGTTATAGCAGAATGGTCTGGGGTATTTCCTGGAAGGTGAGTTACAAGGCGCTAAGCTAATAACGTTAAATCGAATGGCGTTTCGGCTATAGACAAGTTAGAGCTAAAACTCAAAATGCATATTGTCGGTATCATGGTCCACCATGTATGCATGAAAGGGAGGGGGGGGGGGGGGAACGTCGTTTCTGATTATTGATTACCAATAACAGCATTAGCCTCAGTAGCCTCATTCGCTGACCGGGTGGATGGCTATCAAAGCAAGGCCCGACCAAGCTGAAATTGACGTCAAATCGCTCTTACCTGTGGCCGGTTGGACTGCAAAAAGGATTTCCCAGTTATCGATCGCCATCTGGTAGATCCATATGTCCATTGGCTGATGCTATATTCCTTTACTGAATTCAGCGTCCCAAAAACTATTCCAGGCGATCGGCTACACGCAAAGCTTTAGTTTAGGCTAACAGAAAAGTCCATTCATGATAAAAAATTTTTAAAAACACCGGCCTGTAACAGGGAAGGGTAAATCTGCAGTGCCGCTCTGTGACATTGAGTAGGATATTACAATGGAATAAAAGCCAAAACAACCTGTTTTTTTCACAATCTAATATAATTATTATTATAAAAAAAATATATTACAAGTAGATTATTAATTTCAATATAGAATATTCGTTGACAGCCCTACAAGTACAATTAGTTACTGCACACTACATCACCCCTGAGTGGAACATGGAAAGCCAAACTTTCCCCCACTGTACCGAAAACCCGTACCGAACCTCAACTTCAAAACCGAGGTACGTATCGTACCGTGGTTTTTGTGTACCGTTACACCCCTAGTAAACATCTAAAATACTGGGTCGATGTTTATGTGTATGTCAATTTCATGATTTGATATGCCTATTTTATGTGTATCAGTTACAATCAAACTGTAAACAAAGAGGCCTATAAAGATGTTAGATCCTAATATGAAAAACTATGTGATTTAATGTTCTATGCCTTATCTTAACTTTGTCTATTTTGCTGCTGTCTATTCTATGCTAATTTTATGCCTAATTCTATGTCTGCACTTTAGGCATTGCTCTTGATCTGCCAATTTTTATGTATGTATTTTTTACTGCTGTGAAGCAGTATATTATATGAGAATGTACCATAAATATTGATATCATTAAATGTATACCATTTCACACAATAGTTCACATTTTACAAGGGGAATGATCCCCACATGGAAGATTTCTCTAACGTCTCCCCCCAAAAAACCTTTTAATAATGTATACTAAAAAGGAATATGCGATTCACCCTTCAAAGATATCCTGAGTAAGTAAAGCCATTCATATATGATAATCTGCTATAATTATGGATATGTTGGATGGTTTTATGGAGAGAAATGGAACTGGACCAGCTCACAGAGAGAGAAAGAGAGAGAGACAGAAAGAAAGAGAGAGAAAGACAGAAAAAGAGAGAGGCGGGGGGCAGGGGTCAGAAAGAGGCCAGCAGATGTATAGAGAGATGGAAAACGAGATGACAGTTGGAAGACGTACACAGAGGAGACATACTGTGAACACACAGAGGATATGAAGTAGCTTGGGGACAGCTAGAGGCAGACAGGCAGTAGAAGACACGCTGGGGGGAGAACACGGTTGTCAAAACGACATGAAAAAATCCACCCTCAGACAGAATCAACATCTGATGGTCCCATGAACTTGAAGACGGATCAACCAATATTTGTGAATATTCTATTTTAGGGTGGACTTTTTCTTGCATGCCAATGCACTTACAGTGTGTTTTACTTTGTGAAATGCGGCATGCGTGGGGTATGTCTGGGAGTGCTTGCATTCTTTCATTTATTTGCATTTATCTTACATTTTTTGGACCTTATGGTGTTCTTGTTCTGTTCTTGACTTATTGTTATGTTTTCTTCTTGACTTGTTTAAAGAAGACCTGTACGGCCCATGGGGACATTAACGTGTGTTGTCGGGCCTTATAAATAAATTTGATTTGATTTATGTCAAAATATCAACACTGACAACATGACGTTGATGTTGGTGGACTCACTTGCACGAGTGAAGTCAGGCCTGAAGTCAGCGAATCACAATCACCACTGTCATCACTAGAGCTGCCCTCAGCTAAAGAAATTATTAATCGTGGGTAGTGTAGAGGTCTAAGCACTGGTGTGGCTGGGTAGTGTAGAGGTCTAAGCACTGGGGTGTCTGGGTAGTGTAGAAGAGGTCTAAGCACTGGTGTGGCTGGGTAGTGTAGAGGTCTAAGCACTGGGGTGTCTGGGTAGTGTAGAGGTCTAAGCACTGGAGTGGCACTGGAGTGGCACTGGAGTGGCTGGGTATTGTAGAGATCTAAGCACTGGAGTGGCTGGGTAGTGTGTAGAGGTCTAAGCACTGGAGTGGCTGGGTAGTGTAGAGGTCTAAGCACTGGTGTGGCTGGGTAGTGTAGAGGTCTAAGCACTGGAGTGGCTGGGTAGTGTAGAGGTCTAAGCACTGGAGTGGCTGGGTAGTGTAGAGGTCTAAGCACTGGAGTGGCTGGGTAGTGTAGAGGTCTAAGCACTTGCCTAGCACCACAGAGAACCGGGTTAAATTCCCGGCACCAGTACCTCCGGCTTGGTCAGTCATCTCTATCAACTAAATCAAACTAATAGTCAGAAGACTTTGTCAACAAATCGATTAGTTGATTTCATTGACAAATCTGTAAAATTGTGTTTCCTACATGAAATCATGCAGAAGGACCACTTCAAATCGAAGTGCTTACTAGAGATGTGTGCTTATAATCTTTCAGGGGAAAAAACTCATTCTGCATTAATAAATAAAAAAAATTAAGCGTAAAAAAAAAAAAGGAAATCGACTAACAAAGTCTTGGTCAACTAAGATGAAACCATATGAACAGCCCTCCTAGCAGTGTTATGTATGTAAGCCCACTGTATGGGCTTAAGGATGCGTTTTCACCACCGTTTTGTTTGTTGGTTGGAAGACAAAACATGCTAAAGATGACTGAATGAGTGAGAGAGAGAGAGAGATCCCACACTCATGAGAGGTGCAGCAGGGATGGGGGGGCATGCAAAATCAACACAGGGGTTTGGGAGAGGAAGGAGGAGTGATTGCACCTCACTCCGACTCAACAGTGTTGCAGCTCATCTTTTACGAGACTGGGAAGAGATAATTTGACAACCGACAACATTAGCTTAATCCCCAATGTTAACAAACACCCCCATACACATAAAGAAATTAGGCTGCTGTGGCTTTAGAGAAACCTAGTTTATCCAGAATATCTCCTCAAGTACACCCCTTCCTGCTTCCTCAGAACCTGGGCTCTGTAAACCCTCGCCTTGGGCTGACAAAACTCAAAGGGACTCGAGTGGGTCTTATCTATGGTGGTAAAACAGTTCTTTATCAGTGGGGAGGAGTCGCAACGAAAGCTCACCAGCATTGGTTCTTAAACTAAGGGTTGAGAGTGGGATCCAAAAATGGATTTAGTAAAATGTCAGAATATTTTGAGGTTCTATTTCTACTACTTCTGCGTTTCTTTCTACTTCTATTTTATTATAATATTTAAAATGTTTATTATCTATTTATTCTTATGTCCTTATTTGCCAATAATAGCAGTGTAATGCTGTTTCAGAACTGCCCAGAACTTGGGCAGAATAAAAAGATATATATTTGAATAAAGTTATCTTCAATAGAACGTAGGTTGTACTTTCGTTTGTATATTTGTAGTGTTGGGACTTTATTCCTCTTTTACTTTTTGTATTCCTCTTACTTATTTTTTTACTGTATGAAGCACATTCGCAGGGGCTCATACAGAACCAAGCATTTCACTGTAATGTACAGTACATGACAAATACAAAAAACATGAACATAATTTTAAACAAATGTAAAAAATAAAAATAAATATATATACAGTGCAGTCTTATGACAGTGAAACATTTAAGTATTTTTTTTTATCCACTTTTTCTCCTCCTGTTTTTCTGTGTTTTTCTCCCATCCCAATTTAGTCGTTATGTCAATTCCCCCCTCCCCTTCCTGGTCGTTGCTCGCATGTGCCCCCCACTGGGCAGCGGTTCCCAAACTTTTTTGGCCGTGCACCCCCTGTCACCTCCCGACCTAGCTGACGCACCCCCCAATGGGTTTCTGTTAGAAAAAATTGTTGCTGGTCTCCGTGCACAGATTTTATTTTTTATTTTATCTCTTCCCACAGCGACTATGGATAGGGAATTTCTTTATTTAATTAAAATGTTCACGACAACATGGATGCATGTATTAATGCATGTTTAATATCCATAATAATAAAGGTTTGACTAAGATTTTTATGAAATTTTATTGTAAAAAAATAATAATAAATTAATTTACCACCATTAGCCTTTTCATGTCACGCACCACCTAGAGGGCGCTCACGCACCACAAGGGGTGCGCGCACAACAGTTTGGGAACCACTGGTCTAGGGAGCCCTGAAGTCTATCAGATGCTTCCTCCGAGACATAGGAGACAGCCATCAGCATCTTTTCACCTGCCAGCGCGGACTCTCATAGGCGAGGTGTAACGTGTGGGAGGTCACACTACCCTCACCATCTCCCTCCCTCGCTGTTTCCAACAACCAGAATACCACCCCACCGGCTTCCCTCCCGCTGACTCTGCCAATTGAGCCAGTATGACGGCCGGCCAAGCCGGAGGAAACGCTGACAGCCGGATTCGATACCAGTGTCTCTCGCGTTGGTGGCTTAGTCTGCTGCGCCACCCAGCCGCCCCACATTTAAGTTGTTTTGAAAAGGAACAATGACTATGAGGTTACAGTGCAGACTTTCAGCTTTAATCCGATGGTGTTTACATTCATATTGGGTGAACTGTGTACATTTTCAGTCCCTCCAGGATTTTGTGTTTTTTTTCTTTTTCATTGTTACGATAAAACATTTCTCCAAAATTGCGATGCAATTTGCAAAGTTGCATGTGATTTATTTTTCTTCTTTTTGGGGGAAATTGACAAAAATTGCAAGTCGGAAGATTTTTTTTTGATTATTTATTTAAATTAATATTTTTTTTAAAGAGTAATTTTTAAAACATAAGCATAAATAAGAATTAACGCAATTAATCACATCACCCTTTTTTACCCAAACTGCCTCCCATAGCGGTGGCTGGTATGTTTACATTCCTTGATCACTCAGTGATTCACTCTGACATGTAAACCGTGACCAGACATCCCCTGAATGTCTTATTTCAAAATACAAAGTTTCCAAACTGACTTTTGGATTAAACCAAGTTGTATAAACGATTGAGTGATTAACAGTCTTTCTTAAGTAATGTTACACAGGTTGAGCTATGCTATGCTTACTAATTATGTTACAGCCACAGCCAGGGCCTCTCTCCCACCTGTCTATCAGCAGGTCTCCACGGCCTTATATGGGTCTCTTCCTGTTCCCGCCTCACCATCACTCTGCCTACCTGGGCCGGCCTACATACCCGAGAACCCTCACGTCATCACGGAGCCAGGATAAAAGGCCTGCACCCCTGCCACTTCTGGTCCGAGTGCTGTTTTTGCCTCTTGTGGTATTAGGACTCTTCTCTGGACCTCTATACTATATATATATATATATATATATATATATATATTAGAGGTGGGCCGTTAACGGCGTTAACGTGCTGCGTTAACGCCGGACTGTTATCGCGCGATAATACAATTGACGCCGTTAATCTATTTCTCAAACTTGGGTCTCCTCTCCTCTCTCTGTCTGCACAAGAAGCGAGCCGCTCACTCACTCACACATACAGGTACTTAAGGGCGGGGCCTATCTGTGGCTCAGTGTTGAAGCGCTGAGGACACAGACCGAGCTCTGCGCTCATTATTATTATTATTATTATTATCATGGCGGAGAGAACAAAACGAAAGTCTGGGTACACTTTACGAAAGTCGATGCAGACAACGCACGTTGTCACAAGTGCAATAAAATATTTGCAAGTATGGGTGGCAATACAAGCAATTTGTCAAAACATAACATTAGTCTGGAGAAATGTGCCGTTTTCGACTGCTTTGCTCGCAGTGTTCCATCTCCATGCACGTCCACTGCAGGTAAGCCAAGATAATACGGAGTTAGCTAGGCTAATAACGAATTATTACGAATAGGCTAATAAATAAAATATAATTGTTTAGCTACAAATATATTTGAAAGATGACAGCCCACGCCTCCTCCCTCTCCCTCCATCACCGAATACAGCCAAGCCAAGTCCCTTCACCCTAGCAGCTAGGAAGGATGACAGAGGTAGGGGGCGACGAGTGTCACAGGGCTGTGACCCAGTTTGTTGTCAAAGGCCTGCACCCCTTCTCTACAGTGGAGTCCAAGGGCTTTAGGTAACAACTAATCATTCAGTGTATATCTTTTTTTTTTTTATCTTACATTTGTTGTTTATTATAAAAAGTCTATAATTCAGACACATTTAAAACATTGTTACTGCTGTTGCTGAAGAAATTATATTTATTTATTATATTTATTTATAAAGTTATATAAAAGAACATTGCTGCTGCTGTTGCTGAAGAAATAATATTTATTTATAAAGTTATAAATAATAAAGCAATGTCGATAAAGTACCGAACCGTTAAGCAGTATCGATAAGAGTAGTATTATCGATAAAATCCTAACGATACCCATCCCTAGGTAGAACACATATTTTGAATGCCTTCGGCAGACTTCAAATGAGCCATTTTAATCTAGATTAATCTAGATTAACTCCAGGATTGCAGATAGATTAATCTAGATTAAATTTTTTTTATCTATGCCCACCTCTAATATATATATATTTATAGTGTGATTTGTGAGCTCTGTAGCCTGCGTCATCCTAACCCCTGTTCTCTGATGTGCAGGACCTCACCCCTCCGGCCTGCACTCACCCACGGACCTCACCAGCCTGCACCCTCCTGGAACTCACCTACCCCCGTCGCCCATCTGTCTCTCCCCCACTCCCTGCTCTTCATCACCAGCCCCCTGCGGCCCTGCCCCTTGTCCTTCCCTGGTTTCAATAAACCTTCTAAACCGCCTCATTCTCTGTGCCTGTGTTCTGCTCTTGGGTTCTCTAGACCAGTGGTTCCCAAAGTCGGGGTCGCGACCCAAAGGTGGGCCGCGAGCAGCCACGGGTGGGCCGCGAGATGATTTAAAAAAAAAAAAAAAAAAAATGTTTTTCTTTTTTTTTGTCAGGCCACTGAACTTAGAAGCAGGCCAGGACAGTGTTTCTAGTTGTATTCTAAAATTCTATTCTATTGTATTCTAAAATGTGACTATATGGTTTTATATTAACTTAATAAATAAACAAAAACGAAATATCTACTTATTTCAACGAACATTTCAAACTAAATAACAGATTATGCACATAAAACGCTGAAAACAACCGAAGCAACAATAGTATTTTAATGAGGCTATTATTATTATCATTATTATTTTGCAACAAGTTAGCCCTCTCATAAATAGCACATATAAATTAATAACTAACTTGAACTAACTTAATAGGATTGAAGTGATATTTGGCTTAAAAAATCGGTCACCTGGCAAAAAAAAAAAAAAAAAAAGCCTGACGATGTCCATTGGGCCGCGGCTCTCTGACGCCTTATTTTCTGGGCCCTGGCCTGAAAAGTTTGGGAACCCCTGCTCTAGACCAGTGTTTCGCAACTGGTGGGTCGCAACCCAAAAGTGGGTCGCGGGGCCATTTTGAGTGGGTCGCGGATGTGTGTGTAAAAAAAATAAAGGTTAAAAATATATATTTTATTATTCACCTTATTCTTTTGCACTACCTATCTTTGTGAAAGTGGCTTCTCAGCTCTGGTCCAGCTGAAGACGAAGCAGAGGAACAGATTGGACATTGAGCATGACCTCAGAGTTGCTTTGTCTACCATCACCCCAGACTTTGAGACTCTTGTCAGGAGAAAACAACATCCCCAGTTATCCCATTAGTTCCCTGGGATGTTAAGCTAAGAAATCTGCTAAGAAGCATATATTATTTATTAATATTTTATTTCATTGGGTTTTTAGCCCTAGTTGCACTTTTGTGTGTTTATTTCATGTTTTTAACAGTGCATGAAATATTGTGTATTACTGCAAAAAAAGAAAATTGAAATAAATCATAGTGGTTAAAAAATTTGGGCCACGACTTAATGACTAAGGAAAGGCTAGAGGCTAGACCAGTTGAGAACCACTGCTCTAGACACCCCCATAACAAATGATGATAGATAGTAGTGTTGATAACAGAGATTGACCGAAGGAGCCATCTGCTAACAAATATATTGTTTAATCAGAGAACAAATGTATTCACAACATGGATCGCCATTCAACATAATATTGAAGACTCTTATACGTATGATACTTATGATTACTTTCTCTAACCATTTTGTCATGTATTTCTTTATGATTGCAGCCCCTACGGATACATTTTGCTATGCTTTTTCTTAAATTTTTTATAATATATGGCTCTTTATACGGCTCTGGATTTGCACATTTAATGCAGAGAAATCACAGACATTTTGCTAAATTGCAAGCCCTCGCAAATATTGTGGAGATTGGTTGAATTTGCATACATTTTTGCAATCGCAATCATTTCCTGGAGGGACAGCATTTTATGGGACCAAATGTAATTAAATTGACAAATTAACAAACTTAAATAAAATTGTCATATTTAATATTCGGTAGCAAGTGGTCAGTCGTGACATTATTTCGTTTTTCCTCCAACAAAGCAGAGACCAGTGCCCCTCAATACATTTGAATGGGACTTAATGGGATTTTAGGTGTCCAGTGGACTCCCATCAGAATACTCAAACACAGTATTGTATTGATGTAGCGGACATCAAAGAGTTATTTAGTCCAGTGCCTGAAGATTTAAAGAAAATATAAATCACCACCCTCCTATCATAGCCTTCCACAGTAACATTTAAAAGTCTCAAATCATGTTTATAATCTTTGAGATAATTTATTGCGAAATAATGCATATCTACATCTAGGCTTCCTCTGACAATTAATTGAATTTAATTTCCATGACATGAGGAGCTTGTCGCGGCTCATGCGCGCGCTCGGCCAATCAGAGCAACGCGGAAGGGCATGTTGGCTGCCGAAAGTATTCACGCGTACTGACTGGCAAACCTCTTACTATCACTGACTGGAAATGGACATTCCAGACACAGAATTAGACTGGACAAAAAAATGTGAAGTAGATTTCCCCCCAGCTCTATACATTACGGTTCTCTTAAGTGCACAGAGCAGCGGAGGGCGAGACGTGCCACTCTGTTCTGAGCGAGCTGAAGTTTCTCCAGATCCCGCTTTGAAGCGCTCGACCAAATTGTTGGGCAGTAGTCCAAGTGGGATAGGACTAAAGCTTGTAACGTTAGTTTAACGGTCTTCTCACTCAATAGATGAGCACCAAACTTGAACAGAAAACAAAAATAACAGATTTTGTTTTCCCTAAGCACATTACGAGGCCAACATCAGGTATTGAGGGTAATTTTAAGATGATTTTCCAGACTGCTGTTAAAGGTGCAGTAAATGGTATTTATTTGTTAAAATAAGTGGTCTACATGTTAAAATAATAGCTCTCCCAGTCCCTCTGCTCTGCAGTAAACACTAAATACACAGTGTATAGTCTGACACAAATAGAAAATAATTGTATGCAAATATGTGCTTTAAACAGGTAAAATGATCTGTAATCTGTAAGTAAGCATATATCTGGCTTGGCAAGATCTCTTGAAATAAGTAAAATATCTAGGGTTCTCTCTCCTGATAAAGTGGAATGGGATACGAGTAAAAATGTATGTTTACTGCAGAGCGGAGGGACTGGGAGACCCATGTTACTGACCAAACACTCTATATGTGACCGATGGTCGTCAGAATGTAGAGCTATTTAACACAAAAATACCACTTACAGCAGCTTCAAGTTTCCCACTATTGGTTACATAAAGCCTTCATGTTGGACATAAAAACGTAGGTGCTTTACACTGTGGTAACCTGCACACAATGGATATAAGAAAATCCATGTGTTTGATGGATATATTCGTTGAATTTATCAGAGTGTAATCCAATTGTAATTTAGTTTTACGCTTTTAGTAAACATTCCCTGCTCTGCGTATCTAGCAGGTTCCTGTGAGTGAGTGTGTGTGGGGGGGGGGGGGGGGGGGGGGTGAAGCGAGAGAGAAGGCAGTGGTTCACAGTTTGCCTGATAAAACCACAGAACACCCAGGTTACAAAACACACCAAGAGGAAAGACCCAAAGCAGAGACAGACCTTGATCATTGCACCACTCCCTGAATCGTCACTTCATTAAGATTGTAACATGAATCCCGTCATTACATAATTTCCTGCGCTGATTCGGTTGGTATCACATGCTGATGACGAATCATTGGACAGACAGCCAATCATGGAAGATCTCATCGCTAAGAGAGCCAACACCAGGAACCAGAATCATAAAGCCCGCCCATAGTGCAGAAGTTGATCGGTTGAAGCGAAAGCTACGGCAAAGGCTGATTGGATGGTTGTACATACCTGGCCCGCCTCCAGGCCAAACTGGCCTCAGTACATCATAATACTGGAATAGACAGGGCATATAGTACGATTTTAATAGAGGCAAAGCACACACACACACACACACACAAACCATGGCATAAATAAACACACACAACTAGTTTGGTCTTAATAAAGTATCATCATATTGAAGAGAACACAGGTTAACAATGTGAGGTGAGAAATGTGTTCCAATCCACACACACAAAATACACACACACAAACTACACACTGCTTGGAGGCAGACAATTCTTTTCAATATCTCAGTTAGTTAAAAACCGACCCCCTTCACCGGCCAGAAATCCAGCAGGAATAGAGAGAGAAGGAGGGGAGGAGAAGGAGGAGGGGGTACGGAGAGGAGAGACTGGAAAGAGGAGATACTGGAATAATCAAAGACAAGTGAGGAAAAGACAGCAGAGTAAAGAGGTAAATAGAGAGAGAGTGATGGGAGATGGGGCAGATAAAAGAAAGAAACAGGGGAAAAGGGGAGAAGAGAAGAGCGACGAGGAGAGAGAAGGAGGTGAAGAAAGAAGAAGATGGAGAAAGGGAAGGAGTGAAGAGAGAGAGGTAGATGATATTCTAGAGGAGGTGGCGTGACGTATACGGTCGTTAATCTTGTCAATGTCGCGGGAGCAGGAAGAACCCCTTTCAGACTATCAGATAGTCTAGTAGTACCTGGTATTAGTGTTCTAATGTTGTCTCGTCTGAAGTCTATCAGATAGTCTAGTAGTACCTGGTATTATTAGTGTTCTAATGTTGTCTGCAGTCTGTAGTCCATCAGATAGTCTAGTACAGTGCTTCTCAAACTTTTTCTGTCAGGCCCCCCTTTGACGGACCAAAATATTTTGGGCCCCCCCCCTCGCCCCAACAAAATAGTCATGAAATGGGCCATGTTTAAATTTATTGAAATAACACCAATATCGTGACCTTTCAAATTGGCCCTATATTTTGTTTTCAGAGCCGTCATGGATGAAAAGCCAGCTTCACACAGATACTGTATGTGGTGCTGAATGGTATCAACACCTTAACTGCTGCATCATGAGATACTTGGTGGGCCATGAGATGAGATACTTGGTACTCAGCACCACACTCTGAAACTAGCTCTCTAGGTGGTATCAGATGAGATTTCAAAGAGTTCTTCCAAGAGTTTGGATGGAGATGTGTCAGGAAGCTTTGTCTCAATGTTGTCTGTAAAGGTTTTTTTTATCCAGAGTAACTTGGTGATCCTTTTGTGTTTTATTAAATAATGATTTTCAGATTTTGAGAAATGGTATTTTCATGGAGAGCAGTGCAGCTGCAACAGATAGCACTTTAGTGATAGTTTTCTGTAAAAAGTGTTATCTTTTTTTTTTCAAGGCCCCCCCTGTCATGCCTCTGGGTGACTTTGAGAAACACTGGTCTAGTAGAACCTGGTATTATTAGTGTTCTAATGTTGTCTCATCCTAAGTCCATCAGATAGTCTAGTAGAACCTGGTATTATTAGTGTTCTAATGTTGTCTGCAGTCTGTAGTCCATCAGATAGTCTAGTAGAACCTGGTATTATTAGTGTTCTAATGACACATTGTGTGCTTCTTACCAATGTGGCGCGAAATACCTAAAAAAAACAGCTTATCGGCCGCGTGGTCATTTAACGATGATTACCCGCTATCTTGATTACAATGCAAGTTGTTTACCCAGCGAGATACGTGCAACGCTGATGTAAGGACAGGAGTAGTGTATGTGTTGTATCTAGTGAGCTGTAGTGTATGTGTTGTATCTAGTGAGCTGTAGTGTATGTGTTGTATCTAGTGAGCTGTAGTGTATGTGTTGTATCTAGTGAGATGTAGTGTATGTGTTGTATCTAGTGAGATGTAGTGTATGTGTTGTATCTAGTGAGCTGTAGTGTATGTGTTGTATCTAGTGAGCTGTAGTGTATGTGTTGTATCTACAGTAGAGATGTAGTGTATGTGTTGTATCTAGTGAGCTGTAGTGTATGTGTTGTATCTAGTGAGCTGTAGTGTATGTGTTGTATCTAGTGAGCTGTAGTGTATGTGTTGTATCTAGTGAGCTGTAGTGTATGTGTTGTATCTAGTGAGCTGTAGTGTATGTGTTGTATCTAGTGAGCTGTAGTGTATGTGTTGTATCTAGTGAGCTGTAGTGTATGTGTTGTATCTAGTGAGATGTAGTGTATGTGTTGTATCTAGTGAGCTGTAGTGTATGTGTTGTATCTACAGTAGTGTATGTGTTGTATCTACAGTAGTGGGCTGTAGTGTATGTGTTGTATCTAGTGAGCTGTAGTGTATGTATTGTATCTAGTGAGCTGTAGTGTATGTATTGTATCTAGTGAGCTGTAGTGTATGTGTTGTATCTAGTGAGCTGTAGTGTATGTGTTGTATCTAGTGAGCTGTAGTGTATGTGTTGTATCTACAGTAGTGGGCTGTAGTGTATGTGTTGTATCTAGTGAGCTGTAGTGTATGTGTTGTATCTACAGTAGTGTATGTGTTGTATCTAGTGAGCTGTAGTGTATGTGTTGTATCTACAGTAGAGATGTAGTGTATGTGTTGTATCTAGTGAGCTGCAGTGTATGTGTTGTATCTACAGTAGTGTGTGTGTTGTATCTAGTGAGCTGTAGTGTATGTGTTGTATCTAGTGAGCTGTAGTGTATGTGTTGTATCTAGTGAGCTGTAGTGTATGTGTTGTATCTAGTGAGCTGTAGTGTATGTGTTGTATCTACAGTAGTGAGCTGTAGTGTATGTGTTGTATCTAGTGAGATGTAGTGTATGTGTTGTATCTAGTGAGCTGTAGTGTATGTGTTGTATCTAGTGAGCTGTAGTGTATGTGTTGTATCTAGTGAGCTGTAGTGTATGTGTTGTATCTACAGTAGAGCTGTAGTGTATGTGTTGTATCTAGTGAGCTGTAGTGTATGTGTTGTATCTAGTGAGATGTAGTGTATGTGTTGTATCTAGTGAGATGTAGTGTATGTGTTGTATCTAGTGAGCTGTAGTGTATGTGTTGTATCTACAGTAGAGCTGTAGTGTATGTGTTGTATCTAGTGAGATGTAGTGTATGTGTTGTATCTACAGTAGAGCTGTAGTGTATGTGTTGTATCTAGTGAGATGTAGTGTATGTGTTGTATCTAGTGAGCTGTAGTGTATGTGTTGTATCTAGTGAGATGTAGTGTATGTGTTGTATCTAGTGAGATGTAGTGTATGTGTTGTATCTACAGTAGAGCTGTAGTGTATGTGTTGTATCTAGTGAGATGTAGTGTATGTGTTGTATCTACAGTAGAGCTGTAGTGTATGTGTTGTATCTAGTGAGATGTAGTGTATGTGTTGTCTTTACGTCTGTCTGCTACAAGTCTGTCTCTGGTGTCAAGTCTGTCCGCCTGCCTGTCTGTCTGTGATCATCACACACTGACAGTCATCAGCTACACAAAACAGGCCTCTTGTTGATACTATACACACACTGTGTAATCCTGGTATAACCAGTGTCACATATACTGTAGATAATATAAACACACCATAAATCAGCACAGAAGCGAGTGTGCCAAACACAAATACACTCCAACACATTGAATCACACACTCAAAGATACACACATGCATTTCTTATTTCTATACTAACAGGGCAGGTCAACACATACACACACACACACACTATCTGTCCCTCCACAGTGCCAGTGGGGCAGGTCAGTAGATAAGCCGTCCTAACACTCTTATGGCATTAGGCCATGAAAAACACACCCAGCTAACAGCCAGAGAGGCTTCTCTTCAGCGCTGGGATCAGCCTAGTGATCACTAGACAAGCGCCTATTAGGACATCTGAACCTGAACCTTTCCTTTAAGCGGGAAGGGCGGATAAGGATTGCTGGTTCGATCCCCGTTACAGACAGTGCCAACGTTGCCCAAGTGCCCCTGAGCAATATGTGCATGTATATGTGGTGCGGTATATGTCTGTTGAGCTGGGCGGGGGTTTGAAGATTAGCCAACGATAGCCAAGTACTGTGATACAGCACAACGGGCAGCTGCTTACAACATGTCTAAGTTGTATCTGTCCTTGTCAAAATCTACCATAGAATAGAATAGAATAGAAATACTTTTATTATCCCGTGGGAAATTAGACACTGCAAATCGCTCAACATTTAAACATTTAGACAGGACAGGTCACAATTTAGAGAACTTGACAAAAAGTACAAAACTGGTAGAGCGATCTGCAGCAGCGGCCGTCTCAGGCGACGCATGCGTACTAACCTACATATACATATACATATACATATACATATACATATACACAGTGATGGGCAGTAGCTTGCTACAAGTAGCGACGCTACATAGCTTAACTACAATTCTCAGTAGCGTGCTGGTAGCTCGCTACTTTTTAACCAGGGTAGCGATCTCTGTAGCGGAGCTATTTATAGAACGAAGTAGTAACGTAGCGACGAGAAACGTTACACGCTACTTTCGGGAGAGATAGTCTAGACTAGAAGATCTGCGAGGAGAAAAAAAAACTCCCCGTAAAAAACCCACTATGATTGGTTGGTTTGTTTAGATATGAGTGACGACTCATGATTGGGTATGGTAGACCAAAACATTACGGGTAGGCCAATCAGAGGCAGGATAGGGCGGGACTCCAGCCGCAAAGCAGGAAGTGAAAATCAAAACACAGACGTATTGAATGAATGCAATTTAACGGATTACATGAAATGAACCAGTCTGCGCGAAATGGCAGAGGGGTTCGATGGCATTGATGAAGATGATGATGTCAATAACAACAATGACTCTCCATGGCCCTATCTGGGACACATGTATGAGTTTGACTGAAAAAACGGCTAAAACATATGCTGCTCTCTCAACACATCCAGCACTAACTTGAGGACAGTCAGGTGAGCTGATGAAAATCAACCGTTCCCAAACAGCACACAAGTCAGTACACTTTGTCAACAGCTTTAACTAAGATAGCTGCTATCATGATGTTTCACTGTAGGCAAAAAATGAACAATATTATTGGGGTGGAGAAAAGAAAAAAAGAGGGAAAAGCAGTGGTTCTCAACCTGTGGGACAGGACCCCCAGGGTCCCCACATGATTTTGGGGCCATGGAATGTTTTGTGAGTTACATATTTAAATACATTTGGTCATTTAGCTGACACTTTCATTCAAAGCAACTTACAAATTGTGTACAACAAGTCAGTAGGAGTGGTACATATCTAGCAGCCAAGGATAAGTAGTATTGTTTGTCAGTGTCAAGCTTGAGTGTTATACTCTGAGTACATACTGTAGTAGTATAGACATATTAGCATAGTTGGTAGTAGTATATACATTGGTAGCATAATACTAGTAAAATGAAGTAAAACAATTCAGATATTGAAGAAGTGTGTAATACAAGTTCATGTTAAAAGGATGACACAAAAAGCCAGACCGAGGGCTTGTTTCAGTTTTATAATAAACAATCAAACTGAGAATTTTTTTTCCTGCCTATTTGTTTGGTGGAAACTTGGTCACGAAGTAAAAAAAAAAAAAAAAAAAAAGTAGTGCCGATGTAGCTAGCTATTTTTGTCATGTTCTTGTAGTGTAGCTTGCTACATTTCTCTGGGGATAGCTTCCATTGTAGTTGAGCTATATTTAATCGAGAGTAACTTGTAGTGTAGCTTGCTACATTTTCCAAGTAGCTTGCCCATCACTGCATATACATGTACATGTACTGGATAGTCCCCACTAGCTGATCAGATACCTTCTCTTTTCTGAATGGCTGGCTCCGGGACTCCTGGGCAAAGCCTCAATCTCCATTGGTCCGCAGGTGGGGGCAGGGGCGGGGCTGACCACGGGTAGGGGTAACCAGGCGCTTCTGGTGGGCGTGGCCTTAGGGGGAGAAAAGGGCGTGAGAGGGGAGGGGAGGAAAGGAGGGAGGGAGTTAGAGAAGGAGAGAAAGAGAGAGAGGAGGGGTAAGGAGAGGTAGATGGACGGGAGGGAGAAGAGTTAGTGAAGGAGAAGTACAGTACATAGACACAATAGAAGCTCCATTTCTATCACCTCACACAACTACAATAACTGCAGTTTCATAATATTGTCAGGCAGCAGTTAGAAAGTGGAATACTCTCCTAACCTGTTGTGTATACAGTCTGTCAGCCAAGCCTCACTCTCACAGACTTGTCCCTGCTCTCTCCAACGTGCTCTAGAATATAAATCTAGAATAGTAATGACCTTTTTAGATTATTAGGTTTCTGGAGGCTTGTCCTTTGCTCTTAGAATCTCGCCCATCGATTCAAACTCGTACCGAGGCCTTTTCCAGACTTTCCTTTACTTTTAATCCATTCCAATTAGCCAATGAGGATTCAGGAGAACTATGTTGTCAGTCTTTTTTTTGTTGATTAGTAGTTTCTTTATGCTTTTTTTATTACTTATTTCCAAGATAATTATGAATCTTAGCATTAGCATATAATTTCAATTAATGTTCTATTAAATGAATGAATTTGGTTAACTGACAACAAAGCGTATTGTTTAATGGGACACTTTCAGATATGGAAACCCTTCAATGTGGCGTCCCCCAAGGAAGTTGCCTTGGTCCTTTGCACTATTAAATTTTTTTTTAATGATTTACCTTATGTATTGAATAATGCATGCATGGACATTTATGCGGATGACACGACAATGTATGTATCTGCAGAGAAATATCCAAGAAGAGTTAATGCTGGTTTCTAATTGGGTTACTGAAAACAAGTTAAAGTTAAATGTTTAAAAAACAAAGACTCACTGCTGTTACCTCAAGTACCGGAGGGGACTTGTGCTATGTATGACTTAGTCCACATTGCAGCCGGCTTGTGGGAGGCAAGAAACAGCGTTCGTGACAGGGGAGGGTTGAATTGGATGATACGAAATTGGGATGGGAGAAAATATAGAAAAATGGGAGAAAAGGTGGATAAAAAAAAAAAAAAAGACTCGGAAGGTGTGCTCATCTATTGAGTGAGAAGACCGTTAAACTAACGTTACAAGCTTTAGTCCTATCCCACTTGGACTACTGCCCAACAATTTGGTTGAGCGCTTCAAAGCGGGATCTGGAGAAACTTCAGCTCGCTCAGAACAGAGTGGCACGTCTCGCCCAGGGGCGGGGCTAGGGGGTGGCTACTTGGGCTCAAGCCCCGAATGTTTTCTGAAAAACCCAGAATCTTTTTTTTTTTTTTTTTTTTTTTTTTTTTTTTGACAATTCATCATTGTTACATGAAAATACGTTTGCACCAGATTTAGCAGAAGCTAATTTCCATCTGTGGTCTATCCAGCTGCTAACTGTATTTGAGTGAGTTAAGTCTTGGTGTTATGGTAGACTCAGACCTAAGCTTTAAATCACAATCAACAAGTTGACAAAAACTTAATTCTTCCACCTTAGAAACATAGCTAAAGTACGGCCATTTATAAATCAAAAGGACGCTGAAAACCAGATCCATGCCTTTATCTCAAGCCAACTCGACTACTGTAATGCACTCCTTACCGGCCTCCCGAAAGAATACGATGATAACTATTTTATTGCAATGCACTATTGCATTATTTTATTCTATTTTACTAACTATTTTATTGCACTGCACTATTTTACTTTGTATCAGTGAATCATAGACGCCTGGCCATAAGAGCATTCGGAGCATCTCTGCTCTCCCACTATTGAACTTGGGGGAGCAAAGGTATGCTCTTGCTCCACCACTTTTTGATCATATGAAAAATATGATATATCCGCCCCCAATATATAAATCTAACCATAACTACGTTATGGTTAACTGAGTTTTATAGTGAAAAGAGCAGCTTTATTGGTCAAGATTGAAGGCTCTATATTGCAGGAAATTGCACGTACAGGTTAATTAAATAAAAAATAGCGGGCACCTATCTGGGCTAAGCCCCGGATCTCCTACAATCCTAAATCCGCCCCTGGTCTCACCCTCCGCTACTCTGTGCACTTTAGAGAACCGTAATGTATAGAGCTGTTGTGCATGTGAAGATAATGATGATCAGCAACCAATTTACTTTTAAGAAAAAGTTGAAGGATGCCATTATGAATGGTGAAATACAGTTGAGTTACTGATTTATTTAGTTAGTATCGTTAGTTTAGTTAGTATTGTATTTGTGATTGGAGCCTTTGTGTGTTTTTTTGTGAGATTTTGAAGATGTTGAGAATGTGCTTAGGCTAAGGTGTTTCTTATGTTTTATTCTTTTTTTTCTTTTACTGTAATGTACTGTAATGTTGTAGGTTGTGTGTTAGGACCCCAGGGTGAATAGTCTTTCACCCATGGGTGTAGACTAATGGGGGATCCATAAATAAACAAATAAATCACATCTCTGGTAAAATTGTACTGATTTGTCAATTACATAAATTAGTAACAACAAAATATTGAGACCGTTAATTGACTAATAATTTCTTTAGTCGAGGACAGCCCAGGGCCCTCATTCATCAACGTGTTCTACGCACAGATTTGTGCTTACCCTGTGCGTACGATCATTTCTAAGCAAAGAGTGGGATTCATCAATTTCAACTTGAACTTGACTTCGTGCTTATATTTACGCACAGCTCGGACCATGCGTACCTGGCGCCCAGTGGTAGAATATATTATTACAACAAGGAAATGAGCTTCTGTGCATAATAACACTGGATGTTCTGTATGAACCGTAATTCATTATAGTTCATTGTAAAATAGCAACAGTAGTGTAATTATGGTCAAAACCCTATAAATAGCATTTGGAATAATAGATCTTTCTCTCAGAATGAATGCAGCATGGTTTATATAGCGTTATCGGAATATACGGGGTGTAGGCTACTGGACTGACTGCGCTCCGCGTAGCTTGATTGATTGATTGATTGAAAAGTTTATTAACAGATTGCAGAATGGGTACAGTACAGTACAGCTCAGTACATACAATTGTTAAGGGGATGCAGACCAGAGAAAGACTTTCGTCTTGTTTACATCAGGGTCCCCCATTTTCAATTCATCATAAATCATAAAGCTCAACTTGTTAATATTTTGCGCACAGACCGCCGAAACACGGGAACGTTTTGATTATATTTAAAAGGCTTTACGTTAAACGAAACAAGTGGAATTTCGAAGCTGTAAGCAGAATACAAGTCATATGAATATAGTGTTCTTCCCCCTTTTTACTGTATAAGAAAGAATAGAAAACGCATTGCAATGACACCAGATAGTGGACAGACTATGTATATGATGGGATTCAAGTTCATGTATTGAAAGGCAGGCTACATCATACATGCAGTGAGATTCATTGTTCTTGTATATGCTCTCGTATTATTGTTTATATAGGCTACCCAATACTGACATCAAAATAGATTGTAGTATGCCTCTAGAAATCATATGCAGCAGGTAGAAAATTGACGGGAGATCCATCGCGATTTGGAATAAAATTGAGGAGAACTTTAATCCCTGGGTATTAATCAAACAACACGGGAAAAGGCAGTCATATTCCAGCGCGGTCTTTATTAGCCGACAACAAAATAGATAATAATAATAATAACTTTATTTGTATAGCACTTTTCATACAGAGGTTGCAGTTCAAAGTGCTTCACAACAGTAAAAAATACAGGCATAAAAAGATAGACAGGTAGAATCACAGTGTTTCACATTAGGATCTAGCATCCCAATAGGCTCTCCGCTTACAGTTTTCAGTAACACAAATAGTAAAAATAGTTTAGCGAGCGTAAAAATAGTTTAGCGAGCAAAGATTAGATGCCTCTAAAAATCATATAGCCAATCGAACACAACTAATAAAGGCATTCATATTACAGCACGGTTATAATGACACACAACCAACGCCAAACAGTGGTCAACGAACGGTCTTTATTAGTATTTTGAGCTGTCCAGGCAGAATTGCAGCAATGGTCTTAGGGAGCCGTTGATATCTGACATCACCGTTTACAAGTCCGCCTTTTATTTATCCCATAATACGCGATAGTGTCTTCTTGGTTCGACAGCAGTGAACAATCTTCGTGGAGTTTCTCAGAGTTCCGCTCGGGTCAGTTCATTATTTCACATCCCATGGGGGGTGTTTCCTCATTTTCATGACCATATATGGATAATCATGCACGAGCATTGGCGGTAGAACAAAGTGGTATTCATCAACACGGAGGAGCATAGAGCCTGCGTACGCACGTGTGATGAATCCCGACTTCCCTGTGCGTACACTGGTTCTACATTCCGTGCTTACGTGTGGAAATAGAACATGTTCTACGCACACATTGATGAATGAGGGCCCTGGTGTTTTTCTAAAACTCAAAATGATTAAAACGCTGATATTTGTGTTCCAAGAACAATACAGGTTGACAATACAACACCCATACAGTGGACAGGGGAGATCCCTATGAATTGGAAGTAATCATTTATCTTCTCTGTTCTCATACATGGGAAAAGGAATCTATCCCACGAGCAGCCATTTGGTTCCTCACCTTTGTGTCTTTGCCGGTACTGACTCCATTGTTGTGTGAGCTGGCTGGGGCCCTGAGGAGCAGGGAGAGAACAAATATAATTGTATTATTTAATAAACAGTGGGTGACACTTTTTTTCTTTTTTAAATAAGGGATTAAAAATGATGGTCAAAGGTCAGATGACTAAGGTAATGCCTACAATGACAAAAAGACAAATTCGGCCTTCTATCCAGTCTACTGTCTGATTCTGTCCAGTCAGCGCTGATCCTTTATCACTTAAAGGGGAACTATCTTATAAATGGCCTTTTTGAGTGTTTAGCATTGTTTCCTAGCTATGTGAACTTATATTAATATGATCTATGTCTCTAATTCTCATATTGGCGCATTCTTCCAATTCTCCTCTCACAATATTCACCCTCACTGAACTGAGTCATTTGAAAATGTGCTGATTTGTGATGTCAGAGAGTAAGTAAGAGACACCGCTGCATGATAATGTGGCTGTGTGGCATCAGGTACATGATGAGCTGCACACAGTGGTTGGAGCCCAGGCTCAAAACGGCTTAAGATCTTGAGGTAGAAAAATGCTGTTTTTGAGGACTTGATTAGAAATACAAAACAATGAATTAAAAAAATTATAATTACAGAGGTGTTCCATAGACTCATAGGAATTGTGTAAAAGTGCCCAAATAGTGAAAGAAATAGTAAAATAGTTCCCCTTTAAGAATGTTTTCCGATTCATCTTGTGAACGGTTTGACTTGACCAATCCTGCCACAGCTGCACGCTATGGATGACATCACGGTTATTAGTCAGCATGTAACCGTGGGAACTTAAAGGCTACCCCGGTAACACACAATTATAGCAGAGTCTCATGATGAGATTAAATGGTGTGTGTGTGTGTGTGTGTCACACTGTTCCCACAAAACCACAGGAAGAGATTAAAAAACAGTTTCTGTCACAATAAGGTTTTGTCCAGATAACAGATACTCACTCGTGGTGGTGCCTGAACGGTCCTGTGGAAACAGAAAGAGAGAACGTGCTGTGAGTGTGTTGTCCAGATAGGTAGCACTGTCTTAGAAATTCATTGCGATTCCCGCTCCTCCCGGGCAGAATGTCGATGTGTCCTTGAGCAAGACACACACAGTAACCCCTCATTGCTCCCGATGTGTAGGTTGGCACCTTGCATGGTCGACCTCCGCCATCGGTGTGTTAATGTGTGAGTGAATGGGTGAATGTGAGGAACTTGTAAAGCGCTTTGGATAAAAGCGCTATATAAATTGCACAATTTACCATTTATATAATGTATATATGCAGTAAACTGTATATGTGTATGTGTGTATGTGAAGATGATGTGTATTGTGCCAGAGTGTGTGTGTGTTGCCCTCACCTCTATTCTGCATGGTTCTTCTGGAATAGCGTCGACTGGGTCTTCTCTCAAAAGAGGCCGATCGCCGAGCCTTATTGGCCTTGGTCGTCTGGTACTCCGTCTTCCCACTGACACACACACACACACGTTTGCATTACTATACGTGGGCGACAGTGGCTTATGTCACGCTCAGGTTGGGTTCATTTCCACCCAAGGGGTCAAACCTCAAGAATTGACTATATTCACACGGCACCATTTTGCTCTTATGTAACGCTCAGGTTGGGTTCCTTGCCGTGTGAATAAGTCAATGCTACCTCTACCAATGCACCCAAGACAACCTTTTGATGCCGTATTATTACTACAGTGGCAGTATGATCATGTGATTAAGCTGCATGTCGTCTTGACTCCTGTAATCGTGATGTAAGATGATGAGACAGGGGTGACCCCTGGTGAACTCCGTGACCGTCCGAGCCACAGCAACGTCTCACTGCCAACAAACCCTACGACCCCTGCATGTGTTAAACCAACTTCACATGCTTATCCAACTGGCTAATGGTTAGACACACATAGAAAAGAGAGTTAGCTGGCTACTGTTTGTGACATCTCTGAATCTCTGCCCAGCGTAGAGTCTGCAGTGATCTCTGTTGCTATACAGTGTGCTATGTGTGTGTGTGTGTTTCCCAAACCATTTCTTTCAGCTTCAGGAGAAATTCATTATCTTATCGAGGCAAAGTTCCTTTGCTTCTGCTAGACCACCATAGGCGAGAGAGAAATAACAGCGAGAGACAAAAACATTTGTATTTTAATTTATTTTAATATGTTTTTGTAGATTTTTATTTGTTTGTACTACCGGGCAGTCCGGTAGAGAGAGAGGGAGAGGAGGAAATGGGAGACAGAGCAGGGGAAGACATTGGGCAAAGGACGCCGGGTCCGGGAGTCGAACCCGGGTCGGCCGTTTCGCGACGCAGCGTTACATGGTGTGCTACTAGAGCGCAGACAAATATTATTTCTTGATAGTGTTTGAGTTGTGCCATGAATTACACATGACGTCTTTTTTTAAGATAATTTCACAAGTCAAGAAAGTTGATTGACTCGTTAGCTAACGTTTTTGCGAACATCATCGATAGCTTTTGATGCTATAACGTAACAATAGCTAGCTGACAATAACACTTTTAAATTGACAAACATGTGTAATTCATGGCACAATTCAAACGGGATGAATAATTGTTTGTCTGTCGCCGTTGACTACCGTTCATATTTCTTCCCGAAACAGGGTCCCGTGGTGGTCCAGCAGGAAGGGGAGGGACTTCGCCTCTCGATTGCATGCAGCTTTTTGTAGTGCTAAGTAACTGTGCTAATGTGACATGCGTGTTTTTGAGAAAATAGTTATTACTAAAAGAAATCTAAATAATAACTTGAATAATTTGACCTCAATTAACTCATTGGGCGCCAAAAACGAGTATACTCGTCTTTCGTCGCCAACACTTGAACGTCAAAAACGAGTATACTCGTTTTTGGATCCTTTGATATTTTTCCTTTGATCCCCATTCTAAACACTCACTCGGAGCTGCCCGTGTCTCCCTGGCACAGCTGCCTATATTGGAATTGCAATGACGATCGAATCCCGCCAGGTGGCAGTATCGCCTACCGTTCGAACTTGGGATATCAGTTGTCTTCCAGTACTGAGTTACCTCCGGCTGCTTCCGCCTCGGAGTGGATCAGGACATAGCAATCGGTCGGAGATTTGGTGCCTCAGACCTATTCTTTCCCGTATGATAGCCATGCCCAATGCACACAAGTAATTGCGGTCGCAATGGGACGACTGGGATTTATTCATTTTGGAGTACCTTCTGACTGAGGTAAGGTCTATTTTAGGTAACCTGCTGGTATTTTTTTTTACCTAAAACATGCTTTTGTACCGATCACAGTATTGTATTTTACGGACCTAAAACATGCTTTTGGTAACGATCGCAGTTTAGGGGTAAGACGAAGTATTTGGGGTTTCAGGCGAGCAACCCGAACGATTTGGGCATAATGCATATAACGCGGCATATCTCGATCTATGAAAAAAGACTGGATTATTTTGGAAAGGGGCAATGTTTAGCATGGAATAGCGCACAAACTAAAGTATGTAGAGATTAACTGGTTAGTCAGTGTTGGACTATGAACAATGCCTGTCAAATGAGCCATACTATTGGCTCCATAGCTATAATACAGAACACATGATGGGTCCGCAAACATCGCTAAAATGGTCAATAACGCTGGCGCCATTGAGTAGAGATGGGGAAACAGCGTGGCGGTCAATGAGTTAAAGGTGAGAATTATCTAATATTTTATAATAATAACAAATGTGTAAGATCAAGCCGATAAAACAATGAAAATTCACAGCCTTCTTTGTTTGTTTACAGATGGTGTCAATAATTCACCAGGGCACTGTACGTGTTTGTATGATGCCATCCCTCAAGTAAGACTCCAGATCTAGCCCATCAGCTTGTAGAGTACGTGATTGATTCTTACCTGTATCTGAAGCGCGAGCCCATGCGTATGAAGCCGGAGCGGGCAGAGTTCTTCTGCACTGGTCCCCTCAGCCTGAAGAAAGCATGGTGCTCCACCGCACACTTCCAGAGGTGCTTACAGGCCTTGGGGTGGTCCATACGAAACACAAAGGTATGCTCCTGCTCTTTACCCTGAGGGGGGGGGGGGGGGGGGGAGAGAGAGCGAGAGAGAGAATGTATTTATAAATATACAGTAGATCAGTCCAGGCATCAAATCTAACATATTTATAAATATATAGTAGATCAGTCCAGGCATCAAATCGAACATATTTATAAATATATAGTAGATCAGTCCAGGCATCAAATGTAATGTATTTATAAATATATAGTAGATCAGCCCAGGCATCAAATGTAATGTATTTATAAATATATAGTAGATCAGTCCAGGCATCAGGTTCAACACATTTATAAACAACTCAAACTAACATAATTTAGACCTACTTCACATTTCTTCTCCACGGCAGTCTCTCCATTTTCCAGTTCCTAGATGTGGAGGCGGAGGGATATGAAGGGAGGCGCATGTTATGTTTGGTTGTGATGTGTCCAGGTTGTGGCTCATTACTTTGATATTACAGGACGGTCTGGTGTCTATAGCTGATATGAAACAGTAGCATGTCCTATATGCTCTGTAAATAACTATGTACAGATACCGAGATGTCACACCATGTTACCTGTTACCTGTTTATTGCACAATGTTGTTTTTTATTGGATTCTATTATATGTTGTACCACTGTATTGCACATCGTTGCGGGCAAGACCACCCGCATTTCATTGTATACTTGTATGCCGTGACAATTAAAACTCTTGACTTGACTTGTAGCTCCTTAACTCTTTCAATCTATCTTTCTCGACAGTTTCTCACCTTCTCCCTTATCGTTACTGTTGACATCTTTCTCTTTCTTTCTTTCTTCCTCCCTCCCTCCCAATGTATCTCTCCCTCCTTTTTTATTCCATCCCTCCCTTATTCACTTCCCTCCCTCATTCACTAGTTGCGACA
Source organism: Notolepis coatsorum (assembly GCF_963971535.1). Classification (NCBI taxonomy): domain Eukaryota; kingdom Metazoa; phylum Chordata; class Actinopteri; order Aulopiformes; family Paralepididae; genus Notolepis; species Notolepis coatsorum. Next base: position 18,560,311 of record NC_140169.1, read on the forward strand.
ACAGTAGCTAGAGAAGGTGCTGCAGAGAGAATACAAAACATACTGCTGTGAGTTCTCTGTCTTCCAGCATGACCGCCTATAACCAGTAGTAACCACCTTCAAAATAAAATGCCTAATGCAGTGGTAGAGTAAGTAAAACACTGGAAAATCATGATATTACTGTTCTACTGTGACTTGTTTACAAGATCCAGTAACAATACACTGAATTATTATGTTTTTGTTTATATATTTCCCATATCAATAAACAGTGTAAAGATATATAATTAACTGAATATAAAAATATGAGAAAATAAACAGTGTAAACAAAGGTGCAGATGAGGGTCTGTATGCCCCATCAGTCATAATACATAACGTTTATTGTAAAACAATAAACATACAATAAATATAGATAATAATGTTGGAGAACACACACGCACAGCTTGTATTCAGTGAATTCCTGTAGTGTCATAGTTCACATTCCAACTGGTCACCTGCCACTACGGTTTAGCATTAGGACTGGAGTCTGGAGCGTGTCACTAACCAGGGATCACTTTCACTGGAGTCCAGACATTACTGTAGCCAGCGTGTCACTAACCAGGGATCACTTTCACTGGAGTCCAGACATTACTGTAGCCAGCGTGTCACTAACCAGGGATCACTTTCACTGGAGTCCAGACATTACTGTAGCCAGCGTGTCACTAACCAGGGATCACTTTCACTGGAGTCCAGACATTACTGTAGCCAGCGTGTCACTAACCAGGGATCACTTTCACTGGAGTCCAGACATTACTGTAGCCAGCGTGTCACTAACCAGGGATCACTTTCACTGGAGTCCAGACATTACTGTAGCCAGCGTGTCACTAACCAGGGATCACTTTCACTGGAGTCCAGACATTACTGTAGCCAGCGTGTCACTAACCAGGGATCACTTTCACTTTTACTTAATTAATCGGTTTAAAACCTTGCCAGTCACAGGATTGGCTAGTGCTTCCTCTGGGGAGGCACTCAGAAGCACCCTGACTGGCCATGGCCATTTGTGAGCAGGACACCATTAGACTGTTTGTAAAGCAACTCTTTGCTAGTCAGGAACAATCTAGGCTGAGTACTTGAAACAGTCACTATCCAAATAAGGAGCAATACGTAGTATCATGCTATCATACTCGCGCTGGTGATTGGCTTATGCTTAACACATTGAGTGCCGACCATGAGATTAGTCGGGTTAACTCGCCATGCGTTGAGTGCCAAGGCCCGAGAAAACTCTGGTTTTAATCGTTATTTCTTTTATTAGCAATATCCATTCATTTTTCATCCATCCAGCCTGACGTTATCATTGGGAATGGGTCTGAGCTCGAAAAGGGCAAATACCGCCACCTATCGTCTCCCGGATGGTATTGCACATCATTGGATTGGATTGGGTGGGGCTGTGCATCAGAAAAAAAGTCCGGTCCGGGGTTTTCCCTTCTCTGGCAAGCAGTATCTGTTACCACATTCACTGGGGAGGCTCGGAGCAGCTTTCGATTATGTGTTTTGGACTATAACGTTGGATCAATAAACGCGATCAATATTTGGAATGGCGACTAGGAATTGGATTAATCTTTTTGCAGAACATCTGATGTGAGGTAAGGACTCTATGTTACCAGTTTTGGGTTAATCAGATGTTTTTTTCACAGCGATCACAACGTGTGTGTGTGTGTGTGTGTGTGTGCGTAACGTTAGCGCTAAGCACGGCATGGATAATCGATTTTTCAGCCTTCGCAAATTTCCCCGACCTCCCATTGACTTCCTTATTGGCACGGTAGCCCTAATATGGTCAAAGGGGCGTGGCACTGAATGTGTTAAGGTCCCCAGAGTTTGCACTGAATTAGGAAAATCTGCTTTTAGCTTCTGTGCCCCAGACACGTGAAATGTTTTGCAAAGCACCTTAAAACTCAATACTTTAGTATCCATTGGTTAGTATAAATCTATAATAGCCAACCATTTCACCTCAGTCTGTAGTTGTTTTAATTAATTTGATTCATTTAAAGGTCCCCCGTCTTATAAATTGCCTTTTCCAGTGTTTAGCATTGTTTTCTAGCAATGTGGGGTTGTATCAACAATGTCTGTGTCTCGGATTCTCATTTTGGCAGATTGCTCCAGTTCAGATGTCACGAGATCCTCCCCGACTGAACTAAGCCATTCTGATTTGACTGTTTTGCTGACGTGAATAAGGCACTGATCTGCATATCTCAGTCCCTGGTTGTAGTCACCGCCCACAATCAACAATTCGCTCAACAACGGAGCAGTGGGAATAATGTGGAAGCGGTTTCCCTGTCCCTGACTCTCCCTCTGTCTCTCTCTCCACCTGCATTTTACACACAATCGCGAGTCGAGCCGCTCACACAGCGCACACGCGCGCTCACAGAGCGATCTCTCCCTCTCTCTATCCGTCTCTATCTCTCCACCTGCATTTTACACACAATCGCGAGTCGAGCCGCTCACACGCGGAGCGATCTCTCCTCTCTCTCGCTCTCTCTCGTATGTATCACGCTGTGTGGGTGACTGTCACTCAAAGCACTTTGCGAGTATGGGCGGAGCCCAGCCCAAAACAGCTTGAAATTTTGAAGTGGAAAAATGGGGACAGGGGATTTTTTTTTTTTTTTTTTTATCTTTCTTTCCCTCCTTTTTCCCGATTTTTCTCCCATCCCACCCTTCCTGGTTGTTGCATACTTTCCCCTACTGTTGGTCCGGGAGACCGGAGACTGTCACATGCTTTCCTCCGACGCATGTGCAGCCTGGGGCAGGCCAACCTGGCCGCGCAGGTTCTCACCGGGGAGAGTGTAGCGTGTGGGAGGCCACAATATCTCTCCTTAGTTCCAACCCTCGCTGAGCAGGCGCCCCGACCGAACTGTAGGGGTCGCTGTCCACAACGCCCAGGACCCACCCTTCAGCTTTCCCACCCCCTGATACAGCCAATTGTATCAGTGTGAGAGGCCAGCCAAGCTGATAGCAACGCCGGGAGCTGGATTCGAACAGGCGAATCCTAGTGTCTCCCGGTGTTGGTGACGAACGTAATCTCCGTGCGCCACCTGCCCCCCCCAAAACAGGGGACCTTTAATGAATTAAATCGTTTAATTGATTTACTTGTCTGTTTCTATATTGTTTTTGTATTATGTACTGTAATTGTAATTCTTTAACCCTCTAAAGCCCATGCGACACAAGACATGTTTTTCAAAACATGAAATATCTTTGGAACCGTTTATGACGAAGACTCGCTGAATCTGGAGATTCTCTTCTCTCCGTCAAAATTGAAAGCGCATCTCAGTCTATTTTTTTTATGTAAAATATTGTATGCTCACACAAAGGTAATGTATGATGGTGACTTTACACTGCACCAGGAATAATGTGTAGGTTCCACTGAATCATAAAAGGTATAACACCTGATACTGACTCAAAGAATAAGCTCAGAATTGGCAAAAACATATCACTATGTCCAGACGAACCTTTGTCTATGAAGGCTTTAGACTGAGGGTTAATCACAACATTTCAGACAGTGAACGGTCCGTTTGATTATAGAATCTGTACGGAGCTACACTGAGTCTGCGCCTATGCTGTGTTCCTCCTTATTTCAATCTTGCTGCAGATACCAGCAACTCAAAGACTATCGTGTCTGTTTACGTACTCTGAACATGCACTATCCCGGGTGATGACCCAACCACTGACGGCCACACCCTGGATAAATACATTCTGAATGCCATGCATGCTTGACGAGTGAATATGAGTGAATCTATCTCAAAACCATCAATAGAAAAACAACTTCACTACACTTTTCTTCTATTGCTTTCTCAATGACATGTGTTTTTCCAGTGAGGGAAAAAAAATCCATCACGCATGGCTAACTTTGGATCTGTCATGGCAAGGTAGTGTGTTGGAACCGAATTGATCAATTCACCTGAAGCTATTGTCTTGAGAGTTGGGACAATCAAAAGGGATTCCTCCACATATCTGCGCATATCTGATTTTTTATTCTTTTTTTAAGTTCATATTACTGTAATCTTTACACCATCTGGCGCGTGTATTGTTGCAGTTTGAAGTACCGGGTCAGTGAAGGGATTTATCATGTGGACCTGAGAGTTCAGAAAATACTGTCAGACCACCAGGACAAGCCCTTGTGTGTGTGTGTGTGTGTGTGTGTGTGTGTGTGTGTGTGTGTGCGTGCGTGCGTGCGTCTGAGAGAGAGCGAGAGAGGTACATGCCAGAGGCAGCAGGTTCGTTTATTAACTCTGGTTCAGGAGAAACCAGCCTCCCTCCTGCAGGACCTTAACCTTACACACACATACCACACACACGCACACATACCACACACACACACACAGCTAGCCTCTGGGTATAATATTTTTTTAAGGCCTGCTTGGTTTTCATTTGGACACAAAGCCCCATTATTATTAGGACTGACTGGAGCCACAGGAAACTATGAAAGTATGAAAGTATGTGAACAGAAACCACAAGATCACTGATACAATCTGATACAAGTATCTGTCCAGAAACACACATTACAAGCTGATCTGTCCAGAAACACACATTACAAGCTGATCTGTCCAGAAACACACATTACAAGCTGACATGAAGAGAAACACACATTACAAGCTGACATGAACAGAAACACACATTACAAGCTGACATGAACAGAAACACACATTACAAGCTGACATGAACAGAAACACACATTACAAGCTGACATGAACAGAAACACACATTACAAGCTGACATGAAGAGAAACACACATTACAAGCTGACATGAAGAGAAACACACATTACAAGCTGACATGAACAGAAACACACATTACAAGCTGACATGAAGAGAAACACACATTACAAGCTGACATGAACAGAAACACACATTACAAGCTGACATGAACAGAAACACACATTACAAGCTGACATGAACAGAAACACACATTACAAGCTGACATGAAGAGAAACACACATTACAACTGATCTGTCCACAAACACACATTACAACTGATCTGTCCACAAACACACATACAGACTGGTCACTTCTTATCACTCGGTACTCCATGTATGATATGTGAAATTATGTAACAAAACAGACCGATAGATCATATGTACAATTCATATCACAATATACAGATTTTACACAAAAAACACTTGATAATACATGATACAATATAAAACAAAGTGTGTGTGTGTGTGTGTATATGTGTAAGTGAGACATAATTACACACTAAAAACAGATGGGTCAATTCTATAACCCAATTTCTTGGTTAATCGTGTTGGGTTAAAATTATGGGTTAATAGGGCGGTTAGGTGGCCGAGCGGAGATTGCGTTCGTCACCAGCCCCGGAGCTGAGCTGGATTTGCCTGTTCGAATCCAGCTCACAGCTCCGGGGTTATCACCAGCTTGGCTGGCCGTCTGCACTGATACAATTGGCTGTATCAGAGGGTGGGAGAAGCTGGCGGGGTGGGTCCGGGTCGTTGTAAACAGCGACTCCTACAGTTCGGTCGGGGCGCCTGCTAAGCGCAGATTGGACGTGAGGGGGATAGTGTGGTCCTCCCACACGCTACGCCCTCTCAATGAGAATCCGCGCTGCCAGGTGAAAAGAAGCGGTGATTGGCTGGACGTGTGTCGGAGGAAGCACGTGGTAGCCTCCACTCTCCCAGATGATCTGACTGTGGGGGGTAAGTGCGCAGCGACCAGGAAGGGACTGGGAATTGGCATACGACTAACATTGGGATGGGAGAAAAATCGGCGGAAAATGGAGGGGGAAAAAAGACCAAAAAAAAGAAAAAAAAATTATGGGTTAATTCTCTGAGCATAACCATTATTTGGGTTATTGAGATTTAATTTTGACCCAATGTTGACCCAATTTGTGAGTTATAATAATTATGGGTCAATTTTCTGAGACATAACCCATGTGTTGGGTCAGAGAGCTGGGTGTTTCCGCCGGGATCTGCAAAGCTACACCCCTCCCCCACTGGGAACTATATGTTCCAGTCAGTCAGACGGTCATGTTCACAGTCAACACGGTCCCACGTTCACAGTCAACACGATCCAACAAACCCTCTTCACGATCACGGAAAAGACTTCACTGACTCAAGGTAAGATCTCGTTTCGTTAGCACAGTATTTATATCTCAACCCATCCATTGTACATATTGCGTCGTGTTAACCATGCACTGTGAATGTTGTGGAACTAAATTAGCTAGCTCTTCACAGCTATCTGTCGCGTCATCAGCTAGCTAGCTAGCTAGCTAGCTATCCACCGCAAGTTGCAACTTAGCTACTCATTTCTATAATCGGTTCATCTCTAACCTTGTAAAAATATGTGGTAACCTCTATTAATAAATAAGCCACACGACACAACACATAAATCATTACCGTTCAAGCATGCTACCGAAAGTGACCAAGTCTATGAGTATTACAAAGGTTCTGGCTAGTAGCTAGGCCTAGTTAACCAGTACTAGTAACGTTACTGTTATTGCTAATTTTACCGTGTTTTGGGTTGTAATGATACCAGATTAACTGGAGACTATCTATAGCTGTGTAACGTTATATGATTGATATCTTTATTAACCATATGTGTGTAATAAAGCTGTTGTCCTCTCAATGCGGTGACATAGCTGGTTCGCTAGCTAGCTACATACTGAGATTTAGCGCCATTTTGCGCCATTTTGAGGTCTACATTTCCATCATCTCTCTAATGTCCCACGATTCGGGCATCAATTTACAACATCCTATACTAAATTAAGCAGTAGACTGCGGAAGCCAGACATGTGGTGAGGCTTTTTACACCTGAAATCAGTGCTAAATATTCTAGGCTGCTATGTCAGCAAGTATACTAGGCCTATCGTTCACACGTGGCTGAGTACTTGGGCACGCATGAGGCATTAATTAATTGCAGATGTGTTCATTTACACATTGCTTTCTCTTTTGTTTCAGGCCAGTCTTGATGGACAGCTTTGTCGCAGAAAAGCTTATTGAGTGGCAATTGCCAGAGCTCACAGACAGTTTTAAAGGTGAGAATTTTTACTTTCTTGACCATGAAAATGTTTCCATGACAAAGCAGTATTGTATAGGGTTTCAACACACATGCAGGCACACACACATTATTCTGTTCTTCATCTTGGTTCTCTGGTCCTGCCAGCCTGGTCCTGTGTTGGAGTTAGCTGCCACTGGATGGCACTGAAATTACTGTAAAAGTATTTTTGTTTTCTGTCTTTGTCTTTCAGATCAAGATATCGATGAGGAGGCGTTTCACCTTTTAGATGGCGAAACAATCCGGAACCTCATCCCCAAAATAGGCCCCAGGCTCAAGTTTTCAAAACTTTACAGAGAATTTGTAAGTGATCACTAAGTGTTCTAACATCAAGGCAGATGGCGTATACATGCTTTAAATGCAAAAGGCTAATTCCTGGTGATGCCAAGTCTCTCTTTTCACATTTACGATTAGCACACAATATAATACAAGACTGATGCAGAGGGCTTCCAAGGTTCTTTAAATCATTCTTACTTATTACAGAGGGCTTGTTTCCCACATCACAAAAGCCATAATCAAAGCTGGTGATACGATAGTTTAGCTTATCTAGTGAGATAAGCTTTTGTTCTATGAGTGCATTTAACACAAGTTTAAATTCGTATGGCCCTACCCCTTTGAGGATGTCATGCATTATGTCTAGTGCCATATTGTCCGTAACATGATAAAAAGACAGACTGTTGAGGACACTGTCTCTTTTAAGGCCTGTCTGAGAGGGGTTGTCTGTCCGTAAATCCTCTGCGTGAGTATTCACATCTCGGGACAGCGTATCGTCTACCTGTGTCTGTACTTTCAAGACATCTCTGTGTATTTTGCATAAACGGCACACATGGTTCCCCGAAAAACTCTCTATGTAACCAAGTATTGCGTTCAATCCTAAATTGTCTCCCACTACCTGAACAACGGCGAATTTGACAACGCCTTGGAAGCTAGGCGTGTTAACAGTTATGCCATCCCTCTCAAGACACTTTAGTTCTTCCACAATAGGGCGCAACACTGCATCAATGCCATAGGTTTTTGCATCATCTGATTTATAGACTGCCAACAAGAAGTGTGACTGCAAATTGGATAGGATGTCTGGTGGCAAACTCTTCAAGATAAAATATATAAATCCTAACTTGTGAACCCCAGTCTTTGACCCGAGGGGGTTCACAGTTTCACAATCATCATTGTATAACAGCAATGGGATTGACACCTCTTTCAAAAAGAGTGGAGGATTTTTACAGAAATCTCCATCAAATATATCCTGAAGAGCATCACTCTCTCTCTGTTGCCATTCCATCATGGCCTGTAAAACACCAGGAAGCTCCAGTATCTTGACCAGAAGACGCTTTAGTGGAATACGCTGAAAGGTATCAGTCAGAGCAACTTGTCGAACGGTGCCAGTGGCAGAGTCTCTCCGCTGTACAAAGGTTTGGTTATCGGAGAAACACTCCTCAATTGGCTGGATGAAGTTCCCAGAGTTAGTAAAATACCTAATCTGTTTATAGTCTGTCTCCAGACCCTCGAAAGGGTTAGCTGCATCTAAAAAGTCCTGCCTGAGCTCCTCTACCTGTGGGTTTTGATCATGCCCAAACTGACTGAAAAGCGACATGGTCTTTGTTTGTAGTCTGCTCACTAAATCTCCAATTAAACTTGAGGTTTGCTGAACCACAACATTTATATTTGTAAAGGTCTGGGAAGATTTTGATCTAAGATGAGCTATAAAATGGGCTACTCTCTCTGTGATTCCCTCTTGCTCTAGTTCGTCCCATTCATCATCATTATCTTCATCTTCCTCCATGGCTTATCGACATCAGATAATGCAATGCTACAGTTTCATGTGTGGGTCTGTGTTAAGCCACAACACAGAAATTGGTCCAGGGTATGCTACCTTTCTGGCTCATTTTGAAGGCTATAATGAAATTCAAAGTGGTCTCACAGGAATCCCCTTTTTCGCTGAATTGTATGTACCGGCCAGGGTCACTGTTAAGGGTACAACATACAGACCAGGCATGACAGTGTTTATGTCCTATGACCAAGATGGAGAGCCTCAGTTTGGGCTTATTAAAGCCATTTTGGTTTTAGAGCCATCTGTAAAGCTAGTTGTTCAGAGGTGGGAGACAATGGGGTTTGAGAAGCATTTCTTTGCTTACAGTGTGATCCAAACCAAAGATTTGTTGGCTATCGATGTGAAAGAGCTGCTTGATCATCACCCACTACATGCAGTCCAGTCATACAGAGATGTTGACACTTTATTCATCTCTCTGCGCTATAGACATTTTTAGACTGTGAATGGCCATCTGAATGGCCACTGCCACTTGTAAATAGTGAGGAAAAAAATCAGGAAAGAAACACTGCCTTGATTTACTAGAAACACAGTGATAGCCTACAGTATATATTCCGAACATATTTTGAATAGTTAGTCTTTAGTTTCATGCTGTGGACTGCCTTACTCTGCTACAACTCTTCGATGACTGAGATACATTGTTGGACTGCTGGGATGGGGAAACTCCTTGGACTACTGAGATGACATTAATTGTTGTAAGTAAGAATGTGTTTAATTAAAATAGTTCTACAACTAAACACTAACCACTTTAAACCCTATGACAAAATAAATCTTCACCAGTATTTAAATTTTTCCATGTGTGTAGGCTATTGGCCATCTTGGGTGTCAATCGGTTAAATGGAAAACGACACTGCTGACTGCAAATATATTTTGTATCTGTACACAACAACTCACTTTAACATAAAATGCCTCTAAGCTGATAACCTTTCTTTGCTGCAAAAGGCTTTGAATGCTGAGCCACCTGCAACAAGCCTTGTTGCTACCATATCCCCCATGGAGGAATCTGCAGCTTCTGGATCAAGCCAGGAGGTCTCCACCGTAGAGGAATCGAGGGCAGCAGACCAGATTGTGATTCTACGACCGGTTCCACTATTTGTAAGTTGTTCAAGAAGCATGGATGGATCTGGAAGCACTTGGAGCCAGTACATATCTCAGAACTTCAATACTTAAACTAACTCATCTATACTCTTGTCAGTATTTAGACCGTGGCTATGTAAGTTTTCTTCCTCCAGCCGAGTTCATAGAGAAATGGAACATTTGATGAGTAGTAATATTAGTAGAAAATAAGGAGTCATTTTTCTCTCGCATCACATACAGGACACCCAATGTTAACCCGTTGAGTAACAAGTTTTTCTACAACTCAAGTTCAGACCTATGTTGCTCTATTTCAGTAGCACTAAAAGTGAGTTTTCTTTATTGTATCAGAAACTTCAGAATGTAATCTTTCAAAAGAGACCAGGATCATGCATGTGCTATAAGTATAAAGTATAGTATTTTGTGTTGTTTGTAAATAGCTGTTTAAAAAAAATTTATGGCATTTTACAATACAACACTTTCCATTCCTGCACGAAAATCAATCAGATCCAATTTGATTGTACTCCAGGTACAGGGTTGATGCATTTTATCCCCCCCCCCCTCCCTGCTCTTTGTTTCAGGTACAGGACTTTTTCCATAATTTAAGCATAACATTGCAAAGGGTGACAGAGTTATATCTTGTCTTATCGTTTCCAGGACATATGGTGCCTCAAAGGCCGGAAGGGAATGAAGAATGGCAAACCTTTCTACTATCCAGCTACTGGATTCATTGAAGAAAGGCTTCGGAATGTCCGAAAGAGGCGGGGTTCTGGGTCCAGACAGCGAATGCCTGAAGCCAACAAGCCACCCAGGGCATATACCAGGTAATACCTGGGGTCGGCAAAAAGGGCCATGTTTTCCTGTGTCCCCAGGGGGTAACTATATTCTTCACCAGGGGGAGCTTACTGCACATGAATCCTCAAGGGGGGCTCCATGGAGCAAAAATGGCTGATTCCTGACTTTACCTCGTTTAATATACCTTGTTGAACCCCTCACCAAAACATGCAACAATGCTGGGCAATAGCACCTCCCTCTGGTCAGCCGGGGCGCCTGACTGGAGGGAAAGGATCTGATTGTAATAATGTGCTAAGTCCTACTGGTGAAAATGGGTTACGAAATTGGAGATAATTTTTAGATAGTTAATTTACAATGTGTTGTATATATGTTTCTATAGAATCGACCCTGCCAGAAGAAAGGGCCCAGCAGCAAACGGAGTGGCTGAAACATAACCTGGAGCCCTTCACTCAAGTTCAGGAGTACATGAAGGACACCGTTCTCTACAGAGCCAAGTGGATTCGGGGAAATCACTCCAAGGACATAGAAGAGGTCATTACGGAGTACCCTCGCCTCACCAGCCCAGGCATGGTATGGATCTACTGTAACATATTGCATCTACAAGGTTTTGTACTGCTTTACTGCCCTGTTGGAACACTCCCCCAGATATTGATAGATCAAAACACATATATACTAAGGCTGTCAAAGTTAACGCGGTATTAACACGTTATCGCCTGATTCTATTAACGCCACTATTTTTTTTAACTCACGATTAACTTTTAAGATTTTTTTTTACTAGACTATACTGCCCTGTCAAGGCAGACCGCAGTAACTCAAAAAAAGTCAGAATTGAGTTATGAGTGAAATTGAACTTGTCAATAAATGTTTTATCTTGTGACCAAGTTTCAGATGTTAATGTCGCTCAGTTTTGGAGATATGGGGTTTTAAAAACTGCAGTAACTACAAAATCACACTCAAAAACCAGGCAGACCGCAGTAACTTCCAAACAGTGAAAAATGGCTTTAAAGTGTTTTGACTTGACATCCAAAATGTGTTATAGGTAGATAGATGATAGTACCCAGATTTAACATGTATTAATGAAGTAATCTTTAGGCATACAAAAATATGACATAATTATTTTAATTAACCCCCAAAAAGCAGATACTGCACTCTGCTGCACAGTTCCCTTAAATAATTATACAGGTAATGTACAGGCAAAGTGCAGTAACTTCAAATACAATGTTGTTTTCCCTCCAGCTTTCATAACTTAACCTAGCCATTTTGAAAATGAAATTTAACACCTGAATATATTGGAATGATGATGATCCAAATAAAATGGCTAGGTTAAGTTATGAAAGCTGGAGGGAAAACAACATTGTATTTGAAGTTACTGCACTTTGCCTGTACATTACCTGTATAATTATTTAAGGGAACTGTGCAGCAGAGTGCAGTATCTGCTTTTTGGGGGTTAATTAAAATAATTATGTCATTTTCTTTCCCCTATTATTTCATGTACACTTTATTCATTGGTTTAATGAATTTTCTTTCTTTTAAGTTATTTTGTGCATCACTCTGTTTTGAATTTGATGCAAATTTGCAATGCATGAGGGTCATCCTTTTGTGTTAAATGACTGCATAACGAAAGCATTTGTTGACTCGCATGTTGATAAGAGAGTATTAAAACTTGGAACTTGAAAAAGATCCGTTTAAGGTAGAAAACATTTGATTAATTTGTGATTAATCGCGAGTTAACTATGGACAATCATGCGATTAATCGTGTTAAATATTTTAATCGATTGACAGCACTAATATATACATATAGAAATACGGGACTTAGCGTCTACCCATCTCCCTCCTCCTCCATCTCTTCCCCCACCTTCCCTCCTGCTACTTCACCTATTCCACCTCCTCCTCATTTGTACGTTTTGCGTTACGTACGGCTATCCTTAAGAATGCTACATGCTTGGACTCTGGTCCCTCAATATTATATATAACGTGCTGGAGAAACTCCCATGCATGAACACACTGCCTGGGGTACTTTATGTCAAATACATAAAATGCTTTAAAACACGTATCAACTGCCCCGAGCATTGTGCTTTCAGGGTGTGCCTGACCTGCATAGATCACGAATGCCTGAGCACAACACATGTGTTACTCAGCCCTTGTGTGGGTGAATGTAACAAGTTCCTAACGTTTTCTTTCCCCTATTATTTCATGTACACTTTATTCATTGTTTTAATGAATTTTCTTTCTTTTAAGTTATTTTGTGCATCACTCTGTTTTGAATTTGATGCAAATTTGCAATGCATGAGGGTCATCCTTTTGTGTTAAATGACTGCATAACGAAAGCATTTGTTGACTCGCATGTTGATAAGAGAGTATTAAAACTTGGAACTTGAAAAAGATCCGTTTAAGGTAGAATTTATTTTATTAATTTGTGATTAATCGCGAGTTAACTATGGACAATCATGCGATTAATCGTGTTAAATATTTTAATCAGTTTGACATGAAAGCACTTTTTGATGTCCACACGCCGTGACATGTATATGCAACAAGTGTAATAAATGTTGAAGTTAAATGTATTCTACGTCTTGGTCTGTTCTTTTCATTGATTTCAGCACATTTAGACTGTTATACCTTTCAATCAAGCATCTGTGCCAACCTAATGTAGTGTACTAACTATAGCAGTTGTGTTAATAGGCCCTTTTCACAGCAGCCATCTTGACACAGCAGGGTAAACCTACATCCTGTGAACCAGACTGACACATGTGTAACTAATCATGTTGCTGTGTCCATCTGTTGGTCAATCGTTGTCAATCTGGCTCACAAGATGGCTGCTGTGAATAGGGTCTATTTGACCCTTTTGATGTAACCCAAGATTCAATCAAAGCAACTATTTTGACCCTTAAAATGGGTCATTTGTATAACCCAATACGGGGTCAAATCAACTAGGAGGTTGGGTTATTTTGACCCTTAAAATGGGTCGTTTGTATAACCCAATATGGGGTCAAATCAACTTAGAAGTTGGGTTATTTTGACCCTTAAAATGGGTCGTTGGTATAACCCAATATGGGGTCAAATCAACTTGGAAGTTGGGTTATTTTGACCCTTAAAATGGGTCGTTGGTATAACCCAATATGGGGTCAAAGCAACTTGGAAGTTGGGTTATTTTGACCCTTAAAATGGGTCGTTGGTATAACCCAATATGGGGTCAAATCAACTTGGAAGTTGGGTTATTTTGACCCTTAAAATGGGTCGTTGGTATAACCCAATATGGGGTCAAATCAACTTGGAGGTTGGGTTGTTAGTATTCGTTTATTTGACCCAAGTTATGGGTCAAATGAAATAACCAATAATATTGGGTCAAATTAACCCACACACTGGTCGGGCCCTTTTTGACCAGTGAATTGGGTAAAAAATAACCCAAATTGGGTCAAATTTGACCAATCTGTTTTTAGTGTGTTGTGTGTGTGTGTGTGTGTGTGTGTGTGTGTGTGTGTGTGTGTGTGTGTGTGTGTGAGAGAGACATAATTTGTGTGTGTGTGACAGACATAGTGTGTGTGTGTGTGTGTCTGTCTGTCTGTCTGTCTGTCTGTCTGTCTGTCTGTCTGTCTGTCTGTCTGTCTGTCTGTCTGTCTGTGTGTGTGTGTGTGTTACCTGTTCATCATCTTCTACCACCACCAGAGTCAGTTTGCTCTTCTTGAAATCGAGACGTGTGATCTTAGGCCTGGGTGGACAACACACGCACGCACACGCACACACACACACACACACACTGTGTTTTTCCAGTCCCAGTGTTCAGAGACAGAGATCAGATGGAGAGATCAGCTGATGTGATATGCACACTAAACAATCTTTATTTTATTTGTTATTGTATATATATATTAATATTAATATTTACTTGTTTTACACGTCATTCTTGAATCCACAATTTAATTTCTTTCCATTTTAACATATTCTTCTTAATGAAAATGTATGCCTGGGATTAAGTGCTCTTTTTATGAAGTGCTTTATAAACATTTTAGGAGTTCCACACAAAGAAGGATTATTCTAAATGAGCATGATTGAATGAATGAATGGAGGAGTAAATGAATTAAATAGAGTGAAGTAACTCACCAGAAGAAGAGTCCTATCTTGGTCTCTCCCTCAAACACAAGCACTCCAGTGGGGGTCAACCCCAGACTGTATTCATTGCCATCTCTGGCCTGGAGGGGGGAGAGAGAGAGAGAGAGAGGGAGGGGGGGGAAGAGAGAGAGAGAGGGAGAGAGGGAGAGAGAGAGAGAGAGAGAGAGAGAGAGAGAGAGAGAGAGAGAGAGAGAGAGAGAGAGAGAGAGAGAGAGAGAGAGAGAGAGAGAGAGAGAGAGAAGAGACGTGTAGGCTAAAACATTTGTAAATGTACTCATACCAGCTACTTGACTTTATTTCTCAGAAGGTGATGAGTCAAATGAGATAATGACTGACTGACTGAGTGTGTGTGTGTGTGTGTGTGTGTGTGTGTTCGTGCGTGCGTGCGTTACCTTGACCATGTGCATGTCCACCCCATACATCTCCAACCATTTTGCTTTGTTCAGGTAGTTAATCTCTGCCTGAGCTGGCATTTGACCTCTAGAGAGAGAAAGAGAGACAGAGAAATGAGAGAGAGAGAAACACAAAGAGAGAGAGAGAAAGAGAGTGAGGAGAGAGAAACACAAAGAGAGTGACAGAGACAGTGAGAGAGGAAGGAGAGATAGAGAAACACAAAGAGAGAGAGACAGAGAGAGAGGAAGGAGAGAGAGAAACACAAAGAGAGAGAGAGAGAGACAGAGAAAGGAGAGAAAGAAACACAAGGAGAGAGAGAAAGAGAGTGAGAGGAGAGAGAAACACAAAGAGAGAGACAGAGACAGTGAGAGAGGAAGGAGAGATAGAGAAACACAAAGAGAGAGAGACAGAGAGAGAAACACAAGAGAGACAGATAGAGGAAGGAGAGAGAGGAGAAGGAGAGAGAGAGAGATGGGGAGAGAGGAAGGAGAGATAAAGGGGAAGGAGAGAGAGATGAAGAAAGGAAAGCGAAGGGAAGGAGGAGAGTGAAGGAACATGAGTGAGACAGGGAGATAAAAAAAAATTGGTTTTGACCAATTATATTAACACTTTCACTGCCACACATGAGATATCTCGGGTTTCCGATAGTTATGTTAAAAGCCACTCACGAGATTTCTCGGAATCTTTTTATTTTTATTTTTTAGCGATCTGAAATCATATTGCATCACGCGAGCCTACCCGAGTATACCCGAGCGGCGCCGGCGATCATATGTGGAAAAAAGCGCCCCCTATCGTCTCCCAGATGACATAAGGGATTTTGGAATGGACTCAATGAAAATGGATGGGGGAAAAAATCCGGTACTCCACATTTTCCAGTCCACTGATCCAGCCGGGGTTACCACAGTTCATTCTGGAGCCTCTCAGCCCCGCGGAATCATGTGTACTACTGTATCACGTTGGATCCATACACTTATCGATTTTTTCTAATGGTGATCAGGAATTGGAATATACCAGTTGGATAACATCTGATGTCAGGTAAGGAATCTATGTTATCAGTGTTAGGATAATCAGACTAATTTTGATGAAGATATAGGCTGTTTTGTGAAATGGGCTCTTTCGGTTTTACTGAAAAAATCCATGAGGAAATGAACATGCCGATTATCCGTGCGCGCCTCGAATGGGCATGCGTGTATGTATAATATTGATCATCTAGCGTTTATTTGAAAACGATTCATAAATAGGCCGACAAATATCAACGTTCTGGAATATTCCAGTAAAAGACGATTATCATAGAATGCCCCAGAATGGAAGGTTTTTTACCTCAAAACGGGTGTTTTTCAAAATGCTCTGAAACGGAAATGAAGCGATAAAAAACCAATCTGCCTTGACAGCACAGACTGGAAAAGTATTCTTTGATAAGCGACGGGCAGATTAGACACATAGCCATAATTTAAAACATAGATTAGGCGATATTAACGTTAACATTGAAGTGGACCGTGGCATCAAGGGGGTAAAAAGGAAAACCCGGCGTGGCACTCAAAGTGTTAAGGGTTTCCCTAATTGAAGTTACCTGCCAGGTCACTTAATGTTTGCATGACCAATCACCTGCAAATGCAATCATGTGTCAGATTGCGTAGCTCAGGTTGAGGAAAAGCCATATGCAAACAGTGATTTTTATATTCTATTGTATTGTTATTCTATTTTAGTTTATATATTCCATTTTATTCTACTTTAATTGTCTGTTAATGTTGATGCACCAAATGACCAAGACAAATTCCTTGTATGTGCAAGCTTACTTGCCAATAATGAAATTTCTTATTCTGATGGGATTATAAATATAGCACTTTCCAAACAATTGACTGGATATTACAACTTCACACCATCGGCGCGTCCAAGGTGTTGTAATGACAAAGACAACAAAGTACTTTTGAAGTTGAAGCCATATGGTGAGCATTCGTTTTCTGGTCTATGGCATTTACTATGTGGTTGAGCACAGTAGAGGTTACTATACCAGCTGAATGAATGGAGGAGTGAGTGAGTGAGTGAGTGAGTGAGTGAGTGAGTGAGTGAGTGGGTGAGTGAGTGAGTGAGTGAGTGAATGGAGGAGTGAGTGAGTGAGTGAGTGAGTGAGTGAGTGAGTGGGTGAATGGAGGAGTGAGTGAGTGGGTGAATGAATTAATTAATTAATGGAAGAGTCAATGAATTAATGGAGATGCCCCCCCACATGACAACAGTAAACAAAACCAAAAAAAATCAACTACTACATTTAATACTTGTGTTGTGTCTATTCTTGACTTCAGGCATAGAGAAAGACAAATGGGTAACTAGTAGGTTTCTACCCAGATGATTTATTATCACTCACATCAACCTGTGGGATTAACCTCCATCTCTACAGCATAGAAGAAATCCCTTCAAATCTAGCCACTAACTAGCATAATGGGCTGTCTGAGTTCAGCTAATAGCAGTACAAAGACCTGGGCTTCTCAGACTTAGACTGACAGCTTGACCTATTTAATGATGAAGCTGATAGATTAGTTCATTGATATCTGGTAATATCTTATATCTGTGCTTAGGCTGTAGGCTGCACCCTGCTCTCTGTGTCTCCCTTTGTGCATGTGGCGTGACCTGATGACCTCTGGCTGGAGGCTCCTTACACAGGGCCCCCTGTACATGCACGCGCACACACACTCACGTACACACGCGCACAAGCTGTCACGCCTTTGAGTTATGGAGATGTTATTCTCAAGACTAGGGCTCCCTGAGTTCATCTGGAACCAATTAGCCCCCCTTCTTCTGACCAAGTACACACACACACACACACACACACACACACACACACACACACACACACTCACACACACACTCCTCCCCTCCTCTCTGTATAAAATGACATGTAATATGGATATTCTGTCTTCTTTCTTCCTCTACTGGTGCTGTGAGATGATGTGCCCACGCGGGGTAACTGTCCTTCTTCTCTGTGAATAAAAGCTCCGTTCGAAATACTCTGTCTCCGCCCGTCTTTCGGCCGAGTGGTCCACAACTATATCAATTAAGAATTCACGAGGGATAGGAAATCCCTAACAAATGGAGGTTCCAGTGAGAATTGATGTGTTCCAGCCGCAACCAACAACGGAACGGGGAATGGAGACGCGGAGGAGGAGAAGACGATGCAGAGGATCCAGACATTCACTACCAGCTGTCTGCAGCGCGTCTGAACCAGGGGTGAGATACCAGCAGCCCCTCAGACGTCCGTGACCAGACCACCAGACGACCGGATGACAGGCAGGAGGAGACGAAGGACAGACGGGCCAGGATGAGAGGCAGACCGGAGGAGATGGCAGCTGTGCGAGAGGCCGGAGAGGAACACCGCAGCCAGGCACCGCAGGCACCGCAGATCAAGTTTCAAGTTTCTTTAATATTTGTCATACAGAAGTACAGAATACTTTTATACAAAATGCTTCTTACTGTTACGCTCCAGAGACTGTGCAAGACAAGATAAGTATGAAATAAAATAACATAGTAAAATTAGAAGTAAAAAAATGAGGTCACAGTGTTCAGTTTAGACATATGTACAATGTTCGATGCAGAATAGACGTAGTTACCATACAATATACAATACTGTGCAGTGTACTAATATACAATACTATATAGTGCAAGGCAGAAATGGGACGAGGTGCAATTTAGGTACAATTCACAGTAGGTGTACGAGTTGTAGTGCAAATCCTTTATCAATAAATATAAAGTGTAAAGTGTGTTTGTGTGATCTAAAGTGTGGAGAGTGGGTGCTGCAGTGTGTTGTTTGTTTGAGTGAGTGTGTGCGTGTGGGTGTGTGTGCTGTGTGCATTTGATGGTTGTTGCATAGTGTTTATTGTTCGTTTAGCAGCCTGATGGCCTGGGGATAGAAGCTTCTTCTGAGTCTTTCTGTGCTCGCCTTAAGACTCCGGTATCGCTTGCCTGACCGCAGCAGTTCAAAGAGGCAGTTGTTCGGGTGGCTCGAGTCCTTAATAATTCTCTTAGCCTTCCCCTTGCACCGCTTGTTGTAAATGTTCTGGAGGGTGGGAAGCCCCCCTCCAATTGTGCGTTCGGCTGAACGTGTCACTCTTTGTAGTCTGCTACGGTCTTGTGCAGTGCTATTCCCAAACCAGGAGGTGATGTTGCCGGTCAGGATGCTCTCTATTGTACATGAGTAGAAGTTCCTAAGGATCAATCACAGCTGATCGTCGTCTACGACACGCAGTTCATCCACGACGAGAACGGGGGAGGCGGCCGCAGGAGAGACACTGAGCTGAGTTGGAGTGACGGTGGGCCGGCCGGCGAGAGGTGGAGAGGACAGTCCAGAGACACTGGGAAGGCGGCGGACCAGAGGAGGCACGTTTGTCTAGGGGACCGCACCCTGGAACGGGAACCAGCTCAGGAGGAGACCCACGCCCTAGAAGACGGGACCAGGGGTGCACTGTAATAGAGGGGGGGTTCCTCTGGGTTAGGTGAATGAGTAAGGGGGGTCCGACGGGGTTACGTGTATCGTCTGGAAAGGTTGCAAATTCTGTGTTTCTCTCTTTCCTCTCTCTCTCTCTCTCTCCCATGTGATGAGGTGACAATCGACGGATACAGATCAATGAACTGTTGTGTTGACGTTTTAATTTAACGTCAAAATGGGGAATTGGCTCCCTGAGTTCATCTGGAACCAATTAGCCCCCCTTCTTCTGACCAAGTACACACACACACACACACACACACACACACACACACACACACACACACACACACACACACACACACACACACACACACACACACACACACACACACACACACACACACACACACACACACACACACACACACACACACACACACACACACACACACACACACACACACACCTCCCCTCCTCTCTGTATAAAATGACATGTAATATGGATATTCTGTCTTCTTTCTTCCTCTACTGGTGCTGTGAGATGATGTGCCCGCGCGGGGTAACTGTCCTTCTTCTCTGTGAATAAAAGCTCCGTTCGAAATACTCTGTCTCCGCCCGTCTTTCGGCCGACTGGTCCACAACTATATCAATTAAGAATTCACGAGGGATAGGAAATCCCTAACAAGCATTTGGCTGATGGAGGGATTGATTGATTGATTGAAAACTTTATTAACAGATTGCAGAATGGGTACAATACAGTACAGCTCAATACACACAATTGTTAAGGGGATGCAGACCAGAGAAAGACTTTCGTCTTGTTTACATCAGGGTCCCCCATTTTCAATTCATCAGGACATATATGACATACAGATAGACAGTACTGCTACATCTATACATTTATGACATACCAGATTTGCAAATACAGTAATGTTTGTGATACAAAAATAGTCCAGAAAAGGGAGTATATACATTTGACATAAAAACTGTACATTGGAGGAGGTTGGTTAGGTGGGGTGGGGTTGGGTGGGGGGGGTTGGGTTAGGTAGAGGTAGAGTTAGGGAGAGGTATTGTCGTTAAAACATCTGCCTTGAGGAAGCAGGAGAACTGAAAGAGCTAATGCCGTAAAATAAAACATGAATTAAAAAGGTTAATCAGTGAAAACCATGGGCGGCTAGGTGGTGTAGTGGGCAAGGCACTCGCCACCAGTGTGGAGACGCTAGGATTCGCGTGTTCGAATCCAGCTCTCCACATTGTTTTTCAGTTTGGCTGGTCGTCCGCAGTAATACACATTGGCCGTATTACGGGGAGGGAAAACTGAAGGGTGGGGATCGAACGTTGTGAACAAGCGACTCCTACAAGTCGGTTGGTGCGCCTGCGCAGTAGAATCAGGAAGTGTCGGGGGCAGCGTGAGCCTCCCACGCGTTACTCCTCGACACTGAGAGATCGAGCTGCGCAGGTGAAAAGATGCGACTGCTGTTACCTCAAGTACCGGAGGGGACTTGTGCTATGTATGACTTAGTCCACATTGCAGCCGGCTTGTGGGAGGCAAGAAACAGCGTTCGTGACAGGGGAGGGGTTGAATTGGATGATACGAAATTGGGATGGGAGAAAATATGGAAAAATGGGAGAAAAAGTGGATCAAAAAAAAAATCAGTGAAAACCATTACAAATATAAAAAGGTGAAAAAAAAAAAAAAGAAAAAAAAAAAGCGAGACACATTGATACACTGGCTCATCGTGCTCATCTAGGACCTGTTTGGCTCCTGAGTAGCCTAATAGGGAAGTTTATATGGCTGTGTGACCTCATCTCCGCTGACCCTAGTTCAGTGCTACTTTTTTTTTTTTTTTTGATCTTTTTCCCCCTCCATTTTCCTCCGATTTTCTCCCATCCCAATGTTAGTCGTATGCCAATTCCCAATCCCTTCCTGGTCGCTGCGCACTTACCCCCCACAGTCAGATCATCTGGGAGAGTGGAGGCTACCACGTGCTTCCTCCGACACACGTCCAGCCAATCAACCGCTTCTTTTCACCTGGCAGCGCGGATCCTCCCTGAGAGGGCGTAGCGTGTGGAAGGATCACACTATCCCACTCAGGTCCTATCCGCGCTTAGCAGGCGCCCCGACCGAACTGTAGGAGTCGCTGTTTACAACGACCCGGACCCACCCCGCCAGCTTCTCCCACCCTCTAATACAGCCAATTGTATTAGTGTGAATGGCCAGCCAAGCTGGTGACAACCCCGGAGCTGTGAGCTGGATTCGAACAGGCGAATCCAGCTCACAGCTTCGGGGTTGGTGACGAACGCAATCTCCGCTACGCCACCTAACCGCCTTCAGTGCTACTTTTCTAAGAAACTTTAGAGATGAGAACTCACCTATGAGCTCACCTATGTGTTCTCAATTTGCACACAGACAACAACGGTTCATTTATCATTCACTGAGGATCCAGCCCAAGGTTCAAGTTCAGTAGGTCAGGGGGGGGGGTTCAAGAAACCTGCTCACTCAGATGTGAGGGGCTTCCGGTGTCATGGAGTATTCACACCTGCTCTCCTAGCTTTTACAAATGTTCATTTTTAATGCCCTCACTGGTCTCCGTTTTTTTCTTTTAACTAATGATTTCCACATTTTACATGTCACTAGGATCAGATATATTTCCTGTCATAATCTAGTATTTTACCTGCATTCCTTCCATGTGTTGTAGATAGCCAGCTCCATGGCTTCAGTCTGTCCATTTATAAAGCGGAACTCTGAGACGAGGTCGAGACCATGCTCCGCAGGATCACAGTCACCTAGCTCCGCTGGGGACACACACACACACACACACACACACACACACACACACACACACACACACACACACACACACACACACACACACACACACACACACACACACACACACACACACACACACACACACACACACACACACACACACACACACACACACACACACACACACACACACACACACACACACACACACACACACACACACACACACACACACTCATTATTAAACTATGAGTTAGCTCCCAGAGGCAAGAGAAGCACATTGTTTTTATGTTTTAATGAGTCTAGGTACCAGGGTGAGAATACATTTGGATCCTGGGCAAAATAAACTATTAGGAAGCCATGGTGTCTTCAGCGGAATCCTACATGTAGTCAGGCTAAAAGCTCTGAGAAAAAGTCACTTCACAACTTATAGTAGTAGTAATAATAGTAGTAGTAGCAGTAGTAACAATAGTAATAGAAGTAGTAGTTATAGTAGTAGTAGTAATAGTAGTAGTTATAGTAATAGCAGTAGTACTTAGTGATAGTAGTAGTAGTAGTAGTAGTGATAGTAGTAGTAGTTATAGTAATATCAGTAGTAGTAATAGCAGTAGTAGTAGTGCTAGTAGTAGTAGTGATAGTAGTAGTAATAATACTAGTAGGAGGAATAGTAGTGATAGTAGTAATAATAGCAGTAGTAGTAAAACATAATCAGTATTAGTTCTTGTAGTGGTGGTGGTATTGCTACTGTTAGAACTCCTCAGCCACCCTCCACCAGTAACACCCCTCCCTCCACTACCCTCATTTGGAGATAAAGGCTGAGATAATCCCATCAGAGAGTGAGGACATAGAGAGTAATGGGAATGTGTTTTATCGTCTCTCTGTCTGGAACTCAACAATGGGATAAGGACAAAAAAATTATAAAAAAATACAGAAATGGGGGCGGCTACGTGGCGTAGTGGGCAAGGCGCTCGCCACGAATGACGGAGACGCTGGGCTTGCCTGTTCGAGCCCAGCGCTCCACATTGCTTTCAGTTTAGCTGGTCGTTCATACTAATACACATTGGCCGTATTAGGGGGTGGGAAACTGATGGGTGGGGATCGGGCGTTGTGGACAGCGACTCCTACAGGTCGGTTGGTGCGCCTGCGCAGTAGAATCAGGAAGTGTCGGGGGCAGCGTGAGCCTCCCACGCGTTACTCCTCGCCACTGAGAGATCGAGCTGCGCAGGTGAAAAGATGCGACTGCTGTTACCTCAAGTACCGGAGGGGACTTGTGCTATGTATGACTTAGTCCACATTGCAGCCGGCTTGTGGGAGGCAAGAAACAGCGTTCGTGACAGGGGAGGGTTGAATTGGATGATACGAAATTGGGATGGGAAAAATATAGAAATGGGAGGAAAAGTGGATAAAAAAAAAAAAAAAACAGAAATGAATGGGAACGTTTTGTCTAAAAACCTGAAATCGTGTGTGCGTGTGTGTGTGAGAGAGGGGGTCCATCGTCAGGGAGTATTGTTTGTAAAAGCTTGGCTTTCTAAAGCAGGGTAATTGCAGGGTGGGGGTGGGCTACTACTACAGTATAAAGGTCAGAACACACAAATCCAACATCAAAGAATCACAGACAAAAGGCGACTCCTATCGTCGCCTGGATTCAGGGCTGACAAATTTCACACTGCTCACACCAATATAGACATATATAAAGGCTAGATGACTCACCCACGCTGCTGGCCAATGGAGACCGACGTTGCAAAGTTTTCACCCGATTTTCAAACGGTTTGGTTTGTTATAAATGTCAGAGATGTAGTTATCATACTGCATACTTATGGACTTTTATATGAAAATTATTTCAACATGTCTACTAAGCATCCTGAATCACGCTAATAACGTTTGTAATAAACAAAACCGTTTGTAAATCAGTTGAAACTTTAGCAAGCTATGGTTATTTCAATAGTACATGCACCATAGACATTCCTGTTATGAGTGGGCGTGCTGCCTGTGGCAAGAGATGGCAGCGGTGAACTACGCTGGAGACTCTGGCACCATCTAGCTATGGCTCACACCGCTCTGACGACTTCCAACAGCGATGAGCAATGTTTCTGCACCTGCGTGAGATTAAATAACTCCACACCAGCAGGTGGCGGTAATCTGTATCATCAAGGGGAAACGGAGGACCACATGATGTAAACAAGCTATTGCTACCATTACACACTCTCGCTCAGCTCAGACGGTAGCCTCTATAAGAATGCCTAGCACATTGCGTTTGCAGCAGTCTGAGAAAGTGAAATGAACAGTGTTGTTGCAAGCCCTGGCTATTTGTGTTGTGACTTCAGCCAATCAGAGTGATCTCTCTTTTATCGATGTTGCCCGATCACTCCACGCCGATTCGACATGCCAAAATGTCCTGACTCGCCCTAACAAATCCTCTGATGTTAGCCGACGTTCAGGACACACCACACCAACTCGGACCGCCGACACTCCCGACCCTAACAGACATTCCAGATGGCTGATAATCGGCTTGGTGTGTAATAATAATAATAAACTTTCATACAAGAATTGCAGCTTGCAGAAGTGCTTCACAGCAGTAAAAAGAAAGACAGGCTAAAATGAGCACAACATCGGCATAGAATGGCACAACATTTACAAAAAATAACTATAAAATAGATAGCAGCAAAATCGTACAAAGTCAAGGAGGCATAGGACATTAAATCACATCGTTTTTCACATCAGGATCTAACATCTTAATAGGCCTCTTTGTTTACCGTTTGATTATCACTGATACACATCCTTTTAACTTTAGCTTTTGTGATTTATGATCACAGGGACTTGAACCCACTTTAGCTTTTGTGATTTATGACCAAAGGGACTCAAACCCACGATGGTCTAGTAATCTTTACCCTAAAATGACCATTATTGCATAACAAAGAATCCCTATGTACTGTTTTGACACCAAAAGAAGCCGTGGAGGCCACACCCCTCAGTACGGGATATACTGCCGCCGTCGCCGGTACGTTTGGGTATGGTTTGGGTATACCAAAACTATCTCTTCTGTCCGGAGGTTAGGTGTGGTTTGGGTACACCAAAACTATCTCTTCTGTCCGGAGGTTTGGGTATACCAAAACTATCTCTTCTGTCCGGAGGTCTCCACCCGTTGTCTAACTAGGACAACTCTGACAACATAGAATGATAAAAGAGTAAAATAGAGGCGGCCGGGTAGCACAGCGGGCTAAGCGTCTGTCTACCACCGCAGAGACACTGGTATCGAATCCGGCTGTCAGTGGTGCCTCCGGCTCGGGCCGGTCGTCATACTGACACAATGGACCCGTCTCAAAACCCTGCCCCTTTTCTTGATCCTCCAATCACAACTGTCGCTTACCTCGGACAAACTTGGTTTGTCCGAGGTAAGCGACAGTTGTGATTGGAGGATCAAGAAAAGGGGCAGGGTTTTGAGACAGGTCCATTGGCAGTGTCAGCGGGTGGGAAGCCGGTGGGTTGTATCCTGGTCGTTGGAAACATCGACTCCTACAGGTCGGTCGGGGCGCCTGCACAGCGAGGGAGGGAATTGGGGAAGGTATAGTGTGATCCTCCCACGCGTTACACTTCCCCAGTGAGAGTCCTCGCTGTCGGGTGAAAAGAGGCTGCTGGCTGTCTCCACATGTATCGGAGGACGCATGTGATAGACTTCAGGGCTCCCTAGACCGGCAAGTGGGGGGCAAATGTGCGCAACGACCAGGAAGGGGAGGGGGGAATTGGCATAACGACTAAATTGGGATGGGAGAAAAAAAAATACAGAAAAATGGGAGAAAAAGTAGATAAAAAAAAAAAGAGTAAAATATAATAGACAGAGTAAAATAATTCAATAGTGCAGTGCAATAAATAGTTATCATCTACTGTACAGTATATAAAATAGATAGCAGCAAAATAGACAAAAGTCAATATCCTTTATTTAGCTTTTGTGATTTATGATCACAGGGACTCAGACCCACAATATCCTTTCAGCTTTAGCTTTTGTGATTTATGAGCACGGTGTGGCAACTCCTTGGCAACTCCTTCAAAGCACTTCAAAAAACAGATAAGAGAACTAGTCTGTCACAATACGGTCTTCTTACTTTCAATCATTACAACTACATTAAGTCAAATATCTTGATCAGGTAAGAACTAGTCTCGCATAGCCAGACTGCTCTCCACACTATGATAGCGCCAGGAGACAAGAGCAGAAGAAGCCATTATCATTGTGCACTAGAGGGAAGAAAAAAACCTTCTGGGTTGTTTGTGTTTCTCAAACCATTCCCAATGGACCTGTCTCAAAACCCTGCCCCTTTTCTTGATCCTCCAATCACAACTGTCGCTTACCTCGGACAAACTTGGTTTGTCCGAGGTAAGCGACAGTTGTGATTGGAGGATCAAGAAAAGGGGCAGGGTTTTGAGACAGGTCAATTGTCGAGGGGGGTGCCGCCGAGCACAACATGCACCTCACAACAGAACAGCTTCAGGGGGAGATGTTTCTGTGTCAATGTTTTCTATCGTGAGAGAGGAGCTCGCTACGAGGTCTCCAATGGGAGGTCTATAGCCTGTAAGTCACACTAGGTAGGAACAGAAACACTGTTCAATAAAGTGATTGGAAGTAAAGTTAGTTTGCAGAGGCAGTCTTCTCTATAACCTACACACATTCTAGAAGGTTCCTTAGCTGCTGAACGCAGAGAGAAAAATTGACCAAGTATGTGAGATGGGTTGAAAATGTGTGTACTTGTGTGCTATGTGCTTGTATTTCTATACTACAGGGGACACTGACCTGTTTACACACACAATGGGTATCCCCACACAAATTTGGGTGTCCCCATAACCAAATTAGGTTATGGTTATGATTAGGATTATGTTATGGTTAGCATTAAGGTTAGTTACAGAATACATGTAAGTCTATGTAATGTCCCCATATTTCACATAAACAAACATGTGTGTTTGTGTGTGTGTGTGTGTGTGTGTGCGTGTGAGAAACAGAAAGAGAGAGGAAGAGAGGGAATGAGGGAGATGTAGAGAAAGCAACACAGGAGAATTGAAAGTGAATGGGTGAATTGAAGAGAGAGCATAACAGAGAAAGAGAGAGAAAGAGAGAGAGAGAAAGAGAGCGAGAAAGCATAGAGGAGGCTGGATTAGGGGGCCTTCGACAAGGACGTAGCTCTAATGAGCTGGCATTTGCCCCATAGAAACTGTGGTGTGTGTGTGTGTGTGTGTGTGTGTGTGTGTGTGTGTGTAGGTGTGTGTGTGTGTAGGTGTGTGTGTGTGTGTAGGTGTGTGTGTAGGTGCGTGTGTAGGTGTGTGTGTGTAGGTGTGTAGGTGTGTAGGTGTGTAGGTGTGTAGGTGTGTAGGTGTGTAGGTGTGTGTGTGTGTGCGCGTGTCCACTGTCCAGGCCTGTGGTGTCCATTTACAGTGTCAGTCGTCAACATTCACTGCTCTGCTCTGCTCTCAGGACCCATCAGCATGTCTCCTGCCACAACATTCACTCCAAAAAACGCATAAAGCTCCATTGCGGCTTCTTCTTCTTCTCCTTTTTTTGGACGATGTATCACATTTACATTTAGTCATTTAGCTGACGCTTTAGTCATTAATGAGTCATTTAGAAATTCTGTACAACTCTTTCAGCCGAGTAACAATGTTCGTCAAACAGTGTTGAAACTTGAGTGTTACAGGCTTGAGTGCATAGTAGTAAAGACATATTAGCATAGTAGGTAGTAATATAGGCACAGTATATTAGTTAGTAGCAAAGTGCATGGTAGTAAAAGACAGTATGGAGGTTGGTGTTTTCTTTTTTCCATTTCAGATATTGATTGAAGATGTGTATTTTTAGATGACGGCGGAAAATTGGTCGGGTTTCAGCTGTCCTGACTGATGGTTTCAGCTGTCCTGACTGATGGTTTCAGCTGTCCTGACTGATGGTTTCAGCTGTCCTGACTGATGGTTTCAGCTGTCCTGACTGATGGTTTCAGCTGTCCTGACTGATGGTTTCAGCTGTCCTGACTGATGGTTTCAGCTGTCCTGACTGATGGTTTCAGCTGTCCTGACTGATGGTTTCAGCTATCCTGACTGTGGTGGGAAGTTTGTTCCACCATTGTGGAGCAAGGACCGAGAAGAGCCCGATTCTCTTTGGTGACCCCCCAGGAGCTTGGATAGGAGTGGGTCTGAGGCGGCCAGAGGATGTAGAGCGGAGGGGTGTTGAGGGTGTGTAGTTAGAGACCACTGACGGGTGGTAGGAGGGAGACGTCCCCTTCTCCGCACAGTATGCCAGGTCAAGTGTGGGGTATATTTACAAACACTCTTGAAGAGCTTCATTTGTAGATGGAAAACCGTTTTTTTTTGGAACACTCTTAACCTAACACAAGTCAGAATATAGGTCTGTTTCACTCCAATGTTAACAGGAGGGTTCATTCAACGCCAAGGTGGAGAGTCTGGTGGAGAGTCTGGTGGAGAGAGTCTGGTGGAGAGTCTGGTGGAGAGAGTCTGGTGGAGAGAGTCTGGTGGAGAGAGTCTGGTGGAGAGTCTGGTGGAGAGTCTGGTGGAGAGAGTCTGGTGGAGAGAGTCTGGTGGAGAGTCTGGTGGAGAGAGTCTGGTGGAGAGAGTCTGGTGGAGAGAGTCTGGTGGAGAGAGTCTGGTGGAGAGAGTCTGGTGGAGAGAGTCTGGTGGAGAGAGTCTGGTGGAGAGAGTCTGGTGGAGAGAGTCTGGTGGAGAGAGTCTGGTGGAGAGAGTCTGGTGGAGAGAGTCTGGTGGAGAGAGTCTGGTGGAGAGTCTGGTGGAGAGAGTCTGGTGGAGAGAGTCTGGTGGAGAGAGTCTGGTGGAGAGAGTCTGGTGGAGAGTCTGGTGGAGAGTCTGGTGGAGAGTCTGGTGGAGAGTCTGGTGGAGAGTCTGGTGGAGAGAGTCTGGTGGAGAGAGTCTGGTGGAGAGAGTCTGGTGGAGAGTCTGGTGGAGAGAGTCTGGTGGAGAGAGTCTGGTGGAGAGAGTCTGGTGGAGAGAGTCTGGTGGAGAGAGTCTGGTGGAGAGAGTCTGGTGGAGAGAGTCTGGTGGAGAGAGTCTGGTGGAGAGAGTCTGGTGGAGAGAGTCTGGTGGAGAGTCTGGTGGAGAGAGTCTGGTGGAGAGAGTCTGGTGGAGAGAGTCTGGTGGAGAGAGTCTGGTGGAGAGAGTCTGGTGGAGAGTCTGGTGGAGAGTCTGGTGGAGAGAGTCTGGTGGAGAGAGTCTGGTGGAGAGAGTCTGGTGGAGAGAGTCTGGTGGAGAGAGTCTGGTGGAGAGAGTCTGGTGGAGAGAGTCTGGTGGAGAGAGTCTGGTGGAGAGTCTGGTGGAGAGTCTGGTGGAGAGAGTCTGGTGGAGAGAGTCTGGTGGAGAGAGTCTGGTGGAGAGAGTCTGGTGGAGAGTCTGGTGGAGAGTCTGGTGGAGAGAGTCTGGTGGAGAGAGTCTGGTGGAGAGAGTCTGGTGGAGAGAGTCTGGTGGAGAGAGTCTGGTGGAGAGAGTCTGGTGGAGAGTCTGGTGGAGAGAGTCTGGTGGAGAGAGTCTGGTGGAGAGAGTCTGGTGGAGAGAGTCTGGTGGAGAGAGTCTGGTGGAGAGAGTCTGGTGGAGAGAGTCTGGTGGAGAGAGTCTGGTGGAGAGAGTCTGGTGGAGAGAGTCTGGTGGAGAGAGTCTGGTGGAGAGAGTCTGGTGGAGAGTCTGGTGGAGAGTCTGGTGGAGAGTCTGGTGGAGAGAGTCTGGTGGAGAGTCTGGTGGATGACCGATAGTGGACTCTGCTATGATACGGCTTCCTGTCACCAATGTCCTCCACATCATCCCACCAGGAGATGCTTCTGAGGTTCTTCTCAAGCCCAGGGTGCAAAGTGAAGAACTTCCGTCTCGCTCTGGGACACATCGACCCCTCTTTAAGTAGACACAATCTAGATGCATCTCGAATCTAGATTGAAATTATAATTATACCATTTACTTTACTTACTTACTCATAGTATATTATAACTATTTATGAGTATTGTCCATATTTATTCTAACGTATAATATAACTGATACAGACCCTCATGCACTTTCTTTTTTTTCTTTTTTTTATAACTTTGTTTAGCATTTGCACCTTTGCTTACACGGTTTACTTGATCATATTCTTATATTCAGAGTTAATTATATAGTTTACACTGCTTATTCTTATCTTTACTATAGTTGTATTGCCTATATTTATGTCTTTCTACTATTACCTTGCCCATACCTATACCTCCCCTCCCACCTCCGGCTATAACGCCAGAATTTCCCCAAGGGGATCCATAAAGGAATATCTCATCTTGTAATACTTGGTGTGAATGGGATTACGGTTTGGGGAAGCCCCTTGGACAGTACTTACCCTGCAGAGAGAAGGCTGCCAGCTCCACCGCCGTCTCAAAGGGACATTCTAACCTGGAGACAAACACACAGCGACAGTCAGTTATACAAACTGATGTATGCCACTGCATCCATACAGCACCTCGTCGTATTTTCCAGGACATACCAAGGTGTGATCAACACGCATGCAAACATACATGTGTAACGGAGGTACCGCGAGTATATCCACAGTCACGATGGACTTCAAGTGTTGTGAAGTGACACGTGTGGCACGTAGCGGTACTGCAAGTAAACTCACTCCCCCTTAAAAAATAGTGGTCTGCGATGTCGCCCCGCGGCGCGGGAGACCGGGGTTCGACTCCCACTCAGGGCATGTCAAATAAGACCGGTTTTGGTTTCACATACACACACAAAAGGTTTGATTTATGGTTGTGCAACTTCAGTGTAGAACCAGCTATATACGTATGGCCACATATCATTGTTGGTCATGGGTATCCACATAGCAGAGGCTCTCTGCACAGGCTAGGAGCACCTCTGGAACACCTCAACTCTGCACATGGATCTTGCCGACAGGCGGCATGAAGACACAAGCGGCTCACACTCGGCCAGCAGGTGTCAATGAAACAGAGACAGACTCTGGTTTGTCTTCACAACTCAACACAGATGTGAGAGAAACTGCCCCAGAGGTCTCACAGCATCAACAAAATGTGGCTGTACAGGCATGAATAAAGTCCTCTCTCTCTCTCTCTCTCTCTCTCTCTCTCTCTCTATCTCTCTGTACAAAGAACAACAACAGCACTAATCTCCACTGTGGTGAAAACTGATATTCCCAATCCATTTACTGACTGGTAATAACTCTATTCCCCTCATAAACATGTAATCATCTTACTGCAGTGTTCTGTGGCCTCTCTGGCGATGCAACAGATGGACCCATGTAGGAAGAGATAGCTTTGGCTAATAATGTAATGCACGTCTCAATAGGCACTTTGAAGAAAGAGACCTACGTGGGAGGTACACAAAAGGAAGGATAATTGTGTTTTGGTTGCCTTTGATCTTATTTGGTTTTATATACATTTTGTGAAAGATAATGGGTCTGGTTAATATATATCATTGGGCTAATTTATGGTAAACAGGAAAAATGCCAATTTGGATGAACACAGAAATTAAGAAAGGAGATATTGTATTTAGTATGTGTTGGTTTTATGTTGTCCCAATTGGCTTTGATATTATTTAGTCATTTCATGTGTCAGATGATGGACTTGGCTAATAGCCATCTCAGTAAACTGAAATGAAAGAAAGCAGCCTATGAAGGATAACATGCAGCCACATATTGTGTTGCTTCATTGTGTGGATTGCCCTTCACTGCGTTTGCATTTATAGACAATTCATGTAGGCGATAAAGGCTAACATACAGTAACATACAGGAGGCCATTTCATAGCAGCTTTCATGTCATTTGGTTTTATATTGTTAATAGAATAGAATAGAATAGAATAGAAATACTTTCATTATCCAGAGGGAAATTTGACACTGCAAATCGCTCAACATTTAAACATTTAGACAGAACAGGTCACGAATAAGAATAACAAAACAAATCAAATCAAATTGCCTAAGATAAGAGTAGAATAAAATTGAATAAAAATGGAATAAAATATACAGTAAATAAATACAGTAAAAATATACTGAGGTGTATATTGCACAGTGCTGTTTCAAAACTAAGAGTCCAGGAAGATGGTAACTGTCACTCTCTGCTCAGTGATGCAGTGAGGCACAGTGATGCATTGTATAGTCTGATGGCTGTTGGAATGAAGACTGATAAACACCGATGAAGGCAGATAGGTTAGGTGAGGAGGACCTTTAAGAAAGTGAATATCAGGAAGGCAAGCAGGACCGGACGGTATCCCCGGCCGCGTCCTAAAAGTCTGTGCCGACCAACTGGCCCCGGTATTCACTGACATCTTCAACCTGTCCTTAGAACAGGCTGTCATCCCGACCTGTCTGAAGAAGTCCACCATTATCCCTGTACCCAAAAAATCCAAGCCCGCTTGCCTCAACGACTACCGCCCTGTAGCTCTCACCTCCATAGCCATGAAGTGCTTTGAGAAGCTAGTGAAGGGCTACATCTGCTCCTCCCTCCCCATCAACCTGGACCCCCTGCAATTTGCATACCGCCCCAACAGGTCCACGGAGGACGCCATAGCCCATGTGCTGCACACAGCAGCATCACACCTGGACAAGAGGCAGGGGAACTATGTGAGAATGCTATTCATCGACTACAGCTCAGCATTCAATACCATAGTCCCCTCCAAACTCATAGCCAAGCTCAGGGACCTGGGCTTGAACTATGACCTCTGCCAGTGGGTCTTGGACTTCCTGACGGGCAGACCCCAGGTGGTGAGAGCAGGCAACTGCACCTCCTCATCTATCACTCTCAACATAGGGGCCCCCCAGGGCTGTGTCCTGAGTCCCCTCCTCTACTCCCTGTACACACATGACTGTGTGGCACAGCGGAACAACAACACAATCATCAAATTTGCTGACGACACAGTAGTGGTGGGCCTCATCTCTGCAAACGACGAGAGGGCCTACCTGGAGGAGGTTATGGTTCTAGTGGGATGGTGTCAAGAGAACAGCCTTTCCCTGAACGTCAGCAAAACAAAGGAGATGATTGTGGACTTTAGGAGGTCGGGGGTCAGGGACTACAGCCCCCTCAGCATCGATGGGGCACCGGTTGAGAGAGTGAACAGTTTTAAGTACCTCGGAGTCCACATATCCGAGGACTTGACATGGACCACACACATTGACAGTGTTATCAAGAAGGCACGACAGCGCCTCTACTTCCTTAGGCGCTTAAGGAAGTTCAACGTGAGTCAGAAGATCCTCAAGAACTTCTACTCATGCACAATAGAGAGCATCCTGACTGGCAATATCACCTCCTGGTTTGGGAATAGCAGTGCACAAGACCGCAGCAGACTACAGAGAGTGGCCCGTTCAGCCGAACGCACAATTGGAGGGGGCCTTCCCACTCTCCAAGGCATTTACAACAAGCGGTGCATGGGCAAGGCTAAGAGAATAATCAAAGACTCCAGCCACCCAAACAACTGCCTCTTTGAACTGCTGCAGTCAGGCAAGCGATACCGGAGTCTCATGGCAAGCACAGAGAGACTCAGAAGTAGGCTTCTATCCCCAGGCCATCAGGATGTGAACAATGATTGCTCAATGAAAAATGATTGAACAATGAACAATAACAGGCCAGCAACACACCCACAGCACACACACACTCACTTTAAATAAACAACACACTGTAGCACCCACTTTATCACACTTTACACTTTTACACTTTATATTTATATTATTGGTAAGGGAATTACACATCTCTCATTCCTTATTCCTTATTGCACCTCACCACCACAACAGTGGCACCACAAGCTAAGCCTCACCATTTTTGTACCAGATGTACATACTGTATATCAGGGTTTCCGTTAGAAAAAATTGTTGCCGGCCTCAGTGTCCGGTAGATTTCAATCTACCGGTCAAATGAGAGAAATTCCGGTCAGAGTTTATTGAGCTTAAAAACAATTGATAGGCAAAAGAATGACAACAAAACAAAAGAATGACATCATCAAGGCATGTAGATTTATAATATTTTTACTTAAAACTAGGCTACTTTTGCGTATAAAGTCATTATATTCCAAATAAAATAAGTCCCGAGACTCCGTGCTGCTGCCGACTTTAAATCAAATAGGTGTCTGTGGGCAGTCGCCCGACATTAACACTTTGGGTGCCGGGAACCGTCTTTAGACGTCTTTGCTGGCCATGCTAAAGTTGCCGGAGGACGCGTTACGTCGTCCTTATATCAATATTTCAAAAATCTGCGATCGGATTCATATGTCCCCTCCGCTGGCCTGAGATCCACCAGCAGGACCCACTGAGCTCTCTGGCGGTTCAGGAGCGCCATCTGGTGGCCGATCGGCGCAATCGCCAAACAGGATGTGCCATAGAGGTTGTGCTAGACGTCCGTAGTACTTCCGGGCACTCGCTATAGGTCATGGGACTCTGGCTCGTCACGCTACACAGTGATCGATTGGCAATAACTCGATAAACAACATGATTTGGACGTATATACCATTATACAAGCTGGAGATGGACCGGGTAAAAATATATCCCATAATGATAAGATTTCTACTCTACGATGATCGCCCAACGGCGCGCGGAGACTGGGGTGAGTTTCAGCGTGTAACGTTACCGTCTTCGATACTAACTGCTATTATCAACATTTGACCCACATTAGATGATTGGTATAACGCTGCCCACGGAATTATAAACGCCCCCTCGCCCATCCGGTCAACATCAGATGACGTGTAGTAACTTCTAGAAGTACGTCTAGTTGGAATTTTTTATATCGCGCTGATTGCCATCAAACTGTATTTCATCATCAATATAATGCATTTGGGGCTATATATCACGTTCTGGAGAAAGCTGCAGAAAGAGATGAAAACATACTTATACATTAGACCATACTTTACTATGAATATGTGAATGAAAAAGTTTAACGTTGCTACACAATGAACAATACATATAGGACTTTGAATGGGCCCTAATAATGGCAATGTAGCAATAGAATTTAAAAAGTTATAGCCCTGCAAAGAAGGGGACTTTCTCCATAGACAAATAGCGCTGGCAATCTATGGTATATCATGAATTTAACCTTAGGCAGCCAAAGTGCTAATAAACAGCAGTCTGTTATAATCAGGGGCGGGGCTAGGGGGTGGCTACTTGGGCTCAAGCCCCGAATGTTTTCTGAAAAGCCCTGAATCTATTTTAAAAAATATATATATATATATATATATATAATTTCTCTTTTTTTTTTTTTTTTTACAATTAATCATTGTTACATGAAAATATGTTTGCACCAGATTTAGCAGAAGCTAATTTCCATCTGTAGTCTATCCAGCTGCTAACTGTATTTGAGTGAGTTAAGTCTTGGTGTTATGGTAGACTCAGACCTAAGCTTTAAATCACAATCAACAAGTTGACAAAAACATAATTCTTCCACCTTAGAAACATAGCTTTTGAAATCTCAGACCCATCCCCAGTGATAACACAGGCTGCCTGCATGTCTTTATGAATGGAAATATCGAATAAAAGAAACAACGATGAAAACCCGACTCTGGTTTTTGGGGGTCCTGGCGCTCAACGTTCGGCGAGTTAACCCTAGATCTTAGATCCTAATATGAAAAACGATGTGATTTAATGTTCTATGTCTTACCTTGACTTTGTCTATTTTACTGCTATCTATTTTATACTTTATGTCTGCACTTTATGCATTGCTCTTGATCTGCCAATGTTGTGCTCATTTTATGCCTGTCTTTTTGTACTGCTGTGAAGCACTTTGAGCTGAAATTCTTGTATGAAAGGTGCTATACAAACAGTGTATTATTATTATTATTATTATTATTATTATTATTATTATAAATTATTATAATTTGCTTCATTAATTAAAGGGTGTGAATTTAAGTGTTCTCTAGTGCCCTTTGTCTGCTTTAAGGTGGTGGTGTAAGTTAAAGGTTGTGGTGTCAAAGTAAAAAAAATCCGTGCTAACGCGGGCACCTATCTGGGCTAAGCCCCGGATCTCCTACAATCCTAAATCCGCCACTGGTTATAATCACATTTTTATGAGCTAATGAATTCCGTTATATTGGACATTTGTATTAATTATATCAAGCGAAGAACTGAGAAATTTGGCAGAGAGACGGCAACATTTTCGTGGGTTTGTGTGACGACTCTCTCTCTCTCTCCACCTCCCAACGACTTATTTGCGAGAGTATGTCGATGCAGAGCAGCAGATTCAGCTGTTTTCTGGCTCTTTTCTGGCTCTATCTGGGGACCGCACAGCAGCGCCCCCCACCCAACAGCTGAATTGCCAATGGCTGAATTGGAGTACTGCACTGTGCCACTGCTGCTCCGGCTCTGCAGCTTCACATGCACTCGCACACTCAGCACTAAGCTCTCGCTGACAACGTCGTTGTCATTATTAGAAGCAACGATGAAACAAATGTAATGATTGTTTCGTTCATCGCATAGGCTATTTAATTTTAGCCTATTTTAATATAATTCAAATAATCAAATTGTGCTTAGACTCAGGGAATTATTTTCACCGGACATTAAGACCGGAGAGATTAAATATGTCGGACTTCAACAGATTTTGCCGGTCAAATACTGGTAATTACCGGCTAACGGAAACGCTGCTGTATATAGAGGTATACTAAACAATTGTTGTTTACACTTGTGTTTACTTGACTTCTTGACTTTCTATTTTTTACTTATTATACTTATTTATACTACCTTATTATTATCTAGCACACTCAGGAGCGAAACAGAAAGAAACATTTCATGCAAAGTATTCTGTATTTCTGTATGACAAATAATAAAGAAACTTGAAACTTGAACTTGGTTAGCTAAAATGCTGGTGTTTTGTTCAATGATGTGTCTTCATTGGACTTTGTTGTATAATTTGAATATAAAAAACACAATATGACGTTGTCTGCCAAGCAAATACATAAAGGAGGCAGCAAACCTTAAAAGACAATTACTTACTTGCCACTGAGGAGGTCTTGCTTTAGCTGTAATACAAACAGATATCTGGAAGAAGAAGAAAAAAAAGATGAAAACAAGATGCCAAGCACACACACAATGGAAAGATTATGTTTATTTGTATAGGAAACATTATGTTTATTTGTGTAGGAAACATTGTTTATTTTTATAGGAAACATTATGTTTATTTGTATAGGAAACATTATGTTTATTTGTGTAGGAAACATTATGTTTATTTGTATAGGAAACATTATGTTTATTTGTATAGGAAACATTATGTTTATTTGTGTAGGAAACATTGTTTATTTGTATAGGAAACATTATGTTTATTTGTGTAGGAAACATTATGTTTATTTGTATAGGAAACATTATGTTTATTTGTGTAGGAAACATTATGTTTATTTGTATAGGAAACATTATGTTTATTTGTATAGGAAACATTATGTTTATTTGTGTAGGAAACATTATGTTTATTTGTATAGGAAACATTATGTTTATTTGTGTAGGAAACATTATGTTTATTTGTATAGGAAACATTGTGTTTATTTGTGTAGGAAACATTATGTTTATTTGTATAGGAAACATTGTTTATTTGTTTAGGAAACATTATGTTTATTTGTTCAGGAAACGTTAAGGTAATTTGTATAGGAAACATTACATTTATTTGTATAGGAAACGTTAATAATGATAATAACTTCGTTTTATATAGCGCCTTTCAGAAGACCCAAGGTCGCTTTACATAAGGGGGGGGAAATAACAAAAGTAACAAACATAGTGGACAGACACAACATACAAAGTGAGAAATTAGGGGTTAAAGGACAAGTTGAAGAGGTGGGTTTTGAGGAGTTTTTTTTTTATTAGGTAATTAAGGTCATTTGTATAGGAAACATTACATTTATTTGTATAGGAAACATTACATTTATTTGTATAGGAATTATTACATTTATTTGTATAGGAAACATTACGTTTATTTGTATAGGAAGTTCATGTTTCTTTATTAGTTGTCATACAGAAGTACAGAATACTTTTATACAAAATGCTTCTTTCTGTTACGCTCCAGAGACTGTGCTAGACAAAAATAGATGAGTATAAAATAAAATAAGTATAAAATAGAAGTCACGTACGTAGGCACAAGTGTTCAGTATGTACATATGTACAATGTTCAATGCAGAGTAGAAGTAACCGAGTTACCATACAATATACTATACAATATACTAGGGCTGACCCCTATTAATCGATTAGTCGACTAATCGGTCGAAAGGAGCCGTAGTCGACTGGCCAACCTCTTAGTCGAATATAATACATTTTTTTTTTTTTTTTTTTTTTTTTTTATCATTCTTTCCAAAATAAAAGAGGCCTATAAGCGTGGCTAACGCTAATGGCACGCATACCAGAGGCTAACTGCCTACGAAAACAGGCACAGAGGCACTGAAAGAGGATTTCACCCATCTAATGAACACACTAGACTAGACAAATATCAAGATGTATCCATCAGTGGACCAATTGCATGCTTTTGCTGAGGACAAGAAGCCTTCAGTCGACTCCTTCAGACATTAAGCACCCCCCACAGCCCAAATGGAATGATTTTTTTATTTTATTTTTTAATATTATATATTTTTTTGTCGACCAATAGTCGACTAATGGCCAATTTTGGCCAATCCTAGTCGACCATCCAAATCATTAGTCGGGGACAGCCCTACAATATACTAATATACAATATACTATATAGTGCAAAGCAGAAATGGGATGAGGTACAATTTAGGTACAATTTACAGTAAGGTGTAATGAGGTATGGGTTGTAGTGCAAATTCTTTACCAATCAATATAAAGTGTGTTTAGGTGTTCTAAAGTGTGTAAAGTGGGTGCTGCAGTGAGTTGTTTGTTTAAAGTGAGTGTGTGGATGTGTGTGCTGTGAGTGCATTTGATGGTTGTTGCATAGTGTTATTGTTCGTTGAGCATCCTGATGGCCTGGGGATAGAAGCTTCTTCTGAGTCTCTGTGCTTGCCATGAGACTCCGGTATCGCTTGCCTGACCGCAGCAGTTCAAAGAGGCAGTTGTTTGGGTGGCTGGAGTCTTTGATAATTCTCTTACCCTTACCCATGCACCGCTTGTTGTAAATGTTCTGGAGAGTGGGAAGCCCCCCTCCAATTGTGCGTTCGGCTGAACGGGCCACTCTCTGTAGTCTGCTACGGTCTTGTGCGGTGCTATTCCCAAACCAGGAGGTGATATTGCCAGTCAGGATGCTCTCTATTGTACATGAGTAGAAGTTCTTAAGGATCTTCTGACTGACTTGGAACTTCCTTAGGCGCCTGAGGAAGTAGAGGCGTTGCCGTGCCTTCTTCACAACACTGTCAATGTGTGTGGTCCATGTCAAGTCCTCGGATATGTGGACTCCGAGGTACTTAAAACTGTTCACTCTCTCAACCGGTGCCCCGTCGATGCTGAGGGGGCTGTAGTCCCTGACCCCCGACCTCCTAAAGTCCACAATCATCTCCTTTGTTTTGCTGACGTTCAGGGAGAGGCTGTTCTCTTGACACCATCCCTCTAGGACCTTGACCTCTTCCAGGTAGGCCCTCTCGTCGTTTGCAGAGATCAGGCCCACCACTACTGTGTCGTCAGCTAATTTGATGATTGTGTTGTTGTTCCGCTGTGCCACACAGTCATGTGTGTACAGGGAGTAGAGGAGGGGACTCAGAACACAGCCCTGGGGGGCCCCTATGTTGAGAGTGATGGATGAGGAGGTGCAGTTGCCTGCTCTCACCACCTGGGGTCTGCCCGTCAGGAAGTCCAAGACCCACTGGCAGAGGTCATAGTTCAAGCCCAGGTCCCTGAGCTTGGCTATGAGTTTGGAGGAGACTATGGTATTGAATGCTGAGCTGTAGTCGATGAACAGCATTCTCACATAGTTCCCCTGCCTCTTGTCCAGGTGTGATGCTGCTGTGTGCAGCACATGGGTTATGGCGTCCTCCGTGGACCTGTTGGGGCGGTATGCAAATTGCAGGGGGTCCAGGTTGATGGGGAGGGAGGAGCAGATGTAGCCCTTTACTAGCTTCTCAAAGCACTTCATGGCTATGGAGGTGAGAGCTACAGGGCGGTAGTCGTTGGGGCAAGCAGGCTTGGATTTTTTGGGTACAGGGATAATGGTGGACTTCTTCAGACAGGTGGGGATGATAGCCTGTTCCAAGGACAGGTTAAATATGTCAGTGAATACCGGGGCCAGTTGGTCGGCACAGACTTTTAGGACGCGGCCGGGGATACCGTCCGGTCCTGCTGCCTTCCTGATATTCACTTTCTTAAAGGTCCTCCTCACCTCATGTTCTGTTACCCTGAACACTGAGTCTCCATCAGCAGCCCCCCCCCCCCTCCATTGCAGTGGCTTGTAGGCTGGTGTTGTTATTCCCAGCCTCAAACCTCGCATAGAAGGTATTGAGATAATTTGCTAAGGAGATGTCACTGTTCAGCTTGAGGGAGGTGCCTTTGTAATCTGTCATCGTTCTGAGGCCCTGCCACATAGCTCTAGAGTCAGCCTGTTCATATTAGAGTTCAATTTTATTCCTGTAGCGCCTTTTTGCTTCTATTACTACTCTCCTGACGTTGTATCTTGCCACCTTGTGGTCATTCATGTTGCCTGCCACAAGCCCGGCGTTGTATGCTGAGGTGCGCGCTTTCAGAGCCTCACGGACGGATTTGTCTACCCAGGGCTTTTGGTTTGGGTAAACTCTAATTGTGGTAGTGGGAATTGTTTCTTCCACCAAAGTACAAACAAAGTCCAGCACTGTCTCCGTGTAGTCATTAATGTTATCCGTGTTATCGCGGAACACCCCCCAGTCTGTACATTCAAGTGCAGCTTGGAGTGTGCCCTCTGATTCTACAGACCATTTCTGCACCTCTCGCGAGACTACAGACGCGCGCTTGAGACTTTGTTTATACTCCGGAGAGAGGAAGATGGCGGCATGATCCGACTTGCCAAATCCACTGGCAGAATGAGCCTTGTAACCACACTTAAATTGCGAGTAACAATGGTCTAAAATATTACCGCCTCTGGTGTTACAAGTCACATGCTGGTAGAAGTCTGGCAATACTCTTCTCAGGTTGGTGCTATTGAAATCACCCACAACCACAATAGCAGCATCGACGTTACCTGCTTGGATTCTATTTAGCTCGTCATGGAGTTTGGAAAGCGCGTCACCTGTGTTTGCTTGTGGTGGAATATACACTCCGATCAGGATGATCGACGTTAACTCTCTCGGGAGAAAGAAAGGCCGGCACTTGATGGATATATACTCCAGGTTGGGGGAGCAGTGGATCGAAAGCTCCTTCACGTTGCCTGGATTGCTCCAATTGTTGTTCAACATGAAGGCTATCCCACCTCCCCGCTGTTTTCCGGATTCTGCTGTTCGATCCTTGCGGTGGATGAAGAAGTGGTCGGCCGGTTGGATAGCGTGGTCTGGGACGTCCGGCGTCAACCAC
This sequence comes from Notolepis coatsorum, assembly GCF_963971535.1. Taxonomy (NCBI): domain Eukaryota; kingdom Metazoa; phylum Chordata; class Actinopteri; order Aulopiformes; family Paralepididae; genus Notolepis; species Notolepis coatsorum. Next base: position 18,602,091 of record NC_140169.1, read on the forward strand.
GTCTCGATGAAGCAGAGAACATTACAGTCCCTAATGTCTCTTTGGAATTGAATCCTTGCTCTGATGTCGTCCAGTTTATTGTCTATTGATTGTACATTGGCCAGCAATATGCTGGGCAGTGGCGTTCTGTGTCGCCTGGCTCGCAGTCTGTTTCGGACACCGGCTCTCCTTCCTCGTCGCCTGGTCCCTTTGTTCCGTGGGTCGAGGTATGGTCCTGATGTCTCAAGATCTCAGCAGGCCATTGTTGTTGTTCGGAGAGCTGATCCAGAGAGCAATCCAGTTTGTATAGGAAACATGTTTATTTGTATAGGAAACATTATGTTTATTTGTATAGGAAACATTACATGTATTTGTATAGGAAACATTATGTTTATTTGTATAGGAAACAGTATGTTTATTTCACAGTTACATGTCTCAAAATGTCAAGTTAGACCGCGCTCTCAAAGTCTGACACTGGGTGCTGTAATCCCATAAAGTTGAATTTAAAGAAAGCAGGAAAGCCGGACCAGCACTCTCAGGTTCATTCATTTTTAATGGCAGCCTGAAATGGAAACAAACATGTTTCGGAACTATTGTTCCTTCATCAGTGTTATGGCTAGCAATGATATTACAGTCAAGATGGTGGTTATATACACCGGGTAGGTAATGACTTGACACAGGAAATGCCTGAGCTTATTGGTCCACAATGACCATAGGAATGACCTATAAAAATAGAGTCTATTCATAAATACACAAATTATACATATATAACCAAAACAAAACAAAATGACCAGAAACTTGATATGTAACATGCCCATAGTTTCTAGGGCAAATAGAGCCCCTTTACATATTTAACAAAATAATTCCAAATTCTCAATTGAGAATCCTTGGAAAACCATACCTCTTGCTTAAAAACAACAACAACATAATTAAACCAGAAACATTAAACCAGAAATAATAATAATATAGGTATAAGGTGCTTAAAGGAAACAGGTTAAAACGTTCTCTTCATTCATTCCTCTAGGTTCGATGCAATTGAACAGGTGGATATAATAACATTCACGTTGCAATAGTAACTTGTGTCTGTCTCCCCCTCTCGCGGGCCTGTGGACTAACTTAAGTCCCATGTATTTGAGATCGTTAACGGTATGTTTGCACTTGGAAAAATGTCATTGGTCATTGTGGACCAATAAGCTCAGGCACACCTGCGTCATGATGTAATTTCCTGTCAAGTCATTACCTACCCGGTGTATATAACCACCATCTTGACTGTAATATCATTGCTAGCCATAACACTGATGAAGGAGCAATAGTTCCGAAACATGTTTGTTTCCATTTCAGGCTGCCATTAAAAACGAATGAACCTGAGAGTGCTGGTCCGGCTTTCCTGCTTTCTTTAAATACAGTTACATGTCTCAAAAGGGTTTCACAGGCCAACATTACAACACAATGACAATGGAAAAAACATAATCAAGCAGAGGCTTAACATCAATCTGCCTGTTATTCCAGCAAAGATTCACTAGTTAAGCCAGATAACTCTCAATGTGATAACTCTAAATTATTTGTCAAATAAATTAAACTTGAGATGTTGTATTGTCACAATGCAATCCCATGGTCTCAACAGCATTTAAAGTTATTTCATGATCATTTCTAAAGCTACCCGGTAACACTGCTTTTGGAAATACCTCCCTGGTCAGCTAAAATATGAGATTGAGTGAAAGCAGCTATTCATTTAGTTATTCAACTATTCATTTAGTAGTTATTTAACTATAAATGTAGTCATTTAACTATTAATTTAGTTATTTAACTATTCATTTAATTATTCGGCTATTCATTTAGTTATTCAGCTATTCATTTAGTTATTCAGCTATTCATTTAGTTATTTTAGCTTGTGATTTAGTTATTGAACCAAAATAGAGTGTGAGCGTGAGTGAGTGAGTGAGTGAGTGAGTGAGTGAGTGAGTGAGTGAGTGAGTGAGTGAGTGAGTGAGTGAGTGAGTGAGTGAGTGAGTGAGTGAGTGAGTGAGTGAGTGAGTGTGTTACTGTTAACCAACCTGGTGAGCTCCTCATGCAGGTTGTTGGGTTCCGAAGAGTAGAACTTGACTCTCATGTGAAGGCAGTAGGGTGGACCGACTAACAGACACAATATTGAACCACAGACAGACAACCATCAATATAAAGCCACTAAGCCAGTAAGATAACTAATTAACCTATAGGATTTCTCTTGCTTTTGGAGAGGCATTTTTGTTGACTAATCTACAGTATGTTAGAGGACAGCGATGATAAATAATACATTTTGATGTCAATCATGTTGGACTGTATAGTCATAGGAAGTGTGACACAGTCAAAAGCTGTGTTCCAATTCAGGGGCCGCGTCCTTCAAATGCTGCATGTGAAGACTGACTGTATCATCATCATATAGTGTAACTGAGGGGTTACAAAACCCTGACTGTAATTGATAGATTAAACCACTGCTAGTTATGTACTTTAATTACTGGCCAGACAGTACATCAAATATAGATGGTGAACACCCACAAGAACACGGCATTGACAAAGAAATAGTATTTGAGGGTAATTTATTATTATTAGGCAACATTAGGTTACAGAATGAGAATTAGGGTCGCGCTTGTATGGCGAAGAATATACATAAAGTCAGTCAATAGCATGAGTCACTAAGAATAGCAGGAATCCTACGATGGGTCTAAGTTGACACCGACTGTCGTATAGTAGCAACTATATAGGGCAACACTGGTACCGCCTGGAGACAATGGGTTCCCTCCGGGGGTGTAAGGCCTGGAGGGTAGAGGAATGTTCGGGTACTCCGTCTGATTCAATGAGGAATAAAGAGACTCCAGGTACAGGAGTCGGTCCTTGTAAACTCCCTTGATCAGCAGCAAAGCAATAATTGTAATCCAAATGCTCGATAGCATTGATGACAGCTAGCCTCCTAATTAGTCCGCACCTAATTAGTTAAGGGAGACAGATTAATAGTCCAGTCAACTGCTCAATGTCTGTTGTGGGGAGTAGGGCAATCTACAAAGTCAGTGGGTCATGATCGTCATCAGGGGAGTCAGGGAGCCTCGGCAACTCTATCAGCCTCGCCACGGGTCGGGTGTAGGTCCGCCCCTGGACAATAACTTCTGCCGCTCTGACCTTTCCGTCGGCACCAGTGATCACTTTGCTTACGCGGCCGGCCGGCCACATAGCTCGGGGTAGTGACTGGTCTATGATCATAATGACTGTGTCCACTTGTAAGTTGTCTCTATCCTTTACCCATTTCTGACGGGTTTGGAGAGACGGTAGGTAGTGGAGGAGGAAACTGTTCCAAAACTTGTCAGCCAATATTTGACTGTACCTCCACATTCTTCGGCCGTTCGCTTCTTCAGGTCTGTACACCGTCTGTGGAAGCGCGGGGTCCAGCCGCCCCATCAAGAGAGTGTTGGGGGTGACTGGGTCGACATCTGCTACATCACTTGAGACGTACTCGAGGGTGTTGTGCTCGCCACTTGCGACAGTCTAGACGAGTCCGCTGGAAGCGACGTACTGCTTCTCTTCCATTCAGTATCCAATAGCGACGTCGGATCTCAGCGAAGACTCTCTCTGCCCCAGCGTGGTGCACATCCTCATCGTATTTCTTTATGATGAGCTCAGTGACCTTGTGTCGGCTGTTGAGGACTATAGGAAACTTGACGTCATCCGTTAAGTCCGGGGCCCGTCTCAGACGACCACCCACCCTGATGAGGCCATGGGTGTCGCGCTCGGGGGCCAAGTGGAGCAGTCTGCTGTCTGACGGGATTGGCTTTGTTCCCTGCAGGCAGTCTAGCTCGTTGGGGAACGAGTCTCTTTGGGCTCGCTGTAGCAGAAGGAGTTCTGCCTCTGCGTAGTTCGATGCGTCAATGTCGGTAGTGGGGGGAACCTCAGGGTGGTGCCACAGGAATGTTTTTAGCTGCGCACTCTCAAAGGTGAGGCAGTCGTCTATGTTAGGGTCAGTGGGGACTGGGATGTGCGTCAACCCACAGAACATAGCTTTCTTGATCTCTGCCTCCTCTTGACTAGCCTCCCGAGGGGTGGGGGTAGGCCACTCTTCCTCCGGGAGCTTGAGGAACTCAGGACCGTCACTGTAGAAGTACTTGAGGGTCACTGCTTGCCCACTGCCGGAGATCAAAGCCGCCTTTGATCAGTGAGGCGCGGAGCTTGAGCAGGAGGGCTTCGGCTTCTTCTGGCGTCGAGACGCTTTGCAGACAGTTGTCCACGTAGAAACTCCTCTCTACACTTTGTCTGACCTCCTCGTCAGCTTCAGGGTCTTCTGTCACATGTTTTTGAAGTGCGAACGTAGCACAGCATGGGCTGCATGTGGTGCCGAAGGGGAGGACCTCCCATTGGTAGATGGATGGTTGCTCATCTTTGATCCTCTCTCTCCATAGGAACCGCAGCAAGGGCTTGTCCTCCTCCACTAGTCGCACCTGCAGGAACATCCCTTTGATGTCGCCGCTGATGGCCACCTTGTCTTGGCGGAAACGTAGTAGTACGCAGAGGAGAGAGGGGCCGAGTGTCGGGCCGGGCAAGAGTTCTTTATTCAGTTTCTGTAGTCCGATCTGGTAGCTGCAGTTGAATACAATGCGATCCTTGCCGTTGTGGTGGACCTTGTGGTGGGGCACGTACCAGGATTCAATCGTCTGGTCGGCCTCTTGAATGTCGATTTTCTTTATGTGTCCCGCTGTGATCAGCTTGTCGATCTCAGCGCGGTACACAGTGGCTTAAGTGGGGTCTTTGGCTAGACGCCGCTCGGTGTTCAGTAGATATCGCTCTGTCGCTTCTTTTGAGGCGTGGAGGGTGGGCATACCCTCTCGCCTCAAGAGTGGAGTTGCGTATCTCATCACTCCGTTGACCTCGACTCTCTTTGTCTTCTGCTCGAGGAGGGCTATGGCATAAGTGTCTTCCTTTGAGCGAACAAGTTTCTTTTCATTCTTAAAGGGCATCGCGTCTAATGTCCATAGCCTCTCGACGTGCTGCAAGAGGGTGGTGTCTTCTTCGTTTATCCTCGTGTAGAGACAGCGAGTGGCTGTCGGTCGGTTGGAAGACCCGGAGAGGGGGCCTTGTAGTGTCCAACCCAGGCGGGTCTCGACCGCTGCTGGACAGCCTCTGGGCCCGATGTGGACCCGGTCCGTTGGGACGATGAGGTGTGCGTGGTCGGATCCTATGAGCAGGGTCGGGGTGGCGTCGTCGATGAGCGGTATAGGTAGTTGACGTAGGTGCACGTATTTCTCCATCAGCTTTGGGATGGGGTAGGTGTACTGTGACAGGCCTATGTCGTGGCTGGTGAAGGCGTTAGTGATGCTATACTGCTTCTCGGGCTGCCCGACCGCTGCTATCGTGAAGGAGACATTTTCACCCTTTATGGTCTTCAGGTCTCTTCTAATGGTACGGATTGTCATTGTTTCTTCGCTCCCCCGCAGACCCAGCCGGGCTGCGGCGGATGCGAGGAGGAGAGTCTTTTCTGACCCATCGTCTAGGACGGCGTAAGTGTCCATGACCTTGTCCTCGTAGCTTAAGAGCACTCGGACCACCTTCAAGAGCACTCGGGAGCTCCCGCTCTTCGCAGGGTCTATGTACATGACGTTCACTCTCGAGCTGCTTGGGGGTACGGGTTTCTTCTTGTTGCTGTCGTGTAGGACCTCCAAGTGGGCGCCGTCGCACTTGCTGCATCTTTTCTTTAGGCGGCACTCAGCTGCCATATGGCTGCGCGCGCAGCGGAAGCAGCGGCGGTTGGCTTTGATCCACTGACTCACCTCGTCAGCGGTCAGCTTCTTGAAGGCGTCACATTGAGACAGCCAATGTTCATTTTCACAGTACTGGCATACAATCTTCCACTTCCCCTTGGTCTGGGGGGTGCTGTGGTTCTTGTGCTGCGGCACTGACTCGGCCTGGTGCATAACTGTCACTGACCGGCGGTTATCGTTGGACCTCCGAGGTCCATCTCTTGGGCTAGATCCACTCCACACGAATGTGTCCAGGCGTAGGCTACTAACTTCCCTTGCGAGGAAAGCGGCCAGGTCTAGGAGGGATGGCTCTGGGCCGTTGGGATCACGGTGGTCTCTCTGCCGCCGAAAACGCTCTTGGCGGGCTGGAGGGAGCTTCTCCAGTATTCGCTCCATATTAGAATTTGCATACAGTTCATATCTCCCCTTCTCCTTTTGGGACCCCAGCATCCCCACGAGGGATTGTACCTTGATAGAGAGGTCATCCAGTGTTCTATTGTCTTTGGCTGGGGGGAGACGGTCGATATCCCGTATTTCTTGGATCACGTAATCCCATATGCGTCCATAACGCTGGTCGAGGGCCACCAGAGCCGCGGAGTATGGGGTGCTTGAGTTGGAATATGCCAGCGCTATGTTATGCGCTCTGGGCACCTTGAGATGCTTGAGGAGGATGGCATATTTGTACGACTCGTCGGGGACATCGGACATCATAGTCTCCAAACACATGCGTAATTCCGTGTACTGTGCTCTGTCCTCGCGCGTAAAGTCTGGGAACGTCGGTGTGCCAAGGTACGATGCCATGGATGGCTGGTACATTGGTGAGCGTAGGGGAAGAGGCCTCCTGGGCGAGTCTCCCCGTACGTGTGGTTGTGGGTTAGTACTTGGTGGGTACCAGAGGCCGGGTCCCCAGGTGCTGTTCCTCGGTGCTGACTGTACGTCAAACTCACCCGTGAGTTGGGTCGGGGGTTTGTAGTGCAGTGACTCGGGGCTGAAGTCGGGGCTGTACTGGGCCTCCTGGTCCAAAGTACGTTCGTGCTGGTGGGCTTGATATTCCTCCTCTTCCTCTTCTAGGTCCTGGAGTCTTCTAGTTAGTCTCTCGGCGACATAGGCCCGTTCTTCCCGTTGGTTGGGTCTCGTATGGACCGGTCGGGGAGGGGGCTCGGAGACGTAGACAGGTTCCTCCTGTTGGCCGGGTCCCGGGTAGCTTTGTCGGGTAGGGGAAGGTGCCCTAGACCCTTGTCGTGATGATCTCCGGGAGCTCCGTGCGGAGAGAGGGGGTGTCGCCCTGGCGATCAATTGTTCTATCATCTGCGCCTGCAGCCGGTCGCGCTCTGCTTCGCGTTTCGCATTGGCGGCGTCGCGCTGTGCATTGGCGCGGTCTCGTTCGATGTTCTCTTCCGTCTGAAGGCGCCTCTCCTCCAGTCTTATGCGGTTGTCCTCACTCCTTTGTTGCGCCTGGAGGCGCTCTCGTTCAGTTGCAGAGTGTTCGCACTCACTAAGGGCTTGCGCTTGGAGTTGCGCGTGAAGGCGCTCTCGTTCCGCTGCAGAGTGTTCGCTTAATTGTTGCGCCTGGAGGCGCTCTCGTTGTTCGCGCTCGCTCATCTGTTGAGCCTGGAGGCGCTCTCGTTCCACGGCAGAGTGTTCGCGCTCACTAAGGGCTTGCGCTTGGAGTTGCGCGTGGAGGCGCTCTCTCTCCGTGGCAGAGTGTTCGCGCTCACTAAGCGTCTTTGCTTGAAGCCGGTCGCGCTCACCCTGGAGTCGGTCTCTTTCGGTTGAGGCTGTCAGCGTGGCGATCAAGGCTTGCGCCAGTCTCTGGTCCGCCTCGCTGGGGGATGACACTGACGGAGGTGATCGGGTGCTGACAGGGCTTGTTGGAGATCTGTTCTCCTGGCGCGCTCCGAGGTCTATCTCCTGGGCGCGGTTCTCTTCTCTTGGTTGTGTGTCGGGTTCTATCCCTGGAGCGCTTTCTTTATCCTGGAGCGCTCCGGGGTCTATCCCGGTGATGCTGTCTGGAGGTATAGTCACGTCATGTCCCACTTGGTCCCCCCCGTGAGCTAAGTCAGTTTCGTTTGAACCCACTGGGGTCTCTACTGGCAGGGTCGCCAAGTCGATAGGATTGGACATGCTTAAACTATCCGATTTATCCATATTTAACGTCTGTTTAGATAAGCTAGGGGGTAGAACGAAAGCGAAGTCCTCCAGATATGGAGATAGCTGACGTTTGCGCTGCAGGCGTTCTAGCTTAGGGGAGCCGCTTGGAGAGTGTTCACCGCTGGCCATGTCAATATTAATATTATATTAAATATTACACTGATACCATCCGGCTCGAAGGACCAATTGTAACTGAGGGGTTACAAAACCCTGACTGTATTAAAGATTGTGATAGATTAAACCACTGCTAGTTATGTACTTTAATTACTGGCCAGACAGTACATCAAATATAGATGATGGTGAACACCCACAAGAACACGGCATTGACAAAGAAATAGTATTTGAGGGTAATTTATTATTATTAGGCAACATTAGGTTACAGAATGAGAATTAGGGTCGCGCTTGTATGGCGAAGAATATACGTAAAGTCAGTCAATAGCATGAGTCACTAAGAATAGCAGGAATCCTACGATGGGTCTAAGTTGACACCACCTGTCGTATAGTAGCAACTATATAGGGCAACACTGGTACCGCATGGAGACAATAGGTTCCCTCCGGGGGTGTAAGGCCTGGAGGGTAGAGGAATGTTCGGGTACTCCGTCTGATTCAATGAGGAATAAAGAGACTCCAGGTACAGGAGTCGGTCCTTGTAAACTCCCTTGATCAGCAGCAAAGCAATAATTGTAATCCAAATGCTCGATAGCATTGATGACAGCTAGCCAGCCTCCGTCCACGAGGCCAGCCCGAGTTGTAATCCTCACGAGGTTGAATCCCAAACGATAGTGGAAATCAACGATGCTCTTCTCCGGGTACCACGTTCCAAATCAATATAATCCAACCAGTAATGGTTCTGCAATCGCCGACGCCGATTCTCCTGTGTACATGTCCGACGGTTCTCCGCCTAGGACTCCTCGGGTGTGGGCGACGTATTTAGGCCACACACCCTGGCTAAGTACACTAGCTAAAGACACGACGAACCGCTGGGTAATGCTACACACGAACGAACTGTGGCCGCACGATATACAATAAATGAACGACTATTTACTTCACATTAGATTAGGTCGAACTCGACGTTACTGCATTAAACTCTGACACTTTACTATCCTATTCGCACGTGGTTCTCAATGCTCTGTTAGACGCAAGGTTGCTCACTTCACTGCACGTTGACTCGTGGTGAAGGTGGGGTAAGGTACTGAACATAACGGTGTGCGCACCTTGCGCTGTATTTATACTTAAGTGAATATCTAGTCCCAAACCGCAGTCTTTGTCTGGTATCAATACGCTGACTCCGGGCATGTCCTGACATGCCTGAACTTGTCTTTGAACCTGCCGTTGGGGGCCTGCGCGCTGGCGCCTGGGGGCGCTGTCCAATAAGGAGAGCGAATATTACTCTGGTTTGAACGCAGGTAAAGGGATATTCCGTGTATATATATAAATAATATACAAAGTATATCAAACGATAAAGGTAGATTCTCAGTTTAATCTGGCCCTTCACAACATATAGTGTCTCTGATACAGTATCAAAATTAAACATGTTTCAATAACAATAATGTATACTTACTTTTTACTTGTTTTTTGATGCTTTTTGTGACATCCAGCCAATGCTGAAACAACACAAGAAACACAATAGACTGTTTTAACATCAGCAGTGGTCGAGCTGACAAATCCTGCACAATCAACACGACTTCTTGTGCCATCTTTATATTCTGATCTACTCTTAATGTGCGCAACAAAAAATAATTAACTAATGCTAATTGGAGGTGATAATTAATATTTCATGAAGAACAATGTAGTCACTTAAGATTGTGAAATCTTACAACGATGCACTGTATATGGGCTAGTGTTGTCAAAAATATCGAAGTATCGATACATACCGATACTGAATATTTAAAATGGTTTCGATACTCATTTCCCGAAGTACCGATACTTTCTGCAGTATCGATACCAGCTGGCTTGCTCCCGCAAGTTGTTGACAGACAGACACGCTGCTGTCCTCCTCCTCCTCAGAGACCAACAGACACAAGCTGCTGCAGCCTCCTCCCCCTCACAGACGCGTCAGACCTGTCTTCAGTTTGTAAACAAAGCTATTAGCTAACGTTAGCTAGTCCGTTAGCTCCGTTAGCTTATGCTAGCTAGCTGGCCACCTTTATAATTACTTCATGGAAACGGAGTAACGTCAAGCCGAGCCCACCCACACTACACCAGAAAACAGCAGAAGTGCTGTTTGGAGGTACTTCGGGTTTGAAGTAAACAACGAAGGACAAGCTAAAGATGCCACGATGCCCATTTGCAAGCAGTGTTACAGAGCAGTGCCAACGCGGATCTCCATAAAGAAATGAAAGAGGTTCGTGACAGCTGCTCTTTCAACGTCACTGTGACTGAAGCATTAAACCATTAACTCTAGTTTAATACATGATACGTTGTCTACTGATGGCGCATAATATCAACAGCTGATTCGTTGTTAGTAACGTTACAGCTATTAGCTAACGTTAGCTACTGCTAGTCGTTCCTCCGTTAGCTCCGTTAGCTTAGCTTAGCTGGCCACCTTTATAATTACTGCATGGAAACGGAGTAACGTTAACGTTTAAACGTTATGTCGAGGTCATACAATACTACAGTCGACATAAGGTTAACGTTACCCCGTTTCCATGAAGTGTTTAAATAGCAGCAATCTTGTTGAAAATGTAACGTTACTAAATGCTCTCCATCTCTCTCTCTCTCTCTCTCTCTCTCTCTCTCTCTCTCGTCATCTTTAAATAAAAAACTGTTACTAACTGTAATACAAACAGTTCAGTTTGTCAGGTACATGCAACACAGATTACAGTGTTTACATCTGTCTGCTTGAGAAAATACCATGTTCTGCATCTGCAATAAAAATGATTGACGTGAGATGAACAGTTATTTTTAAATGTGTGATCTAAAGATAAACAAAGGGTTTTAAAAGTGTTATATTTATCTTCTCTTATAGTACCAGAGAGAAGCTGAGAATCAACCAGCAACGAAAGCTAAATTTGTTTAAAAAAAAAAGAAAATATATATATATATATATTATTATTATTTATTTATTTTTTGGTATCGAAATGGTATCGATACTTTTCAAGGTATCGTATCGAAGTCGAAATTCCAGTATCGTGACAACACTAATATGGGCCAAAGTGACTAAATCAACTTGACACTATGCCACTAACTTCTGTAAAGAACACACACACACACACAGGAAGGACTCTGTCAGAGAATTCTCCTCTCCCCCACATTCCTTACAGCACCCACCCACCCTCTCTCTCTCTCTCTCCAAACTACTTTGTTCTCACCTTCTCTCTCTCTCCTTCTCTATACCTCTCTCTCTATAAAAGAAGGAAGGGTCATCATGTCAGAATACCAGTGTTCTATGCTCTGATTGGTGCCAGACTTTGGTGCCAGTTCTATTGAAACCTGTATTCAAATTCTAAATATACCACCTATCTGAGGAAATATACAGTACATCAACCAATATATCAAACATTAGCTAGTTAGTAAGTAAGTAAGTAAGTATTTATAAAGCACCTTTCATACATGTCATGTAGCTCAAAGTGCTGTACACAATTATAGGCATATATAACGATAAAAGCAATAAAGTCATAGTGATCAGTTAAGATCAATGTTAAAAAAAAATAATAATAATAATAATAATAATAGTAACGTAAAAATGAAAATAACGTAAAAACAGTCATTTGCTTACCAGTTTGGGAGAACAGGTCCGCACAAACATTTCCGCTCAGTGGCAACCGGAAGTGCACTAAACCAATGCACTTGTATGGTAGGTAGCAATGTTTAGGTCTTATAATGCTAGTGTAGTTACGTTTTTATCAGTGGTCATAGTTGGGTCCATAGTGCTTTACCAAGTCCCACGGATCCATCAGTGGCCGTGTATTGTGTGCGTATGTACCCGTTCGCTCATGTGGTCAGTGGCCAGAGTTGGGTCCACAGGATTTATCCAAGTCCCATGGACCCATCAGTGGCCGCGTCTTGCGGTAGAAAGAAAGAAAAAGAAAAACGTATAAAGAAAACAGTCTAAAGTTTGAAAGTTTGGGAGGTCCGCAAAAACACGCCTTCAGCTCAGAAGCTGAGGCGTGTCAAAAACTTTTGAAAAACTGGAGGCGTGTCTCCTATTGTACCCATTCCTTCATCTAAGAAGTTTGAAAGTTTGGGAGGTCCGCAAAAACACGCCTTCAGCTCAGAAGCTGAGGCGTGTCAAAAACTTTTGAAAAACTGGAGGCGTGTCTCCTATTGTACCCATTCCTTCATCTAAAAAGTTTGAAAGTTTGGGAGGTCCGCAAAAACACGCCTTCAGCTCAGAAGCTGAGGCGTGTCAAAAACGTTTGAAAAACTGGAGGCGTGTCTCCTATTGTACCCATTCCTTCATCTAAAAAGTTTGAAAGTTTGGGAGGTCCGCAAAAACACGCCTTCAGCTCAGAAGCTGAGGCGTGTCAAAAACTTTTGAAAAACTGGAGGCGTGTCTCCTATGTACCCGTTCCTTCATCTAAAAAGTTGGGTCCACAAGGCTTATCCTAGCCTCATGGATCCATCAGGTTTTTCCAAGCCATAACTATTTGTAAGCTAGACTGTATAGGTACGTTTTTAATTTTCCTTTAAAAATGTGTATAGAGCTGGCGTTTCTGATGTGTGTTGGTAGTGTGTTCCATAGTTTTGGGGCATAGTTGGCAAATGCCATACTTCCTATCCTTTTTTGGTTTCTGGGCGTGTCTAGTAAACCTGTAGTGGATGACCGTAGCGTTCTTGAGGGCAGATAACTAACTAGGGAATTTGCTATGTATTTTGGGCCTTGCTCATTAAGAGCTTTATATGTTAGGAAAAGGACCTTAAAATCAATTCTATGAGTTATTGGAAGCCAGTGCAGAGTGGCCAGGACTGGAGTGATATGTTCTCTTCTCCTTGTATGAGTTAGTAATCGAGCTGCAGAGTTTTGGATAAGCTGAAGCTTAGTTACAGTAACAATGCAACACATTGCCAATGATTCTGACACCTGAGGTAATAATCTGTTTAAATATCATAAACGAGGAGACTGTTGATCCCATTCAACTCAATGTCTCACAAACTTAAAGTTCCCACACTTGGCACCAATGCGCGCTACACAGTGACGTGATGATCCTTCCTTCTTTTATAGTCTCCTATATTTTACACATTTTGTATGTAAGGAAACATGACCTCCACTTCCAATCTTACGCAGACGACACACAGCTTTACCTCCACACCAAACCCTCTGCTCCCCTCCCTCCCCCCTCCCTGCCTCCAGGACATAAAAACATGGATGACCACCAACTTCCTTCAACTCAACAGCAAGAAGACAGAATTAATAGTTGTAGCTTTCCCAGCCCTCCTCCAAAAGATCGACCGCCTTGTTCTCTCCGTGGATGGCTACTCCATCTGCCCCTCCACGGAGGTAAGGAACCTGGGCGTAATACTGGACTCAACCCTCTCATTTCACCCTCACGTCAAGTCTGTCACCAGGTCCGCCTTTTTCCACCTCAGAACCATTTCCCGCCTCCACCCCTCACTCTCCGACACCTCAGCGGAAACACTCATTCCTTCATTCACTTCCCGCCTCGACTACTGTAACGGATTCTTCGGTGCTTCCAAGAAGGTTCTGGATCGCTTACTGAACGTACAAAACTCTGCTGCGAGGGTCCTCACGCGCACCAAACCCTGGCAGCACATCATCCCCACCCTGCAAAAACTCCACTGGCTCCCCATCAACTACCGAATCCCCTACAAGATCCTCCTCCTCACCTACAAATCCCTGCACGGGTTGGCCCCTTCCTACCTGACCAACCTACTCCACCCCTACACTCCAGCACGAGGCCTCCGCTCCTCCAACTCCAACCTCCTCACCATCCCCCGCACCAAGCGTTCCACACTGGGAGACAAGCTTTCTCTGTAGTAGGGCTGTCTTAAATACTTCGAAGCTTCGTTCGATGGGCATGGGATTCGAATATGAAAAAAAAAAATAAAAAAAAATTGCAAAATCAACTCTGCCTCTCTTTGTTAACTACAACAAGCAATGCTGTTTGTTACCGGTATTTAAGACGAGGTCGGACTCGGCACTGACAGATTTGTTTTCATTGTGCTGCTTTTATAAAGCCTCAAATGACGGCTTACAATATTTCATGAAAGCAAAGTGTTTTGTTTAAACTTTACAGCACTGACAAAGTTGAGCAAAGTGCTGTACAAGTCCCACAACATAAAAAAAAAATATATATATATATATATATATATATATATATATATATATATATATATATATATATATATATATATATATATTATTAAATTATATATATATTTTTTAATCTCGAAGCTTCGAATTAAAATCGAATCTGGGCCCCGAAGCTTCGAATTCCCAAAACAAAATCGAAGGTCAGCCCTACTCTGTAGCTGCCACCAGGCTGTGGAACTCCCTCTCCCCCTCCATCCGAGGCTCTGACACCATCAACCTCTTCAAAACCCACCTAAAAACACACATGTTCACACTTCATCATCATTAGGTGGCTTCTTCGTTCCGAAGGTTGCCTATCACTCTCCAACCCATTCTGTCCCCACTTCTTCTCTCCAACTCCGTGACTCCGCCTCTCACTCCGCTCCAATCACAGACGTCGTCTACCCAGCCTCTTCTTGGTCTTCCACTTCCTCTCTTTCCATCCACCTTCCCCATCACCACCTTCTTGAACATCTCCGCGCTGGATCCTCTCAGAACATGCCCGCACAACTCCATCTTTCTCTTTTTCAACCTCTCCAGCAGCTGTCCTCCTTGCATATCCGCTCTTCTCAGTACCTCCTCATTCTTGATCTTATCCTTCCATGTTATCTTCAGCATCTTCCTCAGCGTCCACATTTCAAAAGAGTCTATCGGCACGGTGGTGTAGTGGTTAACACTGTCGCCTCACAGCAAGAAGGTCCAGGGTTCGATTCCCGCTTGGGGACCAGGTTTCCATGATGCCAGGTACCCAGGTGGGGTATCGCCCAGGCCTTTCTGTGTGGAGTTTGCATGTTCTCCCCAGGGTTTCCCCCCCGATAAGATAAACCCAATGGAAAAACATGCACAACAACAGATCGCTAATGCTGTGGTGTCCTTGACGAAGACGGACAGGAGCACTTGGATTGGTCCCCTGGCGCGGCTCACGTTGACGCCTGTCTGCTCCCGGCTGCCCTTGGGTGGGAAGGACGACGGGATGGGTTAATCGCAGAGACGAATCGCATCGGCGATCCTAAAAAGACAATGCATGCGTGTGTGTTCCGGTGTGTGTGCTAAACTAACCGCTGTGTGTACCGCTAAAAAACATTGAGTGTCGTTGCATGCCGAATAAAGACCTCTGCAACAGGTCCTGCATTATTATTATATCATCCTCTTTGCCTCTTCATTCAGCGTCCATGCTTCTGCTCCGTATGAAAAGACTGACATAACATACGTTTCCAAAATCCTGGTCTTCGTTTTCCAACTTATGTTTCTTCTCAATAATTCTTTATGGTTCCAGAATGCGCCCTTTGCAATTCCGGTTCTTCTCTTAATGTCCATGTTAGCTCTTCCACCTTCACTGATCCAGCTTCCAAGGTACATTTACTCCTTCACTTGTTCAAGTTTTTCTCCATCCACCTGTATTTTACAAACAGTTCCTGGTGTTTTTTCAATGATCATTACTTTAGTTTTCTTTGCCTTCACGCAACACGGCCCTGCTCCCAAGTAGCCCACCCCCTGACTCTTTTCTTTTAAGCCACAGATCCTGTTGTTTTTTGTTGTTGGTTTGTTTTTGTTAATTTTCTTGTTACCGCTTAATTCAATTGGACAGCACCTTGCTTCCTTTTTTTTCTGTTGTTACACATTAATTTTCTTCCTAATTTTTATTTACCCTTTCTTTTATATAGCTTCTCTCTCCTTGTACAGTGTCATTGAGTCTGAAAAAGGCGCTTCTCTCTTCAAATCCAATTTATTATTATTATTACTTTGAGAGACAGAGATAGAGAGAGAGCGAGAGAGAGATAGAGAGAGATAGATAGGAGAAAGGGAGGTAGAGGAGGATAGAGAAATTATGGGATGATGAGGGAGGTAGAGGAAGAGAGGGAGGAGGAAAGAGAGGTAGAGGAGGAGAGAGAGAGATAGCGTACAGGAGGGAGAGTGCGGTAGAGGAAGAGAGGGAGGAGGAGAGAGAGGTAGAGAGAGAGAAAGTATGAGATGCCGAGGGAGGGAGAGGGAGGTAGGTAGAGGAAGAGAGAGATGGAGAGGGGAAGAGAGAGAGGTGAAGAGAGGTAGAGGAGGAGAGAGAGAGAAAGTATGAGATGCAGAATGAGGGAGAGGGAGGTGGAGGAGGAGAGAGAGATGGAGAGGTAGAGAGAGAGAGAAAGTATGCAATGCCGAGGGAGGGAGAGGAAGGTGGAGGAGGAGAGAGACAGAGTAGCACTTGGCCTCAGTATTCCAAATTCCTCCATTTCCACTCTGAAGGATGTGTTCTCAGAACAGGGCAGTGAGCTCCCTGCAGACTTCTGGAGCCCTATCCCCATGTCCTACCTACTAATGATGACTTCTGGAGCCCTATCCCCATGTCCTACCTACTAATGATGACTTCTGGAGCCCTAACCCCATGTCCTACCTACTAATGATGACTTCTGGAGCCCTAACCCCATGTCCTACCTACTAATGATGTTTTTGATCAGTAGAGTGCTTCCTCAGCACAAGCCATGCTGTACCTCGTACTGTAGCTCCGATCTTCAGTCAGCTTGTACAGACAGGAGCTTGACTCCATTGACTGCTAACTATCTGGAGCTAGCATGAGGATGTATTGAGAAAGGACTCCACCGATTCAACAACATCGTTAAGTAGGAAATAGAGTTCCAAAAATCACAACCATCCCTTTAACCTCAATTGACTATATTCACACGGTGGCCATTTTGCTCTTATGCCATGCTCAGGATGAGATTCCTTTCCACCCTGTTCCCACATTAGAATCAACAGACTACAGTCAAATCAAAAGACTACAGTCAAATCAACAGACTACAGTCAAATCACCAGGCTACAGTAAAATCAAAAGGTGACAGTAAAATCAGACTACAGTTAAATCAACAGACTACAGTCAAATCAACAGGCGACAGTGGCTCGGGAGGTAGAGCAGTCGTCTAAAGTCGTCTAGAGTAGGAAGAGAGGACGGGAAGCGACCGACAGACTATGTCTCTCAGTGCCTGAAATACGCACTTGGCCTCTCCATAGAATAGAATAGAATAGAACAGAACAGGGAGGGGCAACTGGCGGCCGAGGTTGGCAGTCGACTATGGCTCCTTTCGATCGATTAGTCGACTATTCGACTAATAACGGTCAGCCCTAGTATGGACATATTCAACGCTGTTGAAAGTGCCGTGCAGCAATATGGGGGGTTTGATAAACTGTCCGCTGTTGTTACCGATGGAGCACCCGCAATGAAAGGAAAACACACAGGATTCGCCGGGCTTCTAAGGCAGAGTGGCGTTGAGTGTCCAATGCTGCACTGCATTACACATCAGGTAAGTTCGCTAACATAATTTCCATCTATTGTGGGTCACTAATAATCAGGGGTGCAGTGGTCATGCCACGCGGTACCACGCCGTCCCAGTGGGGCTGGGCGATAAAATGATCATGATAATTATCGCGATAAATTATTTCCTCGAAATAAACATGAAACGTGGTCGCAAAGTTTCGATATATCGATTTTCCAAGCTTGGATATCAGCACACACACTAACAACCAATCAGGAATAGAGATACGTTACATGATGACGCGCTTACGCACCACAGCTCCAGATGTGCTACTGTTTTGGTTTCGATTTCCGAGGAGATTAGTTTAGCAACTTTAGTTAGGAAAATGCATGAAAATTCCAGTGAAGGAGATGGCGACAGCGAAGGAGATGACAACCCTACGCCTACGGCCACCGCAAGCCTTAGCGCCTCAAATGTAGAGGAAATTGTTAATAAGAAAGGTGTTTCGACGTCGGCAGTATGGACACATTTTGGCTTTTTAAAGTCGGACAAAAATCAGAGCAGCGTTCGCTGCAAACTGTGTCAACGACAGGTGCTAACAAAAACGGGGAACACAACAAACATGTTCTGTCACCTAAAAGTTTATCACTCATTAGAGTACACTGAATGCAAACGCATTCAGTCGGAAAGGAGTGGTGGCGTTAGCCGACAGCCACGATCAAGAACCATTGAAGTTCGTGCTGCGCCTGGAACTGATGCAACTACCTATGCAAGTACGTCGCAGCAACAATCGCTAGTGTCTGCTTTGTTAGAAGAAGGTGCGCGGAGTCGCGGACTGATGACGACATCAACTCGAGACGAGACATTCAGTTGTTTTGGCGGTCGGAAATCACCCATAATCACAAGAAACATTCATTCAGACAGTACAGTTGGATCTAACAAAATGGATTTATATGGACACATTCATGGAGAATTCAAGCCGGGACCACAAAGCTTCTCAAAGGGTTGGCTCGACACGCGACGGCTCTCCAACTCATCTCGTAGTGACGTCTTCGTTCTACCGCAGCAAAAAAAGTGACTCTATCTATTAATAGCACGCCGGTGCCGGGCATAAGAAGTTAATTAAACTTGACAGAAATAATTATTTCATGTATATCGATGATAATTATCGATATGAAAATTATTTTATTATTTTATCGCGATAACGTTTTTGGCCATATCGCCCAGCCCTACGTCCCAGCACTTTTCTGAGCAGAAGTATGCGCACGGATGTGCACGCAAAAATGAAACGTTATTTCATCTGATGCAGATCGCATGCACATCAAACATTGAAGTTGACATTCCTTCTATTGTGTGCCAACAGGAGAGACCACAAGTGTCTCATTAAAGACAGAACCATTATTGACCCACTGTGGGGGAGGGTGAATGTCATGCCAGTTTGATAAAGGGTCAATGGGAGGCGTGTAGAATTGCACAAAAAAGGAATTCATTATTCTGATGAGTATTGCACTTGGCTACTTGTTTACTTTTGTAGTGTTCAGATAACACTGAAATGCATGTTATGGATATGAAGCACTAATGTTTTGTTTAGTAGCAGGATAAAAGTTTATATATTTAACAAAATCATTTATTATTGCACTTTTGATTTACTGTTGTAGTGAAATGCAGCAGGAATGCTGCTTTGTTTGTTGAGCAGTGGCCTTTAAGTTCATACATTTATTTTAATAGAAGCCTTAATTATAATTTGTCATTTTTGTATATATTTGGGTTACACAGCAATACTTTCAAATTCAACTGTATTTATAAATTCATAAAGTTGAAATTAGATTGTTGTTTTACATTTTAGCTGAGTTTAGTGCACTTATAGCCCTGGGCTAAAAACTAAACTTCAGTCTGTTAGTCCGGGTGGGCATGACGCTGAAACGCCTGCCCGAGCGCAGCCGTATGAGGTGTTTGTTGCCCGGTGGTGTGGGTCTTTCAGTATTTTGACTGCCTTCTTAAGACAGCGGGAGTTGTATAGTTCTTCCAGTGAGGGGAGAGGGCAGCCGATGATTTTCTGGGCCGAATTGACGACCCTCTGGAGTGCCTTCCTCCCTGCGGCTGTGCAGCTGAGGAACCACACGTTGATGCAGTAGGTGAGGATGCTTTCCACGGAGCAGCGGTAAAAGGACACAAGCAGGTCTTGTCTGAGGTGGTAATTCCTGAGTATTCTCAGGAAGTAGTCTCTGTTGTGCCTTTTTCACGATCGCCTTGGTGTTGGTTCTCCAGGTCAGGTCATCCTCCAGGTGGACGCCCAGGAATTTGATGACCGAGACTCTCTCCACGCATCCCCCGTCGATGTACAGGGGCTGTATGTTGGTCTTCTTCCTCCTGTAGTCCACGATCATCTCCTGGGTTTTTAGCTTATTCAGCTGCAGGTTGTTGATTTTGCACAGTTGCTCTACCTCATTGCGGTACGCGGTCTTGTCGCCTTTTGAGATGCAGCCCACCACGGTGGTGTCGTCAGCGAACTTGATGATGGCGTTGCTGGGGTGGACTGCGGTGAAGTCGTGGGTGTAAATAGAGTAAAAAAGGGGACTCAGCACGCAGCCCTGGGGGGATCCGGTGCTGAGGCTGATGGCTGTGGAGGTGTGGGGGCCTATCCTGACCCTCTGGGGGCAATCAGACAGGAAGTCCTTGGACCACCGGCAGAGGGGATGGTTTAGTCCAAGATCCATGAGTTTGGGCACTAGTCTGTCAGGCAGGATGGTATTGAATGCAGAGCTAAAGTCCACGAAGAGCAGCCGTGCGTAGCCCCCCCCCTCTCTCCAGATGGGACAGGGTAGAGTGGAGAGTTGTGGCGATGGCATCCTCCGTGGACCTGTTGGCTCTGTATGCAAACTGGTGGGGGTCTAGTCCGGGTGGGAGGCTAGAGATGATGTGGGGCTTGAGTGTCTTTTCAAAGACCTTCATGGGTAGGGAGGTGAGTGCAACTGGACGGTAGTCGTTCAGGCAACTGATGGAGTTCTTCTTTGGGACCGGGATGATTATGGAGGTTTTCAGGCAGGGTGGGATGATGGCTTGGGACAGGGACTGGTTGAAGATCTTAGTGAAGACCCCCGTCAGCTGGTCAGCACAGTCTTTCAGCACCCGTCCCACGACACCGTCCGGCCCCGCCGCTTTCCTAAGGTTCACTCCCTTCAGTGTGCGTCTCACCTCGTGCTCTGTGAGGATGATGCTGCTGAGGGCTGGTGAGTGTGGTGAGGCTGCTTCTGTCGGCACCACCTCGGGGGATTTTGCCCATCGTACTTTACGCACGAGATCAAGTGGAGAAGACGGCGGCCCACCGAGGACCTTCATCGTCAGATGTCATTACTTCCAAGAGAGGGAGGAAATTATATGGAGAACCAGACAGGGGAAACAAGTGACCACCGGAGACGGCGACACTATCCGCGTGCATCAAGATTTTACGCACACCGTGGCCAAACAACGGGCCCAGTTTAACAAAGCACAGGGCTTGCTCAGGTCATATGAGGAGGTACGCTTTGGCTTGTGGTACCCTGCAGAGCTAAAGATAACATCGGATGGCAAATGCACAAGTTTCAAAGACCCCGCAAAGGCAAAGGACTTCATACAGAAGAATTTGCATCCCAAGTAGTGATGGCAAGACGAGACAACATTGGACTTGTTGCATCGATTTAGCGTTTCTTTTCCATAAGGTGCACAACGGACTATAAGCCCAGTGGACAATACAGAAAGACTTACATTTTGTGGACACTTTCTCGCCTTCGACAACTAAAGGTGCGTATCGGTATGCTTGCTTACGGCATTTTATAGGTGCGCACCTGTTGTACTCTTATATCTGATTTCTGGGCTCTATTTTGGTTTGGTGTTTTGTCTTATGGGCTGGGTTAATAATACAGACTGTCTGTAGATTCCACGGGAATCATGCAGTGATCGACGCCAATGAGAGGACTTTGTATTACTTTGCAGTAACTGCTAAACGAAGCACTTTAACGTCTCAGCTTATATTTCTATGCTGTGTTTTCTCCATGACTGCGTAGTTTTGTGTTATAGGAAGCCTGTTCTGAATGGTATGTCTTGCTGTGCCAGCCAGCCTCATTATAATACAATGGTGTTGCGCTTAGCGAATACGGGATCACTGGTCTGCTTTAATGGCTGTGGTTTTAATTTTTTTCCTATGATATGGTCCGTCTGTGCGAGGTTAAACAGAGCGGGCCATGTCTATGTTATGTGGATACAGTCAGCTCATACTATTGTCACGCTTGCACGTAGCGTTTTATTTTGAAGGACTGTTCCCTATTCCATTCACTTCCGGGATCAAATCAATGTGGCTCTTTACAAGAGGGCATTTCAGGGACTCTAGAGTGCCTTTTGATATCCATCTATTCTATTCTTGACCATTATTTTCAATGATATGCATGCCATGCTGCCGTAAATCCAGTGTTTTAATTTGATCAAGAAGGTGTTTTGTTTAGTTTCTTTTGTCTACTACAGAAGGTAAAAGATTGATTGTGGTTAGACTGGTTAGTATTATTTCAGTTTTAGTATTACACGGTTCTGGTAAGGTTCAGCCCCACAGGGTAAGCTTTGAATATGGTTTTGTTAGAGGAGGAAAGACAAGTAGAGGTTTCTGCAGTCTCTCATTTGGGGAGGGGCCGGCAGGGGGGTTTTGGGATGTTCTGTGTTTTGTGTTCGTATCCTTGTTGTCTTTTGTGTTTTTTTGTTCATGTCTTTAATGATGCATTGTTTTTATAGAGGGTTACTGTCAATTAAAGGGCTCTGTGCCTGGGCTGTCTGTGACCAGGGGGTAATTATGTCTTGTTTTATACCACGGTATGGCTGTACCTAATCCTAATAAACTGCGGGGGGCAACTACAAAATGTACAACATGGAACACCAAAGGGATTAATCACCCAGTGAAACGCAGTAAAATATTTGCACACTTATCAAAATTGAAAACAGATGTAGCCTTTTTAACTGAAACACATTTGCTTAATAAGAATCATAATATGCTGAAGAGGGGGGGCTTCTCGCAGATTTTTCATTCCAAATTTGATGCCAAATTCCGTGGTACAGCCATTCTTATTCATAGAGATGTGCAGTTTACACAATCAAAGGTGATATCGGGCAGCGATGGTCGCTATATTCTCATTCAGGGACACCCGTTTAATATACCGGTGGTTAGGGGTGGGGGAAAAATCGATACGTAGTAGTATCGTGATACTTTGCGTGGCGATACTGTATCGATACAGGGACGCCAAGTATCGACATTTAATTAATAAAAAAAAGAATTTTATAAGGAAGTTGCATTGTTCATTTCAATACCTGTAATAGTACAGTAGTCCACACACACACACGTGCATTCAGTTAAGTTGGAATATGACTGTAATACAAACAGTTCAGTTTGTCAGGTTACGTACATGCAACACAGATTACAGTGTTTACATCTGTCTGCTTGAGAAAATACCATGTTCTACAATAAAAATGATTGAAGTGAGATGAACAGACTGAACTTTATTTTATTAGATAAAACATGTTGACAGTTTTACTTTGCAGTAAAAAATTCTTTTTTTTAAAGTTGATAAAAAAGAAAGAAAAAAAAATATCGCGATAGTATCATATCGTGAGGTCTCTGGCGATTCCCACCCCTACCGGTGGTACTGGCATGTGTCTACGCTCCCACCTGGGACAATGCTAAATGTTTTCGTGATTTGTTTTCTCTGCTTCCAGACTTGAATAGTCATCATTTGATTTTGGGGGGAGATCTAAATACAGTCCTATATCCCCTGCTGGACAGATCCAGAACAACACCTGGAACATCGAGTAAATCAGCAGAGACTATTAATGCTTTTCTACAGGCATACGGAGTGATTGACGCATGGAGGTACAAACACCCAGGGTCCAGACAATATAGCTTCTTCTCAGCAGCACATCAGTCCTATAGCAGGATTGATTATCTTCTACTCGACAAAAGGCTCCTCCCATTTCTTAAGTCAAGCGATTGTGAGAGTATTGTTATCTCAGATCATGGCCCAGTTACAATGGCACTGGGATTTCCAAATAATGAACCACCACAACGAATATGGCGGCTGAACTCATGCTTATTGTCGAAAGAAAAGTTTGTTGATTTTATTAACTTCCAAATAGATTTTTTCATAGAAACTAACAAACATCTGGACACAAGCCAACTTCTGGGAAGAGATGAAAGCATACTTGCGGGGCCAGATAATAGCTTTTAATGCCGGTCTGAATAAGAGATGCTCAACGCGCCTCAATGAACTGACTTCCCTATTAAAAGATATTGACCATAAACACTCAGCCTCACCATCCACTGACCTCTACAAGGAGAGAATTACTCTGCAGACATAATTTGACATCCTGTCCACTGTGGCAGTGGAGGAGCTTCATCTTAAATCTCGCTAGGAGTTTTATGAACATGGGGAACGAGCCAGCAAATTGCTATGTCACCAGCTAAGACAGTCTGCAGAGGCCGGACTTATTGCCGAGATTGACACTTCAGATGGAATAGCTACCGATCAAAAAATCATTAATAACCTATTTAAGGAGTTCTATGAGAACCTTTACACCTCTGAGAAGAGGAAGGATATACAGATGGCGCAGTTTCTCTATGATCTTGATTTGCAGACCTTAAGTGACCAGGATAGGTCTGATCTTGCCCGCAATATATCTGTGGCTGAAATTGATCGAGCTATCAGGAAGATGAAGGGTGGCAAAGCCCCAGGGCCGGACGGCTTCCCAATATAATTTTTAAAAACATTCTCTCTCAAACTAATTCCTATTTTAAAAGATGTATATGCAGAGGCATTGGAACGGGAGTCACTCCCACCCACAATGACTCAGGCCACAATATCAGTCCTTCTTAAAAAAGGAAAAGACCCTCTGAAGTGTGAATCGTATCGGCCAATCAGTTTGCTGTGCTGCGATTATAAGATTTTAACCAAAGTTTTAGCCAGTAGACTGGAGTCAGTTATTCATACAGTGGTACACCCGGATCAAACAGGCTTTATTCTGGAGCGTCAGCTTTTTGGTAACATACGTAGGCTGTTCACTATCATATACTCTCCTGAAGCCCCGCCCACGGCAGAGGTTCTGTTATCTCTCGATGCTCAGAAAGCGTTTGATCGCATTGAATATGAATATCTTTTCACAACTTTAGAGAGGTTTGGGTTCGGGCCCACTTTCCGCACTTGGATTAGGGTCTTGTATGTTTCACCACAGGCCTCGGTCCGAACCAATAAGACTATTTCCAAATACTTTCAGATAGGGAGGGGCACTAGACAGGGTTGCGGATTGAGTCCCTTATTGTTCGATCTCGCCATTGAACCACTGGCGGTCGCTCTGAGGAGTGATGCGGGCCTCACAGGTATTTCTAGGGGCGGCCAAACACATACACTATCACTTTATGCAGATGACCTGATCCTGTACCTGTCCGATCCCCATGTTTCCATCCCGAAGGCACTAGATATTATCTCAAATTTTGGCAAGTTCTCAGGATACAAAATTAACCTCTCTAAGAGCTTGTTGTTTCCGGTTAATGATCTAGCTCGAAGGATGTCGTTCGAGACATACCCACTGAAGATAATCTCCGAGTCTTTCACATACCTGGGAGTGACTGTGACACGCAAGTATAGTGACTTATTTAAGCTAAACCTTAAACCAGCCCTGGATAAGGCTAAACAAGATCTTGCTCGCTGGTCAACACTTCCCCTATCACTAGCTGGCAGGATTAACTCAATCAAGATGACAATTATGCCCAGGTTCCTATTTTTGTTTCAAACAGTGCCCGTCTTTATCCCCAAATCCTTTTTCAAAGAATTAGATACATTTATTTCAACCTTTATCTGGAATAAGACCACCCCGCGTATTAGAAGGGCATTCTTGGAAAGACCGAAAGAGGATGGAGGATTATCCGATTAGCACTCCCAATTTGTTTGCAATTCTATTGGGCGGCAAACATCCATTGGCTGCATCACATTGGGGAGGCGGAATGGTGTGGGTTGACATGGAACAACACTCTGCCCACCCGGTATCACTATCCTCACTAGTGTGTGCTCCACTGCCACTCAGTAAAAAGCGCCTCTCAAATAACCCCATGGTGATTGGCTCACTCCGTATATGGGCACAGTTTAGGACTCACTTAAACAAGCCTTGCCCCGTCTCCGAATTGCATCTAATGCACTTTTTATGCCCTCACTCATGGATGCAGCATTCAAAACATGGGCCGGAAAGGGGCTAAAGAAGGTGAAGGACCTGTTTAAAGAAGGGCTGTTTATGTCCTTTGAACAGTTGGTAGGCGGGTATGACATTCCCCGCTCAAATTTTTTCAGATATTTACAGGTGCAGGGTTTTGTAAAGAAATATTTTGCTTCTTTTCCTGTACTTCAACCGGATAGGTGGCTTGATAAGTGGCTGGAGGGAGACCCAAAACAAAAGAGGATAGTGAGTTCACTATACAGTGATATCCAAGAGATGGCATCTCCATCACTGGACCGTATCAGGGAGTCATGGGGTAAGGATATGGGACTTGAAATCCCTGACGATTCTTGGCAATTGGCAATTAAAATAATACATTCATCATCTGTCTGCATCAGACATGGATTACTCCAATTCAAGGTATTTCATAGACTACACCTCTCTAAGAGCAGACTTGCCGAGATCTACCCAGATGTGGATCCGACCTGCCCCAGGTGCCATCAGGCTCCAGCCACTCTCTGCCATATGTTCTGGTCATGCCCATCACTATCCCGATTCTGGCTTTCTGTTTTTGAAACCTTTTCCTTCATGTGTGACAGGGAGATCAGCCCTAACCACTTGGTTGCAGTTTTAGAGTGCTCCCTGGCTAAATTAGGGTATCTGTCACTCAATCAGATGCTGTGGCCTTCTCCTCTTTGTTGGTTAGACGCCTTATTTTGCTTAACTGGAAGTCAGCCATTCCTCCATCACATAGACGCTGGGTCGAAGATGTGATGGCACACCTAAAACTTGAGACTTAAATACTCCACCAGGGGCTCTACCCAGAAATTCTTCCAAGTTTGGCAGACATTTTTTGATTCTTTTAATCTAAAATTCCCGGATGAGGATGCTTAGGCATAAGACGGTGATTTATTAGATAGGCAATTTCTTTTTTTTGTATTTTATTTTTTTATTATTTTTTAAACAAACATATAAACAAACATGACAACACACGATAAGATATACAAGCATTAATTGTCAGGGCACATCCAATGAGATCACATTTTAGTTAGTTGTCTTATATAAGATATACCCCTAATACCTGTTATCTAAAAAACCTACACACCTATGCTCAGCTCGAACCCCCCCCTCCCGGACCCCACCTTGAGAAGTACCTCCACTATCCCTCGCACCTAACCAGACACTACCATTATAAGCTAGCTTTTATTCTCTCCACCACTTCTAACCACATTGACATTTTGGATTCATTGAGACCCAGAATTCTTGCTGTAGATATTTCATGGTAAATTACATCGAGATATGTAAGAAACCAAACTTTACGGCAAATTTTTTCCGGTTGAAACCAGCGTGATGCGATCAGCTTTTTGGCTACTGTGATACCCGATAAAACCAATCTCTTTAGCTGTGGATTCACTGCAAACTCAAAAACATCATTCAATAGTAATACCGAGGGGTGTACAGGTATATTCCAAGATACGAGTTTTGATATTTGTTGGGTCACATCTTTCCAGAATGCCTTAACTGGTGAGCAGTCCCAATACATGTGCATAAATGTCCCTTCGTCCCCATTTGTACATTGGGTGCATTTGGAATCTTGTTTAAGCCCCATTCGGCACAGTCTTATAGGAGTCAAGTATGTCCTGTGAATATAGTTAAGATTGATTTGTTGATGATCCGGGTTCCTTGATGTAAGTCGGACATTTGCCCAGGCTCCTTGCCAATCAAAGTAATTTTCCAGGTCTGGTATATCCCTCCTCCAGACAGAGTCTAGTTGGAGGGTTTCATACGAGGACGTTAGTAATTGATGATAAAATTCTGAAACAAAACCTCTCGATGTCTCTCTTGCGTAGAAGAATTTGTGGTATCTGTGGTGATCAATTGGTCTGTCTAATGGAACACCGTGAGACTTCAAACATAGCTCTAACTGTTTGTGAAAAAGCCATGTGGACTTGGTGAGATTACATTTTTTGCGTATTTCTTTATCACTACAAAAACCCTGTTTGTTAAAAACATCCCCTAATGAGTGTATGCCTTGCTCTTCCCATATAGGGAATCTTATAGGTCGTTTTCCAATTAAGAGTGCATTGTTATTGAATAAGGGAGTATAATTGTGCCATTTTTGTGGGTTAGGATTTTTTTTTTGTGATTCACGCCATATCCGGATCGCATGAGTAATTATGGGGCCAAATTTTCGTTCACAGTGCTTGATTGGTAGTTTAGTGTATGCTATGTCCTTCAGTCTATGTGGGGCTACTATGTTTTCTTCTATTTTTCTCCAGGATGCTAATGCTTGGGAGTCAAACCATGTTGTCAATGGACTTAATGTGTACGCCTTAAAATATAGGAAAAAATCTGGAAATGCCATGCCACCATCTGCTTTATTTCTCTGTGCGGTGGATCTTTTTATACGTGGTGGTTTGTTATTCCAAATAAATTTGTATGTGGAGGAGTGTAATCTTTTCCAGTAACCCTCTGGAGGGGGTAACGGTAGCATTGAACTGAAGAAGTTGATTTTAGGTAGTACATCCATCTTAACTATTGATATCCGTGCTTGTACTGTGTTTTTAAGTTTAAGTTTATCAAGGTCGTCTTTGATTTTGTTTTGGATTTTTGTGTAGTTGTGCTTCACCGTTTGTCTTATGGTAGGGAATATTTCCACTCCCAAGCATCTGAAATGTTTTACCATCGGTATCTGTCCTGGGAGGGTTGTATCTTTTTTTGCAGGGGTGTTAAGTGGAAGGAAAGCCGACTTCGGCCAATTTATCTTAAATCCCGATAAATCACCAAAGTCCTCAATCAACTTGAGCAGATGAGGCAATGTGGTGTTGGGGTTTTGCATGAACAATATTACATCGTCCGCATATAAACTAATTTTTTGTTGTGTGCCCTTGATTACGATTGGTTCTATGGATTGGGATTGTCTTATATATTGTGCTAAAGGCTCTAATGATAGATTGAACAGTCCGGGACTAAGAGGACAACCCTGTCTGGCAGAGCGTAATTTGATTAAGAAATGTGTCCATTTTGTTTTGATCGAAGGTCGTTTCTGATTTATATAAGTCGGAGTAGAATACTTTGAATGTATCGTTTATTTTTACAGGATCTGTTACAAGTACTTGTTGTGCTCTAATGGTAGTTATATCTGCAAATGTTGCATTAATTCTTAATCGCATGGCTAATAGGTGGCTGGGTTTGGAACCATGGGAGTACTGCTGTTGTCTTGTGCTGCGTATTTGTATTTCCGATTGTTGTCTGTATATGGCATTGATCTCTATTTTTAGTACGTTAACTTGATTTTCTAGTCGAGTTGAGTTGTTGTATTTTAGAGAATTAAATAACGTTGAGTAAAGCGTTTCCAGCTCAGCCAGTTTTGTGCATTGATTCTTGCGCATTTTGGAGGAAAAGCTATCTGTGAAATCTTTGATCATTCCCTTTACCGACATCCATATTATTCTGGGGTCTTGCACCGAGTTTGCATTCTCCCGTTGGAATACTATAAGAGCTTCTTTGAGTTGTGTAATGAATTCCTTGTTATTAAGCAGCAACGAGTTAAATCGCCATCTTGGGGCTCGGGAGGATAGTATACCAAATGTACCTTTAAGGAGTAAATAACAGTGATCTGATAGTGCGTTGGGTATCATTTCCACTTCATAATTATCAAATAGTCTCTGTGATGCAAAGACATAATCTATTCTGGATAGTGTATTATGTCTCGCAGATCAACAAGAGTACTTTCGGGTCGTGGGATTAAGTAACCGCCATAAGTCATTTACACCTGTAATCTTCGACCAATCCTTTAATGCCTTCGATGAATTCTTTTGTTCGCTGGAAAAGGCGAGGTAAGATTTGTCCATCCTTGGGTTCCAGATGGCATTAAAATCTGCTCCTATTATAAATGAGTAATCGGGAATGTCTAACATTGCATTGGTTAGTGTAGTGAAGAAATCTTCTTCGTACAAATTTGGGGCGTATACCGCTATCAACGCTATTTTCCTGTTCTTATGTTCAATCTTAGCTATAGTTATCCGGCCTTCTACATCAGACCATACTCCCTTTAGTACAATATTCAACTTACGTTTAACGACTATGGCTACACCCCGAGTTCTCGTACCAATAGAAGAGTGACTGATATTATGGTATATGTTGTCCGCTAATTTATCTATGTCTTTCCCTAGAATGTGCGTTTCGCTTAGCAGAGCAATGTCCACATGTTCTTTTTTCATCAGTGTGAGCACGCTTTTGCGTTTGAGTTGGTTATTTATTCCCCCGGTGTTCCA
The DNA here is from genome assembly GCF_963971535.1 of Notolepis coatsorum. Classification (NCBI taxonomy): domain Eukaryota; kingdom Metazoa; phylum Chordata; class Actinopteri; order Aulopiformes; family Paralepididae; genus Notolepis; species Notolepis coatsorum. The sequence goes on from NC_140169.1 coordinate 18,631,969, forward strand.
TATCATTATATTCAAACTAGCCATAGTCTATACATGTTGCATTGTAATTTTTGGTAATGCTTCTAGAGTGCGAGGCAATAATAGATATACATCCCACTAGTGAGGTCCCGTTGAGAGCCGAGCTTAAAAACATACATATATACAAATAAAAATCCCCTACCCTTCCCTCCCACCGAGAGTCGTACAGGATTGTGTTCCATGAACACAACCTTTGCGTATGACTCCCTCCCTTGCACCACCGGATATATAGGCAATTTCTGTATGGCACGTGACAACCTGTATAAGAACAATGCAATTTTCTTTTATTATTATTATTATTTTTCTTTTTCTCTTTTTGTCTACTTTATTTTTCATTTATTTTAGGTATTGTAGTCATGTATTGTATGTATGTTTGTACGTATGTATATAATGTTGTTGAACCTTAAAAACCAATAAAAACAATTTAAATAAAAAGTCGTCTAGAGTAACAAATTGTAAAGCGCTTTGGATAAAAGCACTATATAAAAAAGCAGCCATTTACCATTTACAGTAAATCAACATACTATAGTAAAAGCAATAGACTACACAGTAAAATCAACAGACCACAGTAAAAGCAACAGGCAACAGTAAAAATCAAAACACTACAATATAATCTAGAGACTGTGAGGGTTCCATTCTTACCGGCACTTGTGCAGAGTCCATGAAGCGTAGTCCAAAGTAATCCTTCTCCACGATGTCCAGGTGGTACATGATCTGCTCAAACAGCTCCTCTCCTTTGGCTTTTTTCTGATCAAGAGAGAGACAGACACACATATAGGTTTACTGAACAACCAATTAATTTGTTCATTTAGTTGTTTTGTTATATGTCTATGCTTACACAGATACAAAATGTTGTCTATTTACCTGATGAAGACAAACTCAGAGACATAGACAGGTCTATTTCACTTAATTATGATACAACTTCCAATTATTAGCCCAGGATTTTATTTGCCTAAATTATTAAACACAACTGGCCTATATTTGGGACAGGCTTCTATTTGGGGATAGCTCAAAATCTAGAAAAACAGTGTAATTGTTTATTTAAATTTTAAACCAGTATGAATAATATTACCTGTATAACAAGACTAGGCAAGCCTAGAAATTATGACCCAACTCAGAGATGGAGCATACTAATTTTAGTGCCAACTAGGGATGCAACGATTAGTCGACATAATCGACGACGTCGATCATAAAAACTCGGCGACGCAGAATATTTGCGTCGATTAGTCATAAAAAAAATATTTTTATTACCTTTTTTTTTTTTTTTTTTACTACCCATTTTTGTGAAAGTGGCTTCTCAGCTCTGGTCCAGCTGAAGACAAAGCAGAGGAACAGATTGGACATTGAGCATGACCTCAGAGTTGCTTTGTCTACCATCACCCTAGACTTTGAGACTCTTGTCAGGAGCAAACAACATCTCCAGTTATCCCATTAGTTCCCTGGGATGTTAAGCTAAGAAGACTGCTATATATTTTTTCAGTTATTTAAACACTTCCACTTTAATTTGTATTATTTAATTTATTTATCTTGTTATGAGTGATTGTTGTATTGTTCAAATACATTTCCTAACCTACAAATACATGTCCTAACCTAGTTGTACAGTAAATGACCAAGTATGGCTTTGTCAGTATTCCAATGTACAGTGTACAATGTGTGTCCCCCCCCCCCCCCCCCCCCCCCACCTCCAATGTACAGCCCCCACCCACCCACCCAACCCCACCCACCCAACCTCCTCCAATGTACAGTTTCTACGTCAAATGTATATACACTCTTTTTCTGGACACTTTTGTATCACAAACAGTACTGTATTTGCAAATCTGATATGTTATAAATGTATAGATGTAGCAGTACTGTCTATCTGTATGTCATGTATGTCATATATGTTATGATGAATTGAAAATGGGGGACCCTGATGTAAACAAGACGAAAGTCTTTCTCTGGTCTGCATCCCCTTAACAATTGTATGTATTGAGCTGTACTGTACTGTACCCATTCTGCAATCTGTTAATAAACTTTTCAATCAATTTCAATCAATCAATCAATCAATTCAATCAATCAATTTAGATTTAAAGTTGCTTAAGATCCAAATTCAAATGTTTCATGAGTCATTATTTTAATTTGCTATGGGATCATCATGTTATGTTAAGTTAACTGTTAAGGCAGAGGGACTGGACAACAGGGTGACATTCACAGGTGTGCAGACTTGAGCATGTGAGGTAAAACATGCATTGGAGAAGGAGCCATGCCGACAGGAAGCAGAGATTGAGGGTGTGACAAAAATAATCGTTAGATTAGTCGACTAATCGAATGACAAAAATAATCGTTATTAGTCAATTACCAAAATAATCGTTAGTTGCAGCCCTAGTGCCAACCATTCACTTTGAGGGAGAGAGAGATAAAGAGAGAGATGGAGTAGCATTTGGCCTTGATATTCCTCCATTTCCATTCTGAAAGATGGATTGTAAGTGGTCTTCAAATCTGATTCTGGAGATCAGAAAAGGTTATTACATTTTGAAAGGTTATTACATTTCCCAGTGTTACAAGGCAATGTGTTGGAGATGCTAACATAAGTTGATATATGATACATTTATTTATATTGCGCCCCTCAACCAATAGTTACATTGGCCCGGGGCGCATAGTTGTTAGTAGGGATATCCCTACTAACATGGGCTGTGTTGTGTGGCTGCTCTAACCTGTTAACATGGTCACTGTGTGGCTGCTCTAACCTGTTAACATGGTCACTGTGTGGCTGCTCTGACCTGTTAACATGGTCACTGTGTGGCTGCTCTAACCTGTTAACATGGTCACTGTGTGGCTGCTCTAACCTGTTAACATGGTCACTGTGTGGCTGCTCTGACCTGTTAACATGGTCACTGTGTGGCTGCTCTAACCTGTTAACATGGTCACTGTGTGGCTGCTCTAACCTGTTAACATGGTCACTGTGTGGCTGCTCTAACCTGTTAACATGGTCACTGTGTGGCTGCTCTAACCTGTTAACATGGTCACTGTGTGGCTGCTCTAACCTGTTAACATGGTCACTGTGTGGCTGCTCTAACCTGTTAACATGGTCACTGTGTGGCTGGCTGCTCAGACCTGTTAACATGGTCACTGTGTGGCTGCTCTAACCTGTTAACATGGTCACTGTGGAGCTGCTCTAACCTGTTAACATGGTCACTGTGTGGCTGCTCTAACCTGTTAACATGGTCACTGTGTGGCTGCTCTGACCTGTTAACATGGGCTGTGTTGTGTGGCTGCTCTAACCTGTTAACATGGTCACTGTGGAGCTGCTCTAACCTGTTAACATGGTCACTGTGTGGCTGCTCTGACCTGTTAACATGGTCACTGTGTGGCTGCTCTAACCTGTTAACATGGTCACTGTGTGGCTGGCTGCTCTAACCTGTTAACATGGTCACTGTGTAGCTGCTCTGACCTGTTAACATGGTCACTGTGTGGCTGCTCTAACCTGTTAACATGGTCACTGTGTGGCTGCTCTAACCTGTTAACATGGTCACTGTGTGGCTGCTCTAACCTGTTAGCATGGTCACTGTGTAGCTGCTCTGACCTGTTAACATGGTCACTGTGTAGCTGGCTGCTCTAACCTGTTAACATGGTCACTGTGTAGCTGCTCTGACCTGTTAACATGGTCACTGTGTGGCTGCTCTAACCTGTTAACATGGTCACTGTGTGGCTGCTCTAACCTGTTAACATGGTCACTGTGTGGCTGCTCTAACCTGTTAACATGGTCACTGTGTGGCTGCTCTAACCTGTTAACATGGTCACTGTGTGGCTGCTCTGACCTGTTAACATGGTCACTGTGTAGCTGCTCTGACCTGTTAACATGGTCACTGTGTAGCTGCTCTAACCTGTTAACATGGTCACTGTGTGGCTGCTCTAACCTGTTAACATGGTCACTGTGTGGCTGCTCTAACCTGTTAACATGGTCACTGTGTGGCTGGCTGCTCTAACCTGTTAACATGGTCACTGTGTGGCTGCTCTAACCTGTTAACATGGTCACTGTGTGGCTGGCTGCTCTAACCTGTTAACATGGTCACTGTGTAGCTGCTCTAATCTGTTAACATGGTCACTGTGTAGCTGCTCTGACCCGTTAAAATGGTCACTGTGTGGCTGCTCTAACCCGTTAAAATGGTCACTGTGTGGCTGGCTGCTCTAACCTGTTAACATGGTCACTGTGTGGCTGCTCTAACCTGTTAACATGGTCACTGTGTGGCTGGCTGCTCTAACCTGTTAACATGGTCACTGTGTGGCTGGCTGCTCTAACCTGTTAACATGGTCACTGTGTGGCTGGCTGCTCAGACCTGTTAACATGGTCACTGTGTGGCTGGCTGCTCAGACCTGTTAACATGGTCACTGTGTGGCTGCTGTTAACATGGTCACTGTGTGGCTGCTGTTAAGACTTTGAGTGTTAACGACGAGATTTCTCGTTAGTTCATGCCAACCATTGAGTGCCAGAGAGACGAGAGATCTCGTTTTCGTTATTTTTTTATTATCGATTTCCATTCATTTTTCATCAATCTAGCCTCACGTTACCAGTGGGGATCTGTCTGAACTCGAACAGGGAAAATACCGCCCCCTATCATCTCTCTGGATGGTACTGCACCCCTTTGGATTGGATTGAATGAAACGCATGGAGAAAAAAAACCACCACCAGAACAGCGGAAAATGTGTGTTTCCAGTACCCAGCGTTGGATCAATAAACGCAATCAATATTTGGAATGGTGATCAGGAATTGGAATAATCTTTTTGGAGAACATCTGATCTTAGGTAAGGAATCTATTTTACCAGTCTTGGGATAATCAGAGCCATTTTCACCTATATATCAGCGTGTGCCATATGTGTGTGTCTGTGTGTGTGTGCGATCAGGAAATAAGATTTTTCAACCCGCTTCTATAGCGTGCATAAGTACACATATACTATGTCTTTGTAAAGTCATGTTACAGATAAGAGGAAGAAGAGGACAGAAGGAGGAAGAGGAGGAGGAAGAGGACAGAAAGGAGGAAGATGACAGAGAGGGGGAATAGGACAGAGGAGAAAGAGGACAGAGAAGAGGAAGAGGACAGAGAGGAAGAGGACAGATATGAGGAGGAAGAGGAAAGAGAGGAGGAGGAAGATGACAGAGAGGAGTGATCAGAGGAGAACATAAGAATCTATCATGGTCCTAGTGGTGCAGCACAGCATCACGTTGTGAAGAAGACACATCAGTTAAGTGTCTTGCTCAAGGACACTTCGACTCGCTGCCAGGAAGAGCCATAATCAAACCGGGAACCTTCTGGTTACCAGACGACCACTCTACCTCCTTAGTCACTGTCACCCCGAGAAGATAGATACCAATGTCCTCTCTGTGCATTCAGTAGAAAGCTATCTAGCTGCAAGCTAGCCTCACTTCCAAAAGAATGGAAGCGGATAAGGATCAGCTAGCCTAGCTTAAAACACAGGGAGAGGTGTTTTTGGCCAAAAGCTACAGTAGGCTAGCTGATCCATATCCGCTAGGGGTGTAACGGTACGCGTATCCGTACTGTACCGCCTCAATGTGGTCCTCCGGTACAGTATGCGCTGTGTACCGAACGATTGCAACAGTACAGAACCTTTTTTTGCAGAATTTAAATCCCCCCGTCCCAAATATAACGTGCACAACTAACCGGATGTTGTTTGTTCATCCCACGCAGCACGCAGCCACGCTGAGCGATAGCTGTAATTCAGCATAGCATATTAGCCTTAGTATGGCGGGTACAATACTAACTGACAAGCCAGAGCTAAAAGATGCTCCCACAACATTCTTGTATCCCGTTTGGGATCATTTCGGATTCCCAGTTAACTACAGCAATGGACAAAGACAGGTGGATCGCACTAAAGCTATGTGCCGGCATTGTTCAGCTGAGATCGGGTATGTCGCTGGCAGTACGTCGAACTTTATCACGCATTTGAAACGGCATCACCCGAATGTGAATATCACTGGTACAAGGAAGAAACAGACCCTAGTGCAAACCCAGCTCCCCGTGACATTCAAGCAGCATCTCGCTATTAATTCAAACCGGGCCAAAGCAAAATAACATAGGTGTTTTTATAGCAGCAGATCTGCGACCATACTCCGTTGTCGAGAACACAGGGTTTAAGCACATGTTAAAAGTAATAGAGCCCCGCTACGTAGTTCCCTCTCGTCCGTATTTCAGCCAGCAAGTCATACCAGCTCTGTATAAACAAGCACACGCTACAGTTGTCCACGACTTATCCAAGGCATCGCTCTCACTACCGATGGGTGGACATCCCGAGCTACCGCAAGTTACTTAACAGTAAGTAACGTCACACTATGTCACCCCCGAGTGGAACATGGAAAGCCACGTTCTGCAAACTTCCCCCCCACTGTACCGGAATAAACCGTGAACCGTGACTTCCAAACCGAGGTACGTACCGGACCGTGGTTTTTGCACCCCATTATCCACTTCCATTCATTTGTGCTAAGCTAGGCTAGCTTGCAGCCGGATAGCTTTCAACTGAATGCACAGAGGAAACTGTTATCTATCTTCTTGTCCAAGTCTGGAGAAGACGGTAAGCACATTTCACATAATGTTGGCGTGTTCCTTTAAGTACTCCTCCCAGTAGTTCATAAATACATACTTTTTCAGGTCTGGTTAGTGTTTAGGGAGAGGAGGAGGAAGAGGAGGAGGACAGAGAGGAGGAGGAAGATGAAAGAGAGGAGGAGGAAGAGGAGGAAGAGGACAGAGGAGAAGGAAGATGACAGCTAAGAGGAAGAAGAGGACAGGAGGAGGAGGACAGAGAGGAGGAAGAGGACAGAAAGGAGGACGATGACAGAGAGGAGGAATAGGACAGAGAGGAGGAAGAGGACAGAGAGGAGGAGGAAGATGACAGATAAGAGGAAGAGGAGGAAGAGGAGGAGGACAGAGAGGAGGAGGAGGAAGAGGAAAGAGAGGAGGAAGATGACAGAGAGGAGTGATCAGAGGAGAACATACCTGACAACCCGTACCAGCCTCTGACTGTGTTCTGCACACACGCTGTTCACACACACCTTCCCTCGTACATACACGACTTCTCCCACTCTCACACACACCGGCACACAACAAACTTCCAAACCCCGGCAGGAGGCACAGCGGCAGGGTTGCTACGGTAATGGGGTTGAAGTGCCCCAACTGGCCGATTGGAATGGAGCAGATTGGAATGAAGTGGACAGTCATGTGACCATCTGGGCCGGCTAGGTCTCTTTGACACTTCAGTGTCTGGGACTAAAAAGTGGGCTTAAAAAACTACATCTTCAAGATTTAAATTTTCTGTCAGCATTAATATGATTGTGCCCCATTATCTTGTCCCTTCATAGGAAAAATAAATATTGCTTATGTTGCTTAAAAAAAAGTAGACCAATCGGAGTGACCTCACACACTGAAACAGAAAAGTAGCCCAGCCAACCAGTTAGCTCTGAAAACTGGATATCAAACCATGACAATATGTTTGTATGCAAGAAACCTTCATTCACCAGCAACACACAGGAGCTTTACCAGATCCTCAGAGAACAGAAGTAGATAAACGTAACCTAGCATAACACTAATCGCAAGTAGCATTGCTAACATCAGTGAATAAGACTCAAACCATTCATTACATTGCAGGGATTCATGTAAGCCAACAAGTCATCTGAACTGTTGAGTAGAAAACACTGACATTAGCAATGCTAATGGTTATTAGATTACACTATGCTAATGTAAATCTAGTTCTGTTCACAGAGGCTATGATACAGCTCCTGTTTGAATGTCAAAGGGATATGCCAGCTAGTAAACTTATTCAATTTATACTCATTCAGCTTGCTAATGTTATCTAACTGTCTAGATATAGCTATAACACTAGCCGGTTTGTTATCACTTCTCATATGAATTGGGTGCCTGTTGCCTATGCTATTGTTAGACTTGATCAGCCTTGTCGAAAACGAGCGCCACCGATCTCAACTGCTTGATAGTATTACTAGGAGTAGGACCTAGTTCCATGTGCATCACTGACAACTGCATAACACACACTTGCATACAGCCAATCATAAGATTGTGAAATTCTCTCAAGCCAAGGTGTGGGAGTGGCATGGTGCAGAGCGGTTAGCCAACTAGAATGTGTGAAACTGGTTTATTGATTTTTTTTTTACGTTTAATAAATTTATCGTCTCTCTATATAAACGTCTTTCTTTCGCCGGTTAAGTTTAGGCATTCTTTCGGAGTTGGTTAAGGTTAGGGTTAAGTTTAGGCATTCTTTCGGAGTTGGTTAAGGTTAGAGTTTGACTTAGAGCATGGCAATATTTCTTTCGCCGGTTAAGTTTAGGCATTCTTTCGGAGTTGGTTAACACTTTCTATGCCACTCACTGCCACCCCGAACGCTGAATGCCACTCACGAGATTTCTCGGATTTTTTGATTTATTTTTTTGATTTTCATAAACTAGACATCAGCGGCCATCTTGCTACCACATTTCTGAACGTCTAGACATGCAACTTCGCTCGAATCCGCTAGGTGGCAGTATAGCCCTATGTTGTAACATGTATAATGTTATCAGTCAGTCTACCTGCATTATTATAAGGATGATAGATCTCTGCTGTGATTGGTCGATAGTAAAGATCATGACCTGCCCACCTGATATTTAACCTGAGCACACCTGAGCATTGATAGTAGTATTGATAGTATTTCTAGTAGTAGTAGTGATTGATAATATATTTTCTTCATTTTGTAATACTTATTTTCTTTTGTGGTACCAGGTAATATTAGTTGCACAGTACTGTAGCGAGTACAGCGCTTTTAGATAAGTGCTTAGTCCGTGTTTTAGTAACACTAGTTAGTAGATTTTTATAGCCGTTTTTATAGTCCATAGTTGAGCGTAGGTATTCACAATGCCGAGAATGAGGAAGTCTAGGAGGGGCAAACTCCCGGACCGATACGTGCAGACCACACTGCCGTTCGCCCAGGCCCCGGTAGCACCAGCTGCCGCTGGCCCAAGCCGTGAACCTCCGCCGCAGGTGAGGCCTCCGGCACAGATCAGTTCTCCGGCCGTGGCGACTGCCGCCGGCCCTCCGGTACCGATCAGTTCTCCGGTCGTGGCCGCTGCCGCCGGCCCTCCGGTACCGATCAGTTCTCCGGTCGTGGCCGCTGCCGCCGGCCCTCCGGTACCGATCAGTTCTCCGATCGTGGCCGCTGCCGCCGGCCCTCCGGTACCGATCAGTTCTCCGGTCGTGGCCGTTGCCGCCGGCCCTCCGACCCCGATCGATTCGCCGCCCCCGGTCAGGGCCACAAGGAAGCGGGTTGCAAAGACCCATCATGTATCGCCGCCGTCGTCGCACAGCTCGGACGAGTCTGAGGTCGACATTGATGTGGACGATCTTGACGAGTGGACGCCAGGTAATTTCAATCCAATAAATGGTCAATTCAAGGCCTGTGTAACGCGAATATATGCATGTGTTTATTGAATCCATGTACGTGATGTATCTCGTATGATCGAATGTTTGTAGATACATTGCAAGCTAATATATTCATGTGTAGCGTATGCATATTATCAGCGACTGTGGGTCTTTGAAAAGTGCTATACAAAATCAATGAATTATTATTATTGTGTCGCTATATTGCGTCTGTAACGCGGGGTATATACACAGTAACGCGAATATATGCATGTGTTTAATCAATGTAATGTAAAGCGAAATGCACGTGATGTATGACCTAGTTACTCTATGATTGAAAGTTTGTATATGACCATTGATGCTGAAACGCAACTAACTGATTCATTATATATATCTTTATAGGCAGAGAGGACAGAGAGGACGACAGAGAGGACGAACACATGCAAGAACGCGATGGGGTATGGCCGTACAATCGTCGCTTGGGTATGGATTGTTTAATTCATTTTGATTAGATTGTTAGAACATTTTGTGAACGCATATAGCCACGTGTGATTTATACCCCGTGAAATGGGGGGTTGGTTGTATCTTTGATGTTTGGTTACTGCATGTTGGTTGTGTGGCGTCAATGTGCATGTGGTTATGGTGTACATATCAGCATAGCAATTATACAATATAGAAAGAGCAAATAACGACAACAACATGTTTATGATTTATGCAAAGTGCAAGAGAGAGACTGAGAGAGAGAGATAGGAGATGATATGAGAGAAGAGGAGAGACACACACGCGTGCGTGTGTCTTTCCTCTCCTCTCCTATCTCTCTGTCTGTCTGTCTGTCTCTCTCTCTCTCTGAGTGGGGGTTGTGTCAATATAGCCAGGTGTGAGTATTCCCCCTCCCCCCCATCCCCCCTTATAGCAATGTTTTGATGTGTAAATCACCTTGATCCTCTCCTCCTCATCTACTCTCTCTCTCTCTCTCTCTCTCTCTCTCTCTCTCTCTCTCTCTCTCTCTCTCTCTCTCTCTCTCTCTCTCTCTATCTCTTTCTCTCTCTCTCTGTCTCTCTCTCTCTCATATCATCAGAGAGAGAGAGAGAGAGAGACAGAGAGAGAGATAGAGAGAGAGACAGAGAGAGAGAGAGATACAGAGAGAGAGAGAGAGATAGGAGAGGAGATGATATGAGGGGAGAGGAGAGGAGAGGAGATGAGAGGCGAGGAGAGACACACACGCGTGTGTGTGTGTCTCTCCTCTCCTCTCATATCATCTCCTCTCCTATCTCTCTCTCTCTCTGTATCGCTCTCTCTCTCTGTCTCTCTCTCTCTATCTCTCTCTCTCTGAGAGAGAGAGAGAGATAGGAGATGATATGAGAGGAGAGGAGAGACACACACGCGTGTGTGTGCGTGTGTGTCTCTCCTCTCCTTTCCTCTCCTCTCATCGCATCTCCTCTCCTCTCCTCTCATATCATCTCCTCTCCTATCTCTCTCTCTCCATCTCCATCTCTCTAAATGGTGTGTGTGTCCTCTCCTCTCTCTCTCTCTAAAAAATCTGACTTACTGTTTTTTATTGCAGATTCTGACACATACTCTGTGGAGGAAGGGGCGAGAGACGACATGGAGTCCGACAATGACTCCGATATCGACGTTGCTATGCGGACTGCAAGGAGACCATGCACATCTCCGATAGGTATGTATAGTGTATATATCTCGCTCTCTCTCTATCTCTCTCTCTCTCATGCATTGTGACAAAGCTGACGTTCCTTGTTATTTCAGCGAGAGGCCCGAAAGGCCCAGCTGCTGAGGCAGAGACGGATGACGATGAAGACAATCTCCACGCTGAGCATTCACTCACACAAGTTTCTAAATATGTATTATATGAATGTGTCTACAGTATGTGCATTGTATTATACCAGTTAGTTATTGTAATCTCATAATTTACAGGCTAAGGTCGAGGCCGTGGCAGAGGCCGGGGCAGAGGCCGTAAAAGCACAGCTGGTGGGAGCCATGATGAGTGGATCAAAGATAATTTTGTGCCAACCAAAATTACCTTTGATGCAGAGCCAGGACCACTACAAGATGCGGCCACCATCACATCCACCAAACCCCTTGCCTTTCTGCGGCTGTTCCTCACCGACGAACTCATAGGTGGCATTGTACATCAAACAAACTTGTACGCCGAACAAACAATGGCCATCGTTGATCCCAACAGGGTGAGTAACAGGCTACGCAAGTGGACGCCTGTCACCATTGCGGAGTTGTGGAAGTTTCTAGGAATACTATTCCTAACGGGGATCAGTCAGAAGCCAGCACTCTATATGTACTGGTCAACTCTAAAATATTTCCATTGCGCCTATTTCTCCAAAACAATGTCACGCAATAGATACCAGGTCATTTGGAGGTTCCTACATTTTAGCAACAATGAGACGGCAGACAAGGGTGATAAAATGTACAAAGTACGCCCGGTCCTTGACTACCTTGTCAACCGATTCCAGGAGCTATTTCAGCCAGACAAGAATATTAGCATAGACGAGGGGATGCTGGCCTGGCGTGGCAAACTAACATTTCGAGTATTCAGCCCCCTGAAGCCCACCAAATATGCGATCAGGTCATATGTGCTCTGTGATTCTCGCACTGGTTACTGCTTTTCACTGCGGCCATTTTGTGGGGACTATGCACCCCTCAAGGACATGGTCGTTGGGCTCCTAGGACGTTTGGCAGGCCAGGGATATTGTTTGTTTATGGATAATTTTTACAACAGTGTGTCCCTGTCTGACATACTCCTACAGTTGAGGACCCACATCTGCGGTACCTTGAGGATGCACAGGGGAGAACCGGCGCAGATAAAGCGTGTAACCAATGTTGAGCTGTTGGTGGGCGAGACCATGGCCCTGCACAACAAACGGGTCATGGTTCTCGCCTGGAGAGACAAGCGGATTGTCAAAATGATCAGCAGCTTTCACCAGGGCACTCTAATGGAAACACGCGTCTGGCAGAAGGGTTCAAAGGAGCAGGTAACGGTCATGAAGCCAGACTGCGTGCTTTCATATAATTTGTCCATGAACGGGGTCGACAAATTAGATCAACATATCGCGTACTATCCGTTCATTAGGAAGACTGCAAAGTGGACCAAGAAGTTCGTAGTCTATTTGATTCAAATAGCCATGGCCAATGCCTATGTTCTGTACAGAGCCAGACAGCCAACAGGACCGCACAAGACACTTATGCAGTTCCAAATACAAATAATCACTGACTTGTGTGATGAGGCAGATGCAGCAGATTTAGCTCAGACAGTGGCCAGTGCCGCACGTGAGGCAGAGGCAGGTGCCGCAGGTGGGGGGGGGGGGGTGGGGGGTGTGAGGTGGGAGGGATCTTCCAGGGCCCAAAAGACAGATCCGCACTGCAGGTTGGATGGCCAGCTAAGAATGCATATTATGGAGTACCCACCCACCCCAAAGAAGAAGCATACCACGAGAGAGTGCCGTGTCTGTAAGAAAAAAGGCATTAGGCGGGAAACCAGATCATACTGCTCAAAGTGTGGAGTCCCCCTACATCAAGAGTGTTTCACACCCTACCACACAAAGAGAGATTATGCTAGCTGAGCATTATCGCTAGCATAAGCTCTCTTTGTGTGCTAAGAGTGGAAACACTCTCCATGAAATATATATATATGGATGGGTGCGTACTTCCCCGTAGTATGTGTTATGATATATGAGTGTATACATTTAGTCATTTAGCTGACGCTTTTATCCAAAGTGACTTACAGGTTCTGTACGACAAGTCATCAGGACGGGCACAACTCTATCAGCTGAGTAACAATGTGTCTGAGGCGGCCAGACGATGCAGAGCGTAGGGGTATTGAGGGTGTGTAGTATATTGTATAGTGTCTTGTAAATAGTGTAAGTATTTCACAATATAGGTATTACTGGTTGTACAGAACAAAGGTGTTGGCACACATTTCGCTGAGTATATTTGACTCAAACTGAGTACATTTTACTCAAACTGTACTGGTCAACTCTAAAATGTTTCCATTGCACCCATTTCTCCAACACAATGTCACGCAATAGATACCAGATCATTTGGAGGTTCCTACATTTTAGCAACAACGAGACGGCAGACAAGGCTGATAAACTGTACAAAGTACGCCCGGTCCTAGATTACCTTGTCAACCGATTCCAGGAGCTATTTCAGCCAGACCGGAATATTAACATAGACTGAGTCCATTTGGGCTCAAATGGACTCAGTTTGAGTAAAATTTACTCTGCGAAATTTACTGTGCACATGGATATATTTGAAACACTATTCTTGGTCCACTTTCAGAGTAGCAATGTTGGTCTATCTTGTCAATGCCGTTCATCAGTGTCCTGGTGTTAGCTGCTGATCATTTTCACAGAGTTTCACAGAGTACATGTGGCTCACTTTACTAACTAACACACTTTACATGTACATATGTGTTCTGATGCACAAACATAATGGTTATCTGCCATTTTGTCAGGTCAACACTAAACATACTTTACATGTACATATGTGCATCGGCCATTTTGCCAGGTCGAAAATGAATGTACTTGAATATATGAACACATGGTGCACACAAGCTAAGCTAATCGTGCATGCATGGTGGTTACACATTGTATGTTGTTTTTGCTACTTTATATATGTCCAGGTCAAAACAATGCACTTTACATGTTGTACCAAATAGTGCTTTACCTGAAGTGAACACATATTTTCCACTTCAAGTGGCAAGTGTTATATACAGTTCATTATTATGCAATGCTTTTTTATAGCATGTGAATGCACTTTACATGGTGTACCAAAATGGTGCTTTTATCTGAAGTGAATACATCTTTTACACTTCAAGTGTCAAGTGTTTATAGTGTGCCGAGTATGGGTTGAACACATGGTCTTTACATGTACATATGTGTTCTGATGCACAAACATAATGGTTATCTGCCATTTTGTCAGGTCAACACTAAACATACTTTACATGCACATATGTGCATCGGCCATTTTGCCAGGTCGAAAATGAATCTACTTGAATATATGAACACATGGTGCACACAAGCTAAGCTAATCGTGCATGCATGGTGGTTACACATTGTATGTTGTTTTTGCTACTTTATATATGTCCAGGTCAAAACAATGCACTGTACATGTTGTACCAAATAGTGCCTTACCTGAAGTGAACACATATTGTCCACTTCAAGTGGCAAGTGTTATACACAGTTCATTATGCTTTTTTTTATAGCATGTGAATGCACTTTACATGTGTGCTGATGCACACACCCAATGGTGCTTCATCTGAAGTGAAGATATATATATGTCCACTTCATACAGAAGACATTAGTATGCAATGATTTTTTATAGCATGTGTGAACACATGGTGCACACAAGCTAATGGTTAAATATTTTATGTCGTTTTTGCTAATTTATATATTTTCGGGTCAAAATGAATGCACTTTACATGGTGTACCCAATGGTGAATAAATCTTGTACACTTCAAGTGTCAAGTGTGTATATACAGAACATTATTATGCAATGTTTTTTTTACAACATGTGTGCCGAGTATCTGTTGAACACATGGGGCACTTGCTAATGCAATTACTACTTATCTGAAGTAGACATTTCTTCCACTCCATCAAGTGTCAAGTGTTTATTATATACATAATACATTATAATGCAATGATTTTTATAACTTGTGTGTCTTAGATTATAATATACAGAATACATTATAATGCAATGCAAAAATAAGATAAGATATTCCTTTATTGATCCCCTTGGGAAAAATTCAGGCATCATAGCAGCATGGGAAGGGGGGGTTTACATGTGTCAGAATACCTGTGGACGACTATACCATGATATGCAGGTAAATTCATCACAAACAGCTGTGAACATATTAGTATGCTGAGATATGTATACAGTAATTGTGTGAAATTGAAGCTATATATATATACATTATTATAAAAATGCATATAGGCATACAACGTGATCGATAAAAATATCCCTATATATACTATATGCATTGCATTTCATGAATGATAAACACCACTAAGTGGTGTGGTGTACAGTGTGTGACATTATGCACTTGGAATAATTTATATGCAATCATGATGTCTCCCCCCCCCCCCCCCCCCAATTTATGGAATGTGAAGCGTATGCAGTTTTGCTAAATTGCTGCTTTTTCTATAGATATTTTGATTTCCCTTGAAAATGTCTATATGTAATATTAGTATGCTGAGAGATGTATACAGTAATTGTGTGAAATTGAAGCGATATATATATACATTAGTATAAAAATACATATGGCATACAACGTAATCTATATAAAAATATCCCTATATACTATATGCATTGCATTTCATGAATGATAAACACCACTAAGTGGTGTGGTGTACAGTGTGCGACGTTATGCACTTGGAATAATTTATATGCAATCATGATGTCCGCCCCCCCCCCCCAATTTATGGAATGTGAAGCGTATGCAGTTTTGCTAAATTGCTGCTTTTTCTATAGATATTTTGATTTACCTTGAAAATGTCTATATGTGATATTAGTATGCCGAGAGATGTATACAGTAATTGTGTGAAATTGAAGCGATATATATACATTATTATAAAAATGCATATAGGCATACAACGTGATCGATACAAATATCTCTATATAATATATGCATTGCATTTCATGAATGATAAACAACACTAAGTGGTGTGTGTACAGTGTATGACATTATTGCACTTGGAATAATGTGTTTCAGACGAGGAAATATGATTTGCGCTCCTGCAGAAAAACCCTCATAACTCCGCTTCCAGGAAATCCGCCTCGATTTCGGCCAATGTTTACCTTTTTTGGCGTGGAATTGTGAACGAACGACGGCATGGATCAACAAACGGCTTTTGGCGTATTGTACATCAACTAGCATGTTGTCAAATGAGCCCAACCATTTCCACATAGCTAAAATATATAATATAGAAATCGATCCGCGGAAATCATGAGTTTTCGCTAAATCAGCCCCTTAAGAGCGTGGCATACTGGGGTGTTTAACGGCTCCCCCTGGTGGCGCTCAAAGTGTTAAGGTTAGGGTTAAGTTTAGGCATTCTTTCGGAGTTGGTTAAGGTTAGGGTTAAGTTTAGGCATTCTTTCGGAGTTGGTTAAGGTTAGAGTTTGTCGCAGAGCATGGCAATAGAATGCAGCCTATTTCCGCACTGCCGCGGTCACATGGGCGTCGTGGCCAATCAGAGAAACGCTGAACGCAAGTTGGTTGCCTTAAGTATTGACGCGAACAGCCCAGGACATCTGTGGTTGTGAGCTTCCCTCCATCCAGGATATATACAACGGACAAAGCCTGCAGGATTATTTAAGACCCCAGCCACAAACTGTTTCTGAATGTGATAGTTAGGTCCATAAATATTTGGACATTGACACAATTTTGTCTCTGTACACCACCACAATGGACTTGAAATTAAACAATCAAGATGTGCTTTAAGTACAGACTTTCAGCTTTACTTTGAGAGTATTACATCCAAATCAGGTGAACAGTGTAGGAATAACAAGTTTCTACATGGGCACACCCTATTTTAAAAAGGGACCAAAAATAAACAATCCATAAATAAAATGGTAATGTATTTATATATTTTTAAAATATATTTATATATATTGTATTACTGTATGATTCATACGGTTCTTCATCTGTAAGATTCATACAGTTCTTCATCTGTATGATTCTTACCTCCCTGCTTTTAATTTAATTCTGCCTGTCTATCCGTCTGTTTCTCTCAACAACTGAGGCAGTGGTCTAGTTGGCCCAATACACCAAGGAAACCATAAAAGAAGGAAGAGTCATTACGTCAGAACACCAGCGGTCTATGCTCTGCTTGGTGCCAGTTCTATTGAAGCCCGTTTTAAAATACAATACATACCAACCAATACATCAAACATTAGCTAGTTAACAATGCAATAAATTGCAGATGATTCTGACATCCGAGGTAATGACTGGTCATAAATGAGGAGATGGCGATAGCATTTAATGTTAAGTTTTCACTAGGGCTGCAACGATTAGTCGACATAATCGACGACGTCGATCATAAAAACTCGTCAACGCCCAATTTTTGCGTTGATGCGTTGTATTAAAAAATACAAATAAAAATATATATATATATTTTTTTTTATAATTTTTTTTTTTGCACTACCTATCTTTGTGAAAGTGGCTTCTCAGCTCTGGTCCAGCTGAAGACAAAGCAGAGGAACAGATTGGACATTGAGCATGACCTCAGAGTTGCTTTGTCTACCATCACCCCAGACTTTGAGACTCTTGTCAGGAGCAAACAACATCCCCAGTTATCCCATTAGTTCCCTGGGATGTTAAGCTAAGAAGTCTGCTAAGAAGGATATATTATTTATTATTATTATTATTTTATTTCATTGTGTTTTTAGCCCTAGTTGCACTTTTGTCGCAACTCCAGTTATCCCATTAGTTCCCCCAAACTTACTGTCGGTCTGTTATGTTAAGCTAAGAAGTCTGCCAAGAGCCCGGAAAAGGAGCCGCGCCCACAGGAAGCAGAGATGGAGGGTGTGACAGAAATAATCGTTAGATTAGTCGACTAATTGAAAAAATAATCGACAGATCAGCGTTTCCGTTAGCCGGTAATTACCGGTATTTGACCGGCAAAATCTGTTGAAGTCCGACATATTTAATCTCTCCGGTCTTAATGTCCGGTGAAAATAATTCCCCGAGTCTAAGCACAATTTGATTATTTGAATTGTATTAAAATAGGCTAAAATTAAATAGCCTATGCGATGAACGAAACAATCATTACATTTGTTTCATCGTTGCTTCACCAAGCAGGTATAATAATGTTGTCAGCGAGAGCTTAGTGCTGGGTTTTGCGAGTGCATGTGTAGCTGCAGAGCCGGAGCAGCAGCGGCCATTACAGCGGCCATTGCAGTACTCCAATTCAGCCATTGGCAATTCAATGTTGGGTGGGGGGCGCTGCTGTGCGGTCCCCAGATAGAGCCAGAAAAGAGCCAATAACAGCTGAATCTGCTGCTCTGCATCGACATACTCTCGCAAATAAGTCGTTGGGAGGTGGAGAGAGAGAGTCGTCACGCAAACCCACGATAATGTTGCCGTCTCTCTCTGCCAAATTTCTCAGTTCTTCGCTTGATATAATTAATACAAATGTCCAATATAACGGAATTCGTTAGCTCATAAAAATGTGATTATAACAGACTGCTGTTTATTATTGTCGGGCGACTGCCCACAGACACCTATTTGATTTAAAGTCGGCAGCAGCATGGAGTCTCGGGACTTATTTTATTTGGAATATAATGGCTTTATACGCAAAAGTAGCCTAGTTTTAAGTAAAAATATTATAAATCTACATGCCTTGATGATTTCATTCTTTTGTTTTGTTGTCATTCTTTTGCCTATCAATTGTTTTTAAGCTCAATAAACTCTGACCGGAATTTCTCTCATTTGACCGGTAGATTGAAATCTACCGGACACTGAGGCCGGCAACAATTTTTTCTAACGGAAACCCTGCGACAGATTAGTCGACTACTAGGGGTGGGAATCGCCAGAGATCTCGCGATACGATACTATCGCGATACTCTATATATCGCGAATATTGCGATATTTTTTTTTTTCATTTTTTATTTTTTTTTTACTGCAAAGTAAAACTGTCAACATGTTTTATCTAATAAAATAAAGTTGTCTGTTCATCTCACTTCAATCATTTTTATTGCAGAACATGGTATTTTCTCAATCAGACAGATGTAAACACTGTAATCTGTGTTGCATGTACCTGACAAACTGAACTGTTTGTATTACAGTCATATTCCAACTTAACTGAATGCACATGTGTGTGTGGACTACTGTACTATTACAGGTATTGAAATGAACAATGCAACTTCCTTATACAAAATGTATTTTTTTAAATGAATAATTAAATATCGATACTTGGCGTCCCTGTATCGATACAGTATCGCCACGCAAAGTATCGCGATACTACTACGTATCGATTAACCCCCCCCCACCCCTATCGACTACCAAAATAATCGTTAGTTGCAGCCCTAGTTTTCACACTTGGCAACACCAATGTGCGTTCACGCGCTACACAGTGACGTAATGAGCCTTCCTTCTTTTATAATTTCCTTCCAATAAACAAGGAAGTCAGACCACTGTCCTGCACCAGTAGCTGTAGCAGTGTGTGTGTGTGTGTGCGTGCGTGTGTGTGTGTGTATTGGCGTGTGATAAAAAGGAGACACAGAGACTGATCAAAGCACAGATATCTTCTAAAGGCCTGGAAGCCCCATGATTGACAGACAGACTGGTTGGTTGGCTGAGTGGGTAGCTGGCTAGTGGACCTCAGAGAATGGCTTTCAAACACTATATGGGGCCCAAAGTTGGGTTGCGGGGAGATGAAACTAGGTCCTTATTCTGGAGAAATTGTTGTGACAAGTTATAAGCTGTTATGTTGCTAAAGCCTTCCCACATAACTCAGGGTTCCCACAGACATTGCTAAATGAAATTCAAGGACTTTTAAGTACTTTTCCAAGCACTATTTTTCATTTTCAAGGATGTCACTCGAAGAATACAATTTACTTTTAAATGCTGTTTTTTTAAACATCTTCTTGGCCTGCTTGCCAGCTAGAGCATCACACGCGAAGAAATGAGGAAAAGCAGTTGGAGCGTGCAAGACAGCGACTCGTCAGATTTTTTTTTTCAATGCGAATGGTTGATTTGAATTTCAAGGACTTTTTAAGCACCTTGTTAAAAAATTGGCTGTTTTCAATTAATGCCAGGCCTTTTAATCAAGCACTTTAAGCACTTCAAGGACCTTGTGCGGACCCTGATAACTATATGGTAGAATGACTTCTCCCCTATTTTCATGACCCATCAACTACTGCCACCCACCATACCATCTGTCTAACTGACTAACTGGAAAGTCAAGGTGTTTTTTCTAGGAGAACTTTTCTGCCATAGAGGATGTTTGTACGAGATGTAACAGAGAAAACATCTATATATAATGTGATATAATAGCGAAATATATCAGAAGATAATAATAATAAAAAAAGATGCATGATAACATTATCAAAAATGACTTTGTCAGACATTTTAAAGGCAGAGTGATCATTCAAGAACGTACATTGGAGGTAATGGTGTTGTAATATTGAATTTTTTTTAATGTATTTCTTTTTCTTTACACTGTCTGAGTGTGTTTGTTTGTATATTGTTCTGAAAAATATATATTTTTAAAAGAACGTACATTAGAGTAGGAATTACTTTTCTATCAACTTGTGTTCTATGCTGAACTTTTCACATGGGCATTTGTTGAGACTATTAAAGGATGGGCAAAACTCACAAAATTGCTATTCAATAGTCACTGGGAACAATTCAAACCGAATAGTCGAAAGAAAACACTTGAACGTGCTGTATCCAACCAACTCACTGATTATCTCTTACAGAATGACCTCCTGACCTATACCCTAATCAGTCAGGCTTCAGGACTGGTCACTCCACAGAAACGGCCCTCATTGCGGTTACAGAGGCACTTCACTTAGCAAAAGCGAAAGGCCTCTCCTCTGTCCTGATTCTCCTAGACCCGCCTGCAGCCTTCGACACAGTCAACCATCAGATCCTCCTCGTGTCCCTCACAGGAAAGGAGTGGCTGGCTCTGCGCTGACATCATACCTCAATGACCGCTCCTACCAAGTGTCATGGAGAGGGACCCTGTCTGCCACCCGCCCCCTGCGGACGGGTGTCCCCAGGGCTCGGTCCCCCTTCTCTTCTCCCTCTACACTAAATCTCTGGGTAACATTATCACGTCTCATCCTTCTCGTATCATTGCTATGCCGATGATACTCAACTCTTCCTCTCCTTCCCTCCCTCAGATATCCCTCACGTCTCTGAGCGGATCTCTGCCTGTCTGTCTGACATTTCAGCCTGGATGACTACTAGCCACCTCAAACTCAACCTAAGCAAAACAGAATTGCTTCACCTGCCGACCAAATCCTCCCCCCTGACCGACCTTTCCATCAGTTGAGAATGCAACTGTGACCGCGTCCCCGACCGCTAAGAACCTTGGTGTTGTCCTTGACGACCAGTTGAACTTCTCCGCTCACATCGCGACAACCAGAACCTGCAGATTCCTCCTGAGCAACGTCAGAAGGATCCGCCCCTTCCTGACAAAAGAAGCCACCCAACTCCTCATCATCTCCCGCCTTGACTACTGCAATGCACTGCTTGCTGGCCTTCCGACCACTGCCATCAAGCCTCTTCAACTCATTCAGAACGCAGCGGCCCGCCTGATCTCAAACCTACCGAAGTCAGCCCATGTCACCCCACTTCTCAGAGACCTGCACTGGCTCCCCATTGCCGCACTAATCCGCTTCAAGGCCCTCGACCTGGCATATTCGTGCGGCGAAGGGAGAGTGTAGCATGGCTGATGGATGAGTGTAGGAGAGGTGGGTGAGTGTAGCATGGCTGATGGATGAGTGGAGGAGAGGTGGGTGAGTGTAGCATGACTGAGGGATGAGCTCCTGGGGTCGCTCAGGGAGGCAGGCCCCATGCTAGTTGGCATAGCCGACAAAGTAGGGCTGACCTTCGAAGCTTTTTTTGGCAATCGAAGCTTCGGGGCCGAGCTTCGATTTTAATTCGAAGCTTTGAAGAAAAAGAAAAAAATGATAATAAATTTTTTTTTTTTTATCTTATGTTGTGGGACTTGTACAGCACTTTCGTAAACGTTGTTGTTTTTAAATGTGCTCTATAAATAAAGTGGGTTGGATTAATTAATTAAGTAGCCCCTTTCGTGACTGTGACGCATCCAACAAGGTTTCACTCGGCTGTGTGATTTAATTCAAGGTGGATCGCTGTTGTCGTTTGAACAACTTCAGATTTCATGGGAACTACCAATCCCCCAAATCAAGAATGTTTAAGATGAATGAAGTAAGATTTTGATTATTTGAAATATGGCCTGTGTAGACTAAACTATGCACAGAATTATGTCAGTCTACATCTACAAGGTCCGGATTCTACATGGTCCGGCAATGTAGACCTTGTAGACTCCACTACAGACCAATTATCAGTTAATGTTCATGCATTTTTAAGAAGGGCAACTTCCACAAAAAAACAAAGAACTCACCAAAACATCTCAGTAGCACCTTATCTAAATGTTATATTTCATATATGGAGATTCATATTTATTTATGTATTGCATGCATTTCTACATTTTATTTCCTATTTTGTTTATTCATCCCAGTATCTTTCTTTCTTATGTGTGGAATTCTACAAGGCGTGCGCACACACACACACACACACACACACACACACACACACACACACACACACACACACACACACATTTAGTCATTTAGCTGACGCTTTTATCCAAAGCGACTTACAAGTTCTGTATGACAAGACAGCAAGAAGGGTACAACTCTATCAGCTGAGTAACAATGTTCATCAAAGTGTTGCGTGTTACAGTGTATGTTGTGAAGGGCCAGATTAAACCGAATATATATATTTATTTATATATATATATTTAATTGTATTTGTATATTCTCTAATATTCCTTGATATCCCTTG
Organism: Notolepis coatsorum; assembly: GCF_963971535.1. Taxonomy (NCBI): domain Eukaryota; kingdom Metazoa; phylum Chordata; class Actinopteri; order Aulopiformes; family Paralepididae; genus Notolepis; species Notolepis coatsorum. Next base: position 18,654,943 of record NC_140169.1, read on the forward strand.
TATATTCCTTGTACAATATGCATTGAATATCCATTCTAGCCTACTGAACATCCCATAATAGTCTCCATTCTACTATTGGTCGAGACCTTGGTGCCAGGCTGCCATACCCCCCAGACCCAGTTCAAACGTACCGCTCAACATGTACGAACAAGTCCTAGTTCCGCGTAGGAATCTGGCTACCGCACCACTAACGGTACTATTTGTTCATAGTGCGTATATATACTGCGCTACTAAAGTAGGACTCCCTTTTTAGTCCAGTTTCTTACCCTCCAATAGAGTGACAGACGTAAAGCCTCCCCGCGACGCCACGTGTGGGAGTAAGGCCAAGTTCGGCCTACCATCGGTATTGAGACATCGTGTATATTAATATTTGAATAGTCATATTTGGCACTATATCGTCGAGTTGGACGTAGTCTATTAAGCTAATAATAGTCTGTTAATATATAGTGCTTCGTGCGGTGAGAATACTATCGTAGTCAGTACCCCATCGTTTCGGGCAGAGAACTGGCTGCTTATCCAGGGTGGCTGACCCCATGTGAGACTGCATCCGAGGAGCCCCAGAGCCGACGAGCGAGTGGACCTGTATACCGGATTATTCTACCGACGACAGCCCGCCTTCCCAGGCACGGATTATGCTTTGTATACAGTGATTATTCCATGGATAAAGACTGCCGTGTGTTGGAACCCCCCCCCCCTGGAGAGGACGCAAGGTGAGGAGACGCTCTGCAAGACGAGGTCGCTTCACGTCTCTCCCCCGTGGACCGAGCTGCACAACTGTGGGTTCACCCAGGATACCCTTGGCCGGACGAGGCAGCCAGACTCTACCCCCCCCCCCTCCTACTCCTGTTGTCTTACAAGCGACCGGATTACCCCCCTTAGTGTATCCAGTCTTATAATCATTAAAGTATCATTGCTGTTATTCCTTAACTATTCCAGGTCGTATATTTACCGCCTGCGCCACCAGAGATTGGACATTCTCTATTGATATACCAACGAATACTCTTTGCCATAAAAGTGCATACTATTTCAATTCATAAATGTAATTAAGTGATTAAGTGCTTGCTCTACACACCATTGCTGTGTAGTAATAAACGCATACTTCGACTTCGTACATTTGTGTTGGATCCGTTTCATCTACGTGACAGTGTTCATCATAATATATTTATGCCGAGTACTGGGTGGCCGAATATAAAGTACAAAGGTAGTGGTAGTAAGTATCATATCTAGTAATACAGTCAGGGAATTGTACCCCTCAGTTACAGTGTAGGTTAGTTTATTAGGACAAGTGCATGACAGTAAGGTTAGTCACGGTTAGATTTTTTTTTCTTTTTTATCATTTCAGATAATGGTTGAAGAAGTGAGTCTTTAGTCGAAAGATTGGACGGGATTCGGCTGTCCCAACTGGGATGGGTAGTTCTCACACACACACACACACACACACACACACAAATCGAAGTAAAAATAAAAATAAAATTTGATTTTTTTTTTTTTTTAATGTTCGAAGCTTGTGCCATCGAACGAAGCTTCGAAGTATTTAAGACAGCCCTACGACAAAGTATCCCGAACCCCTACAGTGGGACCGAAAGAGCACACAAAGACCTCATTGTGTGTGTGTGTGTTCTGATGCTAACAGGTTTGTAGTCTTTCTGCCTGGAAGGAAAGTTGCACACACACCACACCACACACAGCCTGTTTCAGCTGCTGAGGTCAGGCAGACGCCTGCAAATCCCAGCTACTAGGACAGAGCGGCTTAGGCTCAGCTTCTTCCCCCAGGCCATCAGAGCCATGAACAATGAACATTGAGTGCTCAGAACATTGAACTGTCCACACACAAGCACACATGAACACACACACGACACGCACACTGTGCACGCTCACACACGAGCAGCCACTTAACACTTTAACATGAGCGGGCACACACTCATGTCGCACACACGCACACTTATGGCCAAAGGAAAGGACACTTTAAATTAGAATAACAGGAACAGTGTATTGCACTACCAAAGCTAACTAGCATGTCACACATGCGCTGTAAATAACTATGTACAGATACCGAGATGTCACTCCATGTTACCTGCTACCTGTTACTGCACAATGTTGTTTCTTCTTTTGATTCTATTATATGTACCACTGTATTGCACATCGTTGCGGGCAAGACCACCCGCATTTCATTGTATACCTGTATGCCGTGACAATTAAAACTCTTGACTTGACTTGACTTGACACACACCACTCATGCGGCAACCGCTAAAACAATCACTTTAAACAAAATGTCACTTTAAAAAATAGAATCTTTAGAATCACTTAAAAAAAAGGAGGTACTGTATAGTTTAGATACATTAAGAGTTAACATTGTAAATTGTATATTGCATAGTAGTGTATATAAGAACCAGTTTCTCAGGAACCTAGCATGTCTTTTTTTTACCATGCATATCTTCTGTCTTATCTATTTTATTTTTTCTATGCCTATTTTATACCATTTTATTATTGTATTTTGCACAATCAATGCGGGCATGACCACCCGCATTTCACTGTATGCCCTGGTATGTATGTGACCAATAAACCTCTTGATTCTTGATTCCTGATTCTGCTCAGCCCGTCTTTCTGCCACTCAATCCACCTACTATATAAAACATTAAACCTTTGGAGTGAACCCTGTGACCCCGATGTTTACAATACACAAACATTGTGTGTTGACATTACAATGTAATTGTTGGCAGTAGTCAATCAGGTATAATTATAAATCAAATATTATTGCAGTAATTTTAATTATAGAAATGTTTCAAGGGACCCCATTTTCATATCAGGGGACATGACATGGCCCTGAAGGTCATGACCCTAAGGTTAGGAATGCCTGATTTACCCATAGCACTACATATTCTGCACAGTCAACTACCTCCTTATACAACTAGAAGAGTGCACTCAGTAGAGTGCACACCTCTGCCAAGGGCTGACAACCTCCCCAGTTTACTTTTACATGCAACATTTTACTGGGTAGATGCAGTGTTTCCCACAGGATTTTCAGAGACTATGGGGGGTGAACCTGCGACCCTCTAGGGGGGTCCGGGGGCATGCCCCCCCTGAACCTTTTTTTGTGTGTACATTTTAAAGTTAAATGCATCAATCTGGGGGAGCTCCAGTAGCTCACCGCATATCTCGGCGCTATTTCTGCGTCGGGGAAAACCGTGCTCGTCACGGATCTGGGGGACACGAGTTCGATTCCCGGACCCGCCGTCATTTCTCAGAATGTCTTCCCCTGCTCTACATCCCGTTTCAACCTGTTTCTGTCGGTCATACTTGACCAGAAAAGCGATAAACGCTAAAAAAATTAAGTAAAAAAAAAAAAAAAAATGCATCAATCTGGTGCACTTTGAGAGCAAAATAAAGAGGCTAGATCTATGAACTTTGTGCTCACAAAAACACAAAATCGACTAGACTAGTGCTTCCCAATCCTCTCCTAGAAACACCCCAGCCATTCAATGTATTTGTTAAATTCCACCACCAGCACACCTGATTCAACTACAGATGGAGCCATTCGTTTTCCTAACCATTTTGCCGCGACGAGCGCACAGTGATCTCACGTCATTGGAATTCATTAGGAAACCAGGCTGCTGTTCTGTTTTATGCCGCCAGGAGGCGCAAAGTCGACGGGCGGCGGTCTGTTGACTTCCTCATCACTGTGCCTTTGTGTTGATACTGTAACTGGCGAGCCACTGTCAACGTTGGGACGGCGCGAGACAGAGAGACTTGTTTATTGTGAATTGAAAATACGCCGGTAAAGTGGGGAGGGAGACTTGTTCATTCAAGTAAGCTATAATACAGTATATAATATGGCCACCAGACATATTCTCTCTGCAGTGGCGGCCGGTGGGTGCTTCGCCACTAGGGGCGCTATACCAAACATTTTGCATGTACATGTACAGTACCACGCAACAGACTCATGGCAAGACGTGAGCGATTCGACTCACGCTCACGGCAATGAATAGGCTCTTATGAACGAGTCGCTCAGCTGTTACTACAACAACACACAACCAGTCAAATAAAGTATAGTCTAGACTCTAATTCACAACTTGAAACACAATATATAAATAGAAAAGTTAGAAACAAAACTCGCCCCGTCTCCAAACACAGGCAGATCTCTCCCTCTCTCCTTCTCTCTCTCACACACAGCGCGACGTGGAATCGATTCGTTACACAATCAGACCTATTATATACCAAGAATAACTTCAGTATGAGTACAGGGCTGTACACATATTTTGCATATTGTTAAACGAGCCAAGGCTAGCTATTAAACTATCGATATGAATCGAAAATCTGGGACCCTGATGTAAACAAGACAAACGTCTTTCTCTGGTCTGCATCCCCTTAACAATTGTGTGTATTGAGCCGTACTGTATTGTACCCATTCTGCAATCTGTTAATAAAGTTCTCATTCATTCATTCATTCAAACATAGACGATATTGAACAAGCCATAATCCACGTATTTTCAATCCGAGAGAGCTGCAGTAGTTAAATCAATGAGCCATCGACACAGTCAGTGTGGTAACGTTATTATTGCAGCCAAGATTGATACACGGCTGGCTAGGCAGTTGGTAGTCATAGTCTTGTGTTATAAAATAAATAAACAATCAGCAATGTCTCGCTTCATGAATGGCCAGCAGTAGCCTAAGAGTACTGCTCCTAAAAAAAACTATTTACAAACGTTAACCACAGAGAGAGAGAGAGAGAGAGAGAGAGAGAGAGAGAGAGAGAGAGAGAGAGAGAGACTCACTGTTTAGTTGACACGTCCAGGGCTTGCCTTGATAAAGTGTATAATCCACTGTTGATGTACAGTATTCCAGACCACTGTCCACTGTGTCCAGACTGCATCCGCCATATAGCTTGTTAGCCAAGTGTTAGCAGTTGGTCACACAACACAAGTACTTCATTCCTTTGTCCATTTCCGAATTCAAACTACCTGCCGTTCTATCGCCATGCTCTAAGACAAACTCTAACCTTAACCAACTTTGAAAGAGTGCCTAAGCTTAACAGTCTAAAGAACTTGCAGTCACGGCACGCTCAGCTGCATGCATCTCACAACAACACAAATCTCTACCACCAACGGAGGACCAACCTAGGAATAACCTAGAATTGGAACATTAGAAATTGGATTCGGCCAATCAGAGATCGTCTGTGAAATTCTGCTACGGAAAAAAATACTGGCGTCGGCCAATCAGAGAGCGTCTCCGCGAAATGCGGCTACAGAAATTCTTGACGCTACTGGCTAGACCGCTTCAAATCGCGCCCGGATTCCAACATAAGTCATATTTCAACGCACAACGCGTTATGCACTGATTGGCTGTGACGGATACAGCGATCAAACTGTGACGCACACTCAGAGCGCTATCGTGTCTAGCCCGGGTCGAGAAATACAAAAAAAAAAAAAACGTGATGTCACTTCCTGCTCAGGAAAACGAGTGTTTTTTTATTTGAGATAATAACGTTATATTGTGCATTGGAAATACAAACACTTAAAATGAGTAAATATTATTCATTTTAAACATGTTTATATTATTTATAGGGCTATAAAACAAAAAACAAAAAGATACTTTTTCTTGTTCTACTCTCATATAACTAGGCAGGGCCTGAAGGGGGCGCGGCGCCCTTGCGCCCCTAGTGGCAGAGCCGCCACTGTCTCTCTGTGAAATTGCATTTTTCCGTCGCGCAAAAAGCTGTTTTCTTTTACTTTAAAAAAATGGTCACTTCCGCCTCAGTACTCAGCTTTGAATGAAAATACGTTGCTAAGCTAGCGAACATATTTGCATTCCTTATTCATTTCAGTAACGTTATGTTTTCAAAGAATTAAGGACATGTCAACAACAGGGTGGATCTGAAATGCAACTATGTCTGAATTATGCATTGAAACTCGAGAGACAGTAAATAAACTAACTAATAAAACGTTCAAAACTATGTTCCAACTTGTGTATTGTTTTCATAAAAGTCGACTAAGATTGTACTCTTGTATTTTGCACTGTATGTCACAGGTGAGCTTGCTAGCCATTAGATTGTTAACATGATATTACTGTTTGATCTCGCCGCCACGCAATCACATGGTTCACGTAGCTCCCATAGTTCCAATTTGTTTTTGCACTCAGCGCTGTCGACTTGATTTGAGCGGGACAGAACGGTAGAACTACTACTGTTACAGCAATTTTTGGTACTTATTAACACAATGTGCATTGATCACTGTTGCGTTATATCATTTACATGTCAGCTACTTTAATATTTACATTATATTACTTTATATCACTAGGCGATGACGGCAATTTCGAACGTTACTATGCTAGCTACTGATGACTATTCTTTTTAGAGCTGGGCCGTTAACGGCGTTAACGTGCTGCGAGACTAGTATCGCACGATAATATAATTGACGCCGTTAATCTTTTTCTCAACGTTGGGTCTGTATTGTCCTTAAATACTTGCCGTAGTTCCCAGCTGTGGTACCAGGAAGTGATTGCACTACCGGAGCTGTAGTCAGAATAATGTGTTAAACTAAAGTAGTGGTCCGGTAATCATTGTTATACAGGTGAGGTTAAGAAGTCCTCAGGATATAACACAATTCGGCGATGAGGACGTCTGAATCTACGCAATGCAAGAAAGAAGAAGTCCGTTGCGAGCTTTGTTTACATTATTAACGTTAGCGAGTTAGCATGTTAGCTCACGTTGATACGGGCGGCACTTGGGAAACATCTACAAGAGGAGGAAATCCACTTTACACACTAAAGGAAGGATCGACTGGACTATCGTGAGTGTTTACAACAGAAATGGCTTGGGTTATTGGAAATATTGGACCGTTTGATGACAATGTAGCCCCTTTCGTGACTGTGATGCACGGAGTGAATCCACAGTCACTTGCTCCTCAATAGGAAACCAACTTAGATTTACCATGAAGGACTGGTTCTGGCCGAGCCATTCGTTATACAAGAATCACAGAGACGTTTCAAAGGGTGATCACAGCGCATGCGCACCATCCCGTATCTCTGTCTGAAACCCTTGTGCAACTGTGAGTACCTTTGTAATTTCTCTGTGATACTTTAATTTTTTTTGAGCCATTTTAATCTAGATTAATTCCAGGATTGCAGGTAGATTAATCTAGATTAAAAAATGTAATCTATTCCCAGCTCTAATTCTTTTACATTAGCCATATCACGGCAGTTGTTAAACACTCAAGCATAATTTTATTAATCAGCCCACATTACAGTTATATGTTGACAACACTTTATATTCAATATATATAATAGCATTTCAGGGGAGTGGCAGAGATTAGTCCGTTTTTCTGTTGTCTGTGGACTGTCCCATAACTTAGGATAAATTACGAAAAATATTAATGCATAGGCTAACGTTACATACTGTAACATTTACAGTATGTATGCATTCATATTTTTCTTGTGCTTCTATGGTCATAAATACACACATCTTAATGCTATCTATAAGACATTCATACATGCACAAAGTGAATATGGAAATGCAGTGAATATCATACGTCAAGCTGTTATTACTCTGCATTTCTTAGCATTTACATTTCATACTGTAACCATTGATGTATTATAAAAGCTCTTATAATACATCCATGACTAACTTAAACGCTGTTCACACTGTATATATCTTAGCGTATTCATACTACTCTTTTCATACTGTTCATTCTGTTAATAATGTTCATACTGGGGTGCTCCAGTAGCACACCATGTTACCGCGCTGCGTCGCAGGACTCCGTGCTGCGTCACGGATCTGGTTGACTCAGAGTTCGATTCCCGGACTCGCCGTCATTTGCCGAATGTCTCCCCCTGCTCTCTCTCCCGTTTCACCCTACAACTGTCGGTCATGCTTGACCAGAAAAGCGATAAACGCTAAAAAATAAAGTTTAAAAAAAATAAAAAATAATGTTCATACTGTATATCTTAGCACATTCATACCTACCTTTACCGTTTATTCTATTTATAGATCATACATAATATGCAAGTAAAGTTACACTGCACTGCACTTTACCGCTTCTTTTGCACTTCTGGTTCAATGCTAAACTGGATTAAATGTCTTTCGTTGTTTCAGTACTTGTAGTCTGTGCAAATGACAATACAGTTGAATCTAATCTAAATATCAATCATGTCAGATACTACTCAATTAAGCCAAGAAAGAAGTTTGGTCAACAGTACAAAATATACAAGGCAACCAATTGCATTCCACACATTTATTTTTATTATAGGCCTATAATATGTCCAGGTAGAGGGTAAAGGTCCAGTCTTCCACTCCCGTTGTTCGTAGTGCTAGATTCGGGCCTTGCGGTCACGACTGCTGCTCACACACCTCAGACTGGACACGCACGCGCACACACACGTCATTATAGTGGTTGAAATATATTACAAATATTATCCTAGAAAACAAAACAGGGAGATAGCGAGTTAAGGAGTTGCTCATGCACTCTACAACAACACACAACTTGTATCTCTTCTCCATCTAACATTTCCATTCCACAGCATGCAAGCGTCCTGCTTCAATAGGTGTATCATTTGTGTATGTTAAAACTATTTGATTTGAATCTTTGAGGGTTTTGAGTTCACCCACCAGTTTCAGAAAATGCTGTGGGAAACTTGGTATTGTAGTATAAATATTTTGCTTGCTTAAGGTGAGACACGCCAGGTGAATAGGCAAATATATATATTGTTTTATTTTGAGATTGTTATATTTTGCTTCCTAAACATGTCTTCCATGAAACTAGTGACAATCCTGATTTATGGGATGATAAAAAGACATAGACACAATCCCTTCTGGACAAAGTTCACTGCGTTATGTGTTAACATAATGAAACATTTTTTTTTTATCTGGCAGCATCCAATGTTGGTATTTATACCCTAACGTTATATGCAAATTAGTGCATATTTAATTAGGTAACGCTTATTTTGCATATATAAACATAAGATCTCAGAAAACTTGCAATCCATTTTTTCTTAGTTGTTATACACATAACAAACTGGGTAAAGTTTCATAGTGATATCTATTCAAATATTTGTTTTGCCTATTCACCTGGCATGTCTCGCCTTAATCATAACATCTAACTTTTATAGATCAACGTCTTACCATGGTCGGCTGTGCAGCATTCGGGTGCACCAATCGGTCAGAGAAAGGGATCCATATGTATGGGTTCCCAAAGGACACAGACAGGAGAAGAAAATGGTTGGCCAAAGTCAGCAGAAGCAACCTGACCATCACAAGAAATTACAATAATAGAAAACTGTGTGCGGTAAGTTATGTTTCTACTCCACATTTGGACATTTCACTTGTGGATTAAGGTTCAATTTATTTTACTGTAATATGTACATGGCTACAATGAAATTGTGATTAGCAATTATGGGGTAAAGTCTGGAATTATTCTGCAGGCACATTTTGAGGGAGACCAGTTCACAGCAAACAGAAAAGGCCATCTTAAATTGAAGGCTGATCCAACACTAGTTGTGCATCGCCCAAAACCCAAGAGGAGGAAGGGTCCCACTGTGAGAACCCCCCAAAAACCTCCAGCACATATTCATACAGTGGCCAGTGACCACAGATATTGTGCCCCAAATTAACTTTGGTATGAATAAACGTGAAGTTATAATTTATATAATATTTCTAATTTCAATGACTAGCCTACACACCCTCACTGACAATGCCATGTCATCATTTCAGATATTGAGGCAGGAAGTGAGTGAAGGAAAAATGAGGGAAGAGAGGGCAACGAAGGTGAAGACTGTGAGGAGATTGAGAGGGCCATACCAGGAGCCAATGAGCAGCGTCCAAGTGAACCAGGAGCCAGTGAGAAAGACCTGAGGGTTGAGTTAGAAAGAAAAATACATCAGTTAGAGGCAGTCCTAAAAAGACAAAAAAGAATGAATGTGGTCCTACGGGGGAAAAAAATTTGTCATGGAAAAGAAATTAGCTGGAATTTTTTCAAAAGATCAGATAAAAGTGATTGGTATGAAGAGCAAGAGGGGCATGAGATGGGGAAATGACATCATTAAAAAGGCCATAAAAATCCGTTTTGCCACAGGCTCAACAGGCTACAGGTTGCTCAGGAGTTGGAGATTCCTCTCCTCGACATCAGAACCCTGCAAAGGAGACTGCAGCATATAAAGATGGAACCAGGAGTATTAGGGGAGGTGTTTGACATACTGAAGCTGAAGGTAGATGGCCTGACAGAGATGGCGAGGGAGTGTGTGCAGACTCTGGATGAGATCACACCCAGCGGGGAGCTGCACCTGGGGACAGGGAAACTTTATGGGGATGTGACGTTACCCGGCCACACAGGAGAGGCAACACATGCGTGTGTTTTTATGTTGGCAGGGACCACGACACGCTGGAAACAAGTAGTGGCTTACCACTACAGTGGCAATTCCACTAATGGAGCAATTTATAAACCTATCATTCTGGACATTATTGACAGAGCAGCTTCCATAGGGCTACATGTAATTAATGTCACCACCGACATGGGCAGCCCTAATCTGGCAATGTGGAAGGCCTTTGGAGTGAACCAAAACAAAACGTCTGCCCCACATCCAGCAAGACCAGACAGGAGGCTATATTTCATGCCAGATGTCCCACATAAATCAAATCAAATCAAATTTCACATCTGGTGAAGAACCTGAAGAGTGCCCTGGTCCGTGGACAGATGTTTACAATTCCACCACATACGGTGGAGAAGGAGAACCTCTCATCCAATGAGGTTTCAATTGGTCCATTGAACGATTTGGTGAATTTTCAAGAGGGGTTGGTATTGAAAATTGCTCCAAACCTCTCACGTAAAACCCTTCAGCCCAGTCATTTCGACAAGATGAAGGTGGGCCCTGCGTTGAATGTCTTCAGCAAGGCAACAAGTGCCGGCCTGAAACTCATTGTGGAGCGGGAACAACAACCCCCCCTCTTACCAGACAACAGCATGGTTCCTGGAGCAGGTGGACCATTGGTTTGACCTCATGTCCTCTCGCCACCCAGTAATGGCACTGAGTAGGCACAAGATGGAGGAATACCAAAAGACCATCAAGTTCCTCCAGGACACGGTCCAATGGGCTGAAGATTAGACAACCGGCTAGATGGAAGCCTGTGCAAACAGGGATTGTGATGGCAACATCAACAATACCATCGATCCAAGAAGACATGCTGGCCCAGGGACACTCGTTTGTGATGACCAGCAGGTTTACCCAAGACTGTCTTGAAAATCTATTCAGCTGCATAAGACAGAGGAATCCAGTCCCAACTCCAGTGGAGTTTCACCAGGCACTGAAATCAATATCAGTTGGGCAGTTTCTTGCAACAGTCAAATCAGGAAGCTATCAGGAGGATGACAACAGCCTTTTAGCAGACTTCCTGGATGCAAAGGAGACATTTCCCAGTCCTGGTCTCAGAATAGAAGAATTGATGGAGCGCAGCCCTGCACCTGACCCCACAAAAACCGAGACCTGTGCTCTCTACCATCTTACGGGCTACATTGTGAAGAAAGTGATCAGTTATTCCAACATTTGTGCTGAATGCCAAAATGCAATTAAGCACAATGATGAGAGTTCTGAAGGAGAGCACAGTATTTTACTGAAGCTGAAGGAATTCAAACCAGGTGCACTTTGTCGGCCGTCACAAGAGGCCTTTGTTCTAGTCCGGCAAATGAAGCTCCCAAATGCGATGGATTTGCTGGAGAGAGGCTAAGCTGTTGACAGCAGACTACCCTCATGCCATGATGTACAAAAGAAAATAACCAACAGATACATCAGGCTGAGGTTGAGAATCGCAGCAAAGCACATCCGGGCTGAAAGAAAAACAGTGCTGTCTGACGATGGGCATCTTGGAAGTAAAAGCCAGACGGGCAAAGAAGGACCAGCAAAGCCAAGCAACATCTAGGCCTACAACAAGCAGGCTCCCAACAAACACCTTGATCGTTGCCATGGACGTGTTTGGTCTGACCGTTGCTCCTACAAATGTCCCACCACCTAGCGTGGCTCTCCATCGCCCCACCAGCCTCTCCATCGCTCCACCAGCCTCTCCATCGCCCCACCAGCCTCTCCATCGCTCCACTAGCCTCTCCATCCCTCCACTAGCCTCTCCATCGCTTCTACACAAATGGTAAGTCAATATATACATTTAATAAGAATTCAATCATTTGTTAAAATTATTTCAGACAATAACGTTCCACCTTATTTAATATTACAGGCTCTCCATTACCCAACCAGCTCCAGCACTCCACCTTTTTTTAAGCCCCACTTAACAGCTTCATCGTCGCTCCATGGCTTACAGGAATGGCAAGCTCCACCAGGCTCTCCATCACTCCACTAGCCTCTCCATCCTTCCACTAGCCTCTCCATCGCTCCACCAGTCTCTACATCGCTCCACCAGTCTCTCCATCCTATGGCATTGTTTGCAATCACCATTGCACAAATGGCTTCCTCTTGTTGCAGAGAAAAAAGGGGCCCTCTTCCACCTCTGCAAGGTTGTCTTGCAATCCTATGTGGTGCAGAGTACAATTACAGTAATGTACAGTAAACATGAGATATACATGCTTCACAGTAACCCATATTATTGTAGTGTACAATAACAGTGCTTCCCACTTCCCAAATGCTGCAGTACAGTACCATACTATAAATATGGCAAATCTTTACTGTAACACTACAATACAGTAAATCTGCTGCAGTAAAGCTGTAAGTCTAAATGTAAAATGTAAACAAGTTCTTGTCCCACTGTAAGCTTCATGTATGACACAATAGTATAGTTTAGATACATTAAGAGTTAACATTGTAAATTGTATAGAAGTGTATATAGGAACCAGTTTCTCAGGAACCTAGCATGTCTTTTTTTTTACCATGCAGATCTTGTGTCTTATCTATTAAATTTTTTTCTATGCCTATTTTATTATTGTATTTTGCACAATCAATGCGGGCATGGCCACCCGCATTTCACTGTATACCCTGGTATGTAGTATGTGACAAATAAAACTATTGATTCTTGATTGTAATCAGATGTACTAATACGAATATGATCGAAACTACGTGTTGCTCACTTGAACAATAAATCTAATAAACGAAGATAAACTAACGAACACCAATAACGGCAAATAATTTGGTAAATGTAACGTTAGGCCAACGTCAGTATGGTAACGTTAGCTAACTGCATTTAGAACCTAACAAGCTATTAACTTATGATAAACATTAACTAAAGCTTGCTACATAAAATACCACTATTGACTAAATCCATGAGTGGTCTGCTAAAATGTAAAAAAAAATGCAGTAAGTAAGTAAAGTAAAGTAAACTTACCAGCGAGCGAGTGTCCCGGGCCCCTCGGAAACAATGAAAATGAATGGCGTTCAGCTGGAAGCTTTCTGAGCTTGGAACTACGTACCGCCCATGAGGCGCTTTACTTCCGCATTCCACGATAACAATGAAAGCCTATGAGAGTGTCACAACTCTCTTATTACATGGCTCTGGTACAAACTAGCTCTAGCTTGAAATATTGTTTACAAATTATATTCTGTTACATAGTATGTTGAACTGCAATTTGTAAACGTAAAGGGCTGGAACCTGAAAAGTATAATGGTGTGTATTATTATATTTACATGGGTACTGAAACTACACTACCTTAATGGTGCTTGCAAGATGTGATTTATGCAAAGATTGATTTAACAGACTTTAATCTGATAAATAAAAGTCACTACTCGTAAACTATGCCTGACCTCTTTCTGTCGTTTGTACATTAAGCCTTTATTATACTTTTATGACATTAATATGCGACTTATGCAAAGATTGGTTTAACAGACACTCTGGCTTGTTTGTATTTCTTTAAACCAATCACAATCGTCCCGGGCAGCACTAAGCCATAGGATGCAGCGACGGTGCCTTTGCAAAATAGTGTTGCAGATATAGCGGAAGGGGTGGAGAACTCCGACATGGCATGCTTATACCCACAGTCTACATCCTGTGAGTCAGACTATCATGAATGTATCTCTACTACATCATAGTAATCCATAGTATATATGGCCGGTCAGGGTGTTTTCTTCTCAAGGCATGATTTAATTTATAGTTTATTTATACATGATAACTTCCTGGATTCTCTGAGTGCCTTTTACATACATGCCAGAGTGTCTTGTCAGGATAGGTAGACTTGAATGAAAAGCCTAATCTGATGTCATCTTGAAAATGTCTTCAGTAGTAGAACCTTTGAACCTTCCTGTGTCTCTGATCACAATCAACTGTTGTCGAGGGCTTTGACAATTAAAGGATCCATAGTTTTGAGTTTAAGGCAAAGAAAACAAACATGCATAGCCTGATGATGAAAACAAGCTGATAAGACAACTGAAATATACCTTGTGTTGCACTGTTGAGTAGATTTCAGTTGTCTTCTTCAGTCAGCGTGTACAGACAGGAGCTTGACCCCTTTGACTTTGCATTGGTTTGTGGTTTCTGTTCAAGTATGAGGAGATGCATGGATTGGGTTCCATCCTAGAGGCTAATCTTTCATGTGACAAAATGGCATCCAATGTAATAAAAAAAGTCAACCAACGAACTCGATTCTTGTACCGGATCTCCTCTCTGGTAAACAAGAATACCCTGAAGACTCTGGCAGGAGAACTCATTCAAAGGTACTACGACTATGCTTGCACCTCATGGTACCAAATAGGGCTGGGCGATAAAACGATAACGATAACTATCGCAATAAATTATTTCCTCGAAATAAACATGAAACGTGGTCGCAAAGTTTCGATATATCGATTTTCCAAGCTTGGCTCCGTTCAGCCTCGGCTCAGCACACTCACTAACAACAACCAACGTTACGTGATGACGTGTTTACGCACAACAGCTAACAACCAATCAGTGAAGGAGATGGCCGAGAGCGAAATAGACCCGGAAGGAGGTAGGACTCACTCAACAACAAGGCTTGCTAGGCTAATTAGCTTGCACGGCGATGTTTTATATATTTACGTGCCGAGTATGTGTGTGGCGTGAATTCTGAGGCCACGTTTATAGTAGTGGGGGTATACAGTGGACGTCGTTTCAATATATTGTGGCGGAAGAGAGTATTTTAGTGTCATATTTAGCACATTGTGTCATGGAATACACCGCTTAGATACTACAGGCTTGCTAGGCTAATTAGCTTGCACGGCGATGTTTTATATATTTACGTGCCGAGTATGTGTGTGTTTTGAATTCTGAGGCCACGTTTATAGTAGTGTGGGGTATACAGTTCGTTTCAATATATTGTGGCGGAAGAGAGTATTTTAGTGTCATATTTATTGTCATGAGATACTCCGCTTGTCGGCTAACTACTAACGTGCGCGGACTGATGACGACATCAACTCGACTTGAGACATTCGCAGCAGCATAAGAAGTTAATTAAACTTGATGGACATTATATCGACGATAATTATCGATATCGAATTATATGAAAATAATTGTATAATTTTATCGCGATAACGTTTTTGGTCATATCGCCCAGCCCTAGTACCAAAGCACCTCAAAGGCGCTAAAAACAAAATTACAAACATCTCAAAACAAACTGGTCAGACTACTGCTTGACCTTACTCCTAGAACCCACCTCACCCCTGCCCACTTTGACAACCTAGGATGTAGAGTAGACGCTAGTTAGCTTAGCCTGTTCAGCAGCTAACATTAGCCCATCGCTTGCAGCAATTATATTGCATGTCATTGATCTACTGGTCGATCACGGCCGACTGGTTGGGCACCACTGGTCTAATAGAAATAAATGCATTCGAACAAGAAACCAATGTATAGACATAGCAATGGCAAAACAAATTGCCAGGCCTAATGCGAGCCAGGGAAGTGTTGTGCTTTGTAACGTGACTTCATGTTTTCATCCACTGAGCTGTGAGGCTCCACATGCTTGTTTGGTTGAGGTCTGAACTCACAAATTGCCCATAAATATCGTTTTTGTGGGTATTGTCCAGTTGTTGCTGTGTGTTTTTATCTGCCCAAAATTCAAGCAAGCATGAAAGCATTACAGTAACGACGTTGTGTGCGTCACGCTCCCCGCTCCCACTGGCGCGCACCCGAGACCACCTATTTCAGTTGTCCAGCTTTGGAGCGAATCAGCGCCCCCGGGGACGGGGGGGAGCGTTCTCACTCAGACACACCCTTTTCTGGTGCGATCCGGCGCTGATTCGACCCCGAATGGTGAGTGAGAAAAGGCCCTAAAACTGCTCAGTACATCTCTGGAGCAGCCTTCCCCTCACTACAGGACATTTACTCTACCAGGGCCACCAGGAGAGCACACAACATAATTAAGGACAGCACACACGCGCCTCTACATTTCGTAGCCGCATTTCTGCAGACCCCTCTCTGATTGGTTGAACTCCATTTCTGCAGACCCCTCTCTGATTGGTTGAGCGTGCGCATGCGCACGAGCCGCGACAAGCTCCTCCAGAAACTCCGGAGGAAACTCCGTTAAGCTCCAGAGAGAGAGGCTGAAAACCCACAGTTCTTGCCCGACGGATGGGAGCGAATCCCGGATCCGAGGTTTCTGATGACTACCCCCAAAACATGGAGGTCGCGAACGCAATTTATACGCATGGAAGTATTGATTACGCCATAACGAATCATTAAAAAAATAAACCGTTAACTGGAATATGTTGTGTGTGCCTTTCTGAATATGATTTGGGAGGGTTATAATAGAAGAAAGACAGTGTAAACAATATAACGTTATGTGAATAAACTGGCGAAATAACCGCGAAATAACATAACGTTATGTTATATAATGTTACAATGTACAGTTTCTAACAGCTGGCTGTGTTGTGAAATGTGCATAACGTTATGAATAAACCGCGAAGTCACGGGAAATAAATAACGTTATACGCGAATACATCTGCCTTTTACCGTGTGACGAGCTAAACCAATCAGAGAGGGGCTTCGCTCACATGACGCTCAACCAATCATAGAGGGGCTTCGCTCAACCAATCAGAGAGGGGTCTGCAGAAATGGAGTTCAACCAATCAGAGAGGGGTCTGCAGAAATGCGGCTACGAAATGTAGAGACGCGGGAACACAGACTCTTCAACCTCCTGCCATCAGGCAGGCGATATAGGAGTCTGAAAGCCAGAACTACGAGACTGACAAACAGTTTCTACCCACAGGCCATCAAGCTTGAATGCCTAGCCCCCCCCCCCCCCCCCCCCACACACACCTTCTCGGCAGACACTGACCTGATTACTGCTGTGAACACACTGTCACAACCTTCCCCCCCGAACTATGAATCACTAAAGACACTTTTAACTGCTGCTGTGACCCACTGTCACCTCCATTCACATGTAAATACTGATCGGAACGTGCAATGTAACTCACTGTGCCTTGTATATATATTTTATATCTATTTTACCTTATTTTATAGCACTCGCTTGCATTTAAATATGTTTAAGTTAAGTATTGTGTGATTTTGTGTGAAGGGTGGACTAGCAAAGTAAGATTTTCATTGTATGGCAAACTGTCTGTTTAACTGTGCATATGACAATAAACAATCTTGAATGTTGAATCTTGAATACAGAGCTTTGTTGATTTCTGTTTTCCAGCTGGCACTCACATCTCTCTCCATTGTCTTTCTCTCCCACGTACACCTATGTACCCCTCTCCTTTGTGGTTTCTCAGGGGGGGTCCTCCGTCTCTGTGCCAAACCAATGCCCGCCGGCCCTACTGACCACTGCCCCAAAGAGAGGAAGCTGAGCCCGGCTGACCCCAGCTGATTCCACTGCTCCAGAGAAGCATATGCCAGTACCAGCCTGCTCCACTCTGCAGCTGGACACGACCTACGAGCTATGGGCTACAGCTAGGACCATCAGACACTGCCCAACAGCTGACCACAGCTGGCCTACTGCTCGAACTAGGAGGCAGAGAGCTGTCCAGCTTGCTCCACTCTGTTACTACCAGCTAATACCAGTGCTAACAGCTTGCCCGTCACTGGCCGAAGATAAAGAACTAAGAGACAGTTCAATCCTAACTGCGATTCACCAGCAGGCTTTTAACCGAACCTCATTCATCGGAGGAAAAGACAGTTAGCCTGTTTCAGTTGTGAAACGAACCAGGGACAATGCGAAAGAAGACAGAGGGAACCATCAGACTGGATCGGCCCGGGGGTGTTGGATGGCGGAGAGGGGAGGACCTACCTGAGATTCAACAAATGAGGCAAGTTAAAACACACGCTACAGATGTGCATTTCATTGTTTGTGTGATTATGTTTAATTCTTGTTTCCTTGTTTTATTATTCTCAGAGCTTTGGCTCTCAAAGTCAAGTGTTTCCTTTTGTTTTGTTTGTTTTGTCTGCTCTACGCTTAGATGAGCATGCAGCCAAGATGCTATCTCATAAAGATTTATTAATATTAGTCCTTTCAACCTAAATTTGGTTCAACCAGGATGTGCTGTCTAATTGTTAAGCAAACCTTCAAACCTTTTTAAAGGTGCAGTAGGTGATATTTTTTTTGTATTTTATTTTTTTATTATTTTTTTAAACAAACACATAAACAAACATGACAACACACGATAAGATATACAAGCATTAGTTGACAGTGCACATCCAATAAAATCACATTTTAGTTAATTGTCTTATATAGGATATACCCTTAATACCTGTTTTCTAAAAACCATATGCTCCAGCTCGTACCCCCCCCCCCCCCTCCCGGACCCCCCATTGGATAATCCATCCATTTTCCCTCGCTCCTAACCAGACATTACCATTATATGCTAGTTTTTATTTTCTCCACCACTTCTAACCACAATGTCATTTTGGATTCATTGAGACCCAAAATTCTTGCTGTAGATATTTCTTGATAGATCACATCGAGATATGTAATAATCCAGACCTTTCGGCACATTTTTTCCGGTTGGAACCATAGTGATGCTATCAGCTTTTTAGCCACTGTGATACCCGATAAAACCAATCTCTTTAGCTGTGGATGTACTGCACACTCAAAAACATCATTCAGCAGTAATATAGAGGGGTGTACAGGTATATTCCAGGTTAAGAGATTTGATAATTGCTGGGTCACCTCTTTCCAGAATATCTTAACTGGTGGGCAGTCCCAGTACATGTGCATAAATGTCCCCTCGTCCCCATTTGTACATAAGGAGCATTTGAAGTCTTGTATACGACCCATTTTTTTTCAGTCTTATAGGAGTCAAGTATGTCCTGTGAATATAGTTAAGATTGATTTGTTGATGGTCCGGGTTCCTTGATGTGAGTCGAACATTTGCCCAGGCTTCTTGCCAATCAAAATCACTTTCCAGGTCTGGTATATCCCTCCTCCAGACGGAGTCTAGGTGGAGGGTTTCATATGAGGACGTTAGTAATTGATGATAAAAATCTGAAACAAAACCTCTTGATGTCTCTCTTTCATAGAAGAATTTGTGGTATCTGTGGTGTTCAATTGGTTTCGTTAATGGAACACCTTGAGTCTTCAAACATAACAATAACTGTATGTAAAAAAGATGTGTGGACTTGGTGAGATTAAATTTTTTCCGTATTTCTTCATAACTACAAAAACCCTGTTTGTTAAAAACATCCCCTAATGAGTGTATGCCTTGCTTTTCCCATATAGGGAATCTTATAGGTCGTTTTCCAATCAAGAGTGCATTGTTATTGAATAAGGGAGTATGATTGTGCCATTTATGTGGGTTAGGATATGTTTCACGCCATATCCGGATCGCATGAGTAATTATGGGGCCAAATTTCCGTTCGCAATGCTTGATTGATAGTTTAGTGTATGCTATGTCCTTCAGTCTATGTGGGGCTACTATGTTTTCTTCTAATTTTCTCCAGGATACTAATGCTTGGGGATCAAACCATGTTGTCAATGGTCTTAATGTGTACGCCTTAAAATAGTGGAAAAAATCTGGAAATGCCATGCCACCGTCTGCTTTATTTCTCTGTGCGGTGGATCTTTTTATACGTGGTGGTTTGTTATTCCAAATAAATTTGTATGTGGAGGAGTGTAATTTTTTCCAGTAACCCTCTGGAGGAGGTAACGGTAGCATTGAGCTGAAGAAGTTGATTCTAGGTAGTACGTCCATCTTAACTATTGATATCCGTGCCTGTACTGAGTTTTTAAGTTTTGCCCACCTATCAAGGTCGTCTTTGATTTTGTTTTGAATTTTTGTGTAATTGTGCTTCACCGTTTGTCTTATGGTGGGGAATATTTCCACTCCCAAACATCTAAAATGTTTTACCATAGGTATCTCTCCTGGGAGGGTTATATCTTTTTTTGCAGGGGCGTTAAGTGGAAGGAAAGCCGACTTCGGCCAATTTATCTTGAATCCCGATAAATCTCCAAAGTTCTCAATCAACTTGAGCAGAAGAGGCAGTGTGGTGTTGGGGTTTTGCATGAACAGCATTACGTTGTCCGCATATAAACTAATTTTATGTTGTGTGCCCTTGATTACGATTGGTTCTATGGATTGGGATTGTCTTATATATTGTGCTAAAGGTTCTAATGATAGATCGAATAGTCCGGGACTAAGAGGGCAACCCTGTCTAGCTGAGCGTGATACCGGAAAGATTCCGGAGGTGATTATACCTGTTGTAATCATGGCCGATGGGTCTTTGTATACTACTTTAATCATATCAATGAAACCTTTACCTAACCCCATCTTCTCTAATACTGCCCATAGATACGACCATTCCAGCCTGTCAAAAGCTTTCATTGCATCCAGGGACAGCATCGCCTTAGGTATGGTGTCGTCCTTGTTGGCATCTAGTATGTGCAGTATTCGTCTTATGTTATCAGTGATCAGGCGGCCTCTTATGAAGCCAGTTTGGTCCGGATGAACTAAAGACGTCATATGCTTTTGTAATCTGATGGCTAATACCTTAGAGTACAGTTTGATATCGGTTCCGAGGAGGCTTAAGGGTCTGTAACTACCGCACTCGGTGGGCTCTTTGTCTTTTTTGAGAAGGACTGTTATGAGTGCAATATTGTCGTTCTTATGGAAGTTCCCCTCCTTGACTGAGTATAAGATCATATTTAGTAATAAGGGTCCAATTATGTCCCAACAAGAGAGGTACATTTCTGGTGGGATACCGTCTCTTACAGGAGCCTTACCACTTTGCATTTCGGATATGGCCTTCTTGAGTTCCTCTAGTGTGATCGGTGTTTCTAACTGTTTAGCGTCATCCTCTGAAAGTTTAGGGAGAATAATTTGATTAAGATATGTGTCCATTTTGTTTTGATCGAAGGTCGTTTCTGATTTATATAAGTTGGAGTAGAATTCTTTGAATGTCACGTTTATTTTTTCAGGGTCTGTTTCAAGTACTTGTTGTGCTCTAATGGTAGTTATATCTGCAAATTTTGCATTAATTCTTAATCGCATGGCTAATAGGTGACTAGGTTTAGAACCTTGAGAGTACTGCTGTTGTCTTGTGCTACGTATTTGTATTTCCGATTGTTGTCTGTATATGGCATTGATCTATTTTTTTAGTACCTTAACTTGATTTTCTAGTTGAGTTGAGTTGTTGTATTGTAAAGAATTAAATAATGTTGAGTAAAGCGTTTCCAGTTCAGCCAGTTTTGTGCATCGATTCTTGCGCATTTTGGAGGAAAAGCTATCAGTGAAATCCTTGATTGTTCCCTTTACCGACATCCATATTATTCTGGGGTCTTGCACAGAGTTTGCATTCTCCCGTAGGAATACTGTAAGAGCTTCTTTGAGTTGTGTAATGAATTCCTTGTTATTAAGCAGCATCGAGTTAAATCGCCATCTTGGGGCTCGGGAAGATAGTATACCAAATGTTCCTTTTAGGAGTAAATAACAATGATCTGATAATGCATTGGGTATCATTTCCACTTCATAGTTATCAAATAGTCTCGGGGATGCAAAGACATAATCTATTCTGGATAATGTGTTATGTCTCGCAGATCGACAAGAGTACTTTCGGGTCGTGGGATTAAGTGATCGCCATAAGTCATTTACACCTGTAATCTTCGACCAATCCTTTAATGCATTAGATGAATTCTTTTGTTCGCTGGAAAAGGCGAGGTAAGATTTGTCCATCCTTGGATTCCAAATGGCATTAAAATCTGCAACCTATTATAAATGAGTAATCGGGAAGGTCTAACATTGCTTTGGTTAGTGTAGTGAAGAAACCCACTTTGTATAAATTTGGGGCGTATACCGCTACCAACGCTATTTTCCTGTTCTTGTGTACAATCTTAGCTATAGTTATCCGACCATCTACATCAGACCATACTCCCTTTAATTCAATATTCAACTTACGTCTAACGACTATGGCTACACCCCGAGTTCTCGTACCAAAAGAAGAGTGACTAATATTATGATATGTGTTGTCCGCTAACGTATCTATGTCTTTCTCTAGAATGTGCCTTTCGCTTAGCAGAGCAACGTCCACCTGTTCTTTTTTCATCAGTGTGAGCACGCTTTTGCGTTTGTGTTGGTTATTTATTCCCCCAGTGTTCCAGATCATTATATTCAAACTAGCCATAATCTATACATGTTGTTGTGTAGTTGTTGGTAATGCTTCTGGAGTGCGAGGCAACAATAGATATACATCCAACTAGTGAGGTCCCGTTGAGAGCCGAGCTTAAAAACATACATATATACAAATAAAAATCCCCTTTCCCCCCCTCCCACCGAGAGTCGTACAGGATTGTGTCCCATAGACACATCCTACACGTATGACTCCCTCCCTTAGGCCACCGGATTACCCAAATTGAGCTTTGTAATCCTACTATTCCTATGCTAATTGCCATATGATCTAAAACTTTCATTCTAATTCAATAGAATGTCGCTTTTGGTCTTGCGCCTTCCCATTAATGTACTAACAATAGTGTGAAAAATGAAAAATATACCTTCATTGATATATTCATTTGAACCTTCTACTAATTTATGTAGGAAACATCAGAAAAAAAGGAAAAGGGTGTAGATAAACACTAACACCTTAAAATGAAAAAAAATAACAATGAAAGATAAAAATAAAAAAAGGAGTGAGAACTAAAATAAAACTCAGAGAAAAACAGAGAAAATAAAATTGAGTAAAGAGAAAAAAAGAGAAAAACAGAGACTTTTAGAGCTACATTGTGCAAATCTCTAAATCAGTGGAGTAATTATTTAAAATATTAGAATAACCTTGTTGTGCTTATACATTTAGATGTGGCTAATGTCTTTTTTTTTTATATATATATATATATAAAGCCTTATTAACACTTTGGGTGCCATGGGTTAAATTCATGATATACCATAGATTGCCAGCTCTATTTGTCTATGGAGAAGTACCCCTTCTTTGCATGGCTATAACTTTTTAAATTATATTGCTACATTGCCATTATTAGGGCCCATTCAAAGTCCTATATGTATTGTTATGTATTGTTCAGCAGAACCGCACGTTAGCTTAAAGTGTTTTCACCATGTTAAGGCTAGACAGCTGGCTAGGCAGCTGTATGCTAACATTAGCCATTGTGAGATTGTTGACTGACAAAACCTACCGTGCTGTTTTTAGTGGGAACAAAGTCCTTTCGGTTGGTATTCTTAATCCACTTCTGGCGAATATCTTGGTCGTCTGCACAGCCAGGGAATCGATGCAAACGGTATGGTCTCAGACACGGGAAGTGGTCGGTCAAGTTGAACACTTGAACAAGTCAAGCACAGAGGCGGATGTGGCCACACATTTCATAATAAAAGCGGCAGCTTAAAAAATAAATAAGAGAGCTCATGCCGTTTCAACGTTGACAGTTATCAATCGCTTGCGCCCAAAGGACATTTTATAAAACGAGGCATACAATACAATACTATGTATTTTAGCCAAAACATGTGGTCAGAACACAACATTGCAGTGCATTTTGTCCATTCTCTCTCAGCCTCTCTCTCCCTTTCTCGAACGCGGAGCTCCTCCTGAATGAACAGAGAGCAGGCATATCTGGCACGTTGTCACCAGCTGTATTCGAGCGCCCCTGCTGGTCATTGTTACCGTTAATACGGTGCCCAAACGGTGGTCCAATGACAATACATGGCTTAATCTGTAATTAGCCCTTTATTAGTTGAATCAGGTGTGCTGGTGGTGGAATTTAACAAATAGATGGAACGGCTGGGGTGTCTCCAGGAGAGGTTTGGGAACCACTGGACTAGAGCAGGGGTTCCCAAACTTTTCAGGCCAGGGCCCAGAAAATAAGGCGTCAGAGAGCCGCGGCCCAATGCACATCGTCGGGCTTTTTTTTTTTTTTTTTTGCCAGGCGACCGATTTTTTAAGCCACTTAAAAAATCACTTCAATCCTATTAAGTTAGTTCAAGTTAGTTATTCATTTATATGTGCTATTTATGAGAGGGCTAACTTGTTGCAAAATAATAATGATAATAATCATAGCCTCATTAAAATACTATTGTTGCTTCGGTTGTTTTCAGCGTTTTATGTGCATAATCTGTTATTTAGTTTGAAATGTTCGTTGAAATAAGTAGATTTTTCGTTTTTGTTTATTTAAGTTAATATAAAACCATATAGTCACATTTTAGAATACAATAGAATAGAATTTTAGAATACAACTAGAAACACTGTCCTGGCCTGCTTCTAAGTTCAGTGGCCTGACAAAAAAAATAAAAAATAAAAAATAAAAAAAATATATTTTTTTATTTTTTTTAATCATCTCGCGGCCCACCCGTGGCTGCTCGCGGCCCACCTTTGGGTCGCGACCCCGACTTTGGGAACCACTGGACTAGAGCATACATTTGAGCCATCAAAGAAATGAAGCAAAAGTGGTTACCCGTGTTGAACTGGTTTATTTTTTTTAGAAAATAAAAAAATATACTGGATTACTATTATGACTACTACTGATACATCCCTATTGGCAAACTTTATATTTAAAAAAATAGTAAAAAAAAATAAATTTTTAAATTGGTTCATTATACAACTGTGGCGGGGCCGCCACAGTCTAGGTAATTAATGTAATTAATGGGAAACACTGAGATGACAGAAACAAGAGTTGTCGATACTGCCAGTATCAGCAGACACAGGCTACAAATACATAAGGTGGTGCTAGAGGAAAGGTCAGGGGGTCACCAAAATCACTGACTGTTTACCTCTGGGGGTTATGAATGTTCACAGGAAATTGTGTGACTACGGAAAATGGGTCAGGAGATGTCCTCATTTTAAGGTTTTGGCCTAAGAAGAGGTCATTGGAGATCACCACAAAGCTGCAGCCGGCTGACGTGAATGAAAAATATTGACGTTATTTTCGTGAGTTATATCTCACGGATCAAACCAACCTGAACGTTATTGACATAAAATACAACGTATATAGTTTCATTACCTTTCTGTGAATGTCTACAAAAAAATGCAATCTGGTGAAAAATGGCAACATTAGTCTTTGCTGCCCTGTAACTGGCGCCTGGAGCATTGTCCAATTGTCCGAAAAGGGCTAGAGAGGAGCACTAGGTCTGTCGGGCCCTACCCCTGAAGACTTACGTTTATAAAAAAAAAAATTATAACATTTACATACATGCACTAGGGATGCCCCGATCTATCGGCCACCGATCGCTATCGGCCGATAATCAGTATAAATATGCGATCGGTGATCGGTGATAATGCTTTATTTTCGCCGATCGTCAAAACCGATAGAAAAACATGATCCAATTCTCAGCGGAGATCTCACTCGCTGAGTTCTGTCTCAGACACACGGAGCGAGCTGCGGCGTCTGCTCCTCCTCCTCCTCCAGCCCCGCCCGCACCCATGTCAACACGGGTCTAGTCTAGTCAGTGGGACCTCCGTGAGCTAACGTTAGCTACCGTTACAAAATGACCCAGTCAACTATTCACTTTTAGTTTAATACATGAGGCATTGTTAACGGTATCTAGTCGGCTAGCTACTGATAGCTCCTGATATCAACAAATGCTCCAGCAAGTCTAGTAGTGCATGATAGCTCACGTTAGCTCACGTTAGCTCACTGTTCAAAACGAAACGTCCCATTAAACTAAATAGTTCACTGAGGCGTTGTCTTAACGTTATATAGCCGGCTAGCAGTAGCTACAGATAGCTCCTGATATCAATGTCTTATAACACTGATTCGATGCGTATTCGAGCCGAGGGCATGTTGAATGTGATCAATAGGGTCCAGCTGCAGCTCCGGAGAATCCTAGCCGTAGCTGGAGGCTACTCGAGTACACACAGACAGTGGAGCTGTTTGCAGATAGCGAGCATTTTGACTTGTTGCGTGGTGGCGATGTCTCGCAGATAATACAACTACAAGTATGATTTAATATATATATTTTATTAAAAAAATATATATATAAAATAATTTTTGTATCGGCCGATATGGCTCAAGACGATCGGTGATCGGTATCGGTGGCAAAAAACGTGATCGGGGCATCCCTATGCACTACTATACACTATTAGGGATGGGAATCAAGAACCGGAACCGGTTCCTAATTGTCCGATTCCTGGAATCACTGCCTCCGTGACTATCGATTCCTCTTATCGATGCCATGTTTTTCTGACAGTTGCGCATTTTAAAACAATAACGTTAGCACCACGCATGCAGCCATAGCAGACTATTTGATTCCTCGACTAGGAAAACCTAAATGAAAACGAATGCTTTCACTGTATAAATATTCTCCCATTTCATCCATTTTAGATGATCACAATAGACTGAGGCTGCAGCTAGTGGTTCTCGCGCACCTCAGGAAAATCCTTTCACGCTAGCACAGCGGGGTAAACTGACTCAGGAAAAGGTGAACGAGTGTCACAGAGTCACTACATTTGTAAGGGCTCGAAATTGCGACCATTTTGGTGGGGGCTCAACAATAAATTACAGAAATGTCAAGTTGCATGTTGTTATTCTAACCAGCTTAGTTCTGTTGCATTTCCAATTTATTAATAAAAAGTACAAATATAGCAGGAATCGATAAGGGAATCGATAAGCAGAATCGATAATGGAATCGTATCGATAAAATCTTATCAATTCCCATCCCTATACATTATACACATATATACCTTAATGGCTTGATCTCAAGAAGGTGCTGAATGAGCTCAGTGGCAATGTTTCACATCTGGTCAATGTTAGCATGGTGTACTATATAGATAGTTATTAATATTTATCATTGTTATATTGTAGAAATGTGTGCATTGAAATGTCTGTAAAGTCTCGACGACATTGACAATGAGGGTGACCTCAATTGTAAACTCGAGAAAAAATAAAGGTTGATGTGTTATTCACAGTCAAAGATGAAAAGATTATAATAATAATTGATATTCTTATATTCTTGTTGTATACTCATCCGGTTATTTCGTACAACATATAATAATGAGGAGACAATGGTAATTTCCAGGGACATCTCTAGTGGTAAACTCAACACAGGTGATTGCAATGATGCTCATACTTAATAGCAGGGGGCGTGACAGTATCAGATAAGGGACAAACTTAGAATGTCAATACACAACTATTCTCCTTTAGTTCATTACAATTTACTCAAGTGTAGTAACATACACACAATATTTCTGACACTGGGAAGTGGGAATACATTCCCTGAGGTCCATAGATGTCCCTAGATACCAAGAACATGCAAATGGACCTTGTAGAAATGGAGCAATCCTCCATTTACTTGGGTATGTAGTTTTAGGCGAATTTTCTGAAAATAATGGCTTAGAGGTTTAAGAGGTTAAAAGGAACACGCCAACAATATGAGAAATCCGCTCACAGTCTTCTCTTGCAGCCAGATAGCTTTCTACTAAATGAGGAAACTGGTATCCATCTTCTTGTCCGAGTCTGGAGAAGACGGTAAGCACATTTCACATAATGTTGCCGTGTTCCTTTAAGTACTCCTCCCAGTAGTTCATAAATAAATACTTTTTCAGGTCTGGTTAGTGTGGAGAAGAGGAGGAGGAAGAGGAGGAGGACAGAGAGGAGGAAGAGGACAGGTATGAGGAGGAAGAGGACAGAGAGGAGAAGGAGGAGGACAGAGATGAGAAGGAAGACAGAGAGGATGAGGAGGAAGGACAGAGGAGGAGGAAGAGGACAGAGAGTAGAGCCATATGAAATCCGTGTTCACGGAATCGCGGACGGAATTGCGGAATTGACCAATAAAAATGGAATCAACTGTAAAACGTGGAATATTGCAGAATTTGCCCTAATCTGGACTGAAATTCCGTGTTCGGGAGAATATGGAATGTTTGGTGCAACGCGAACATGATCGGGGACGCTACAGCGTGTTACACACAACACGGAGAAATATCCAAGCGTCTGGCTGCTTCGGTGCGTCGTTAACGTCGGAAGAAATTCTGCACTAAGCCCTAAATTCAGAGCAGAGAAGTATCCTAATGACTTTTATGCTTCAGTCGATAAGGTGTTTTGCAAATTCTGTCAACATACCGTGGGGACTGGACCCGCAAAAACACGCGCGAAGATCACTTCAAAAGCCATGTCAGGAACAAGGACCGTGCTTCCCAAAACACACCAACTCTCTAACGATGATCTCTGGTGATCACAATAGATACAGCTAGAGGGCGAGGCTAATCACTGACACTATTGTGATTTAAATAGCTATGTAACGTTACAGTACATAGGACTATAGATGGAAATTATAGCTTCTTGCTAAATCTGGTGCACACCCATCAAAAGGCCTACACACTGTCCTTTATAAATGAAATAAACTAAAGGTGCATACATTATGCATTACTATATTCCATCACAATATAATAGATATAGCTAGGCTACTGACATTGTGATAAAAGTAGCTAGCTGTATCTTGTTTACACTTAATGTGTATTTTTATTTTGTCACAATATTATTTGAAAAGTATTGTGTAAAATTGAACTGTATTTCTGAGTTGCAGCACTTAAAAACATTAAATGGACTGTTATTTAAGCATTACATCACGTGCAGGAGTGGGTTGTGACAATTAGACCATGCCTAGGGATGGTCGTTAGACCCCCTAGGCATGGTCTAATTGTCACAACCCACGATTACAAGTGGTGTAATGCTTTTATACAACTGGCACATTCATCCAACCTTATTGCTATACAATAAACACATTAATTGAAGATTTATTGAAAAAACCATCCGCCAGAAAAAGTTGTTCCCACAACAACAAAAAAGAGAAGTTGCCTCCATGTGGAAGCAGCTCGGAAGTGCATCCAACTGTTCTCAGTAGGACATCCAACAAACTAACACATCCAACTGTCTTCCACCTAGGCATCCAACAAACTAAGACATCCAACTGTCTTTCACCTAGACATCCAACAAACTAACACATCCAACTTTTCTTTAGTTTTTAACCTACTTTTCTATAGAACTTCATTCTTAGATGCTTCTATAGAAAGTAAGTAAAACAAATTTAAAAAAAGTTTCTTTGCCCTATAAGAGTTTTTTTTTCTATAGAAGCAGCTGGGAGGTGCGCTATTTTAAGTGGGCGTGGGTTATTGAATTGATTGATTGATTGATTGATTGCTAATTTTATTAATGTACACCTTGTTTCCAACTGGTTAAGTTTAGGCCCTCTTTCGAATTTGGTTATGGTTAGAGTTTGGAATCAGGGCTGGTGGTCTATCGCCCTGCTCTAAAGACAAACTCTAACCTTTAAACCAACTTCGAAAGAGGGCCTAAACTTAACCAGTTGGAAACAAGGTGTACAGTAATAAAATTAGCAATCAATTCAATAGTCCACACTCACTTAAAACAGCGCACCTCCCAGCTGCTTCTATAGAAAGTAGGTAAAAAAAAAAATAATAATAATAAATGCAATTAACACTTTAACTGCTGGAAGACGTGTTTAGGCGTCCTTCCCCGCCATGCTCAAGTTGCCGAAGACGCCGTAACTCGTCTTTGATATCAATATTTCAAAAATCTGTGATCGGATTCATATTTCCCATCCGCTGGCCTGAGACCCACCAAAAAGCCCCACTGAACCCTCTAGCGGTTCAAGAGCGCCATCTGGTGGCCGATCGGCGCAATCGCCAAACAGGAAGTTACTTGGACGATGTGCTGTTCAACCATATTACTTCCGGGCACTCGGTATATGTCCCGGCACTCTAGCTCGTCACAATACATAGCGATCCGTTGCCAATAACTCGATAAACAACATGATTTGGACGTATATACCATTATACAACCTGGAAATGGACCGGGTATTCCAACATCCCATAATAGGAAAATGTATACTCCACGCTCATCGCCCAACGGCGCGAGGAAGATACGGTAAGATTCAGCGTTATTTTTCAATGTCTTCTATACTAACTGATCTGATGAACATTTGACCCACATTAGATGAATGGTATAACGCTGCCCACGGAATTATAAACGCCCCCTCGCCCATCCGGTCAACATCAGATGACGTGTAGTAACTTCCAGAAGTCCGTCCAGTTGGATTTTTTTATATTGCGCCGATTGCTATCAAACTGTATTTGATCATCAATATAATGCATTTGGGGCTATAAATCACGTTCTGGAGAAAGCTGCAGAAAGAGATGAAAACATACTTATACTTTAGATCAGGGGTGCCCAACCTTTTTTGAACCAAGATCTACTTTTTTATTTACCACCTAGCCCGAGAGCTACCAGCCAAAATTGTATATTGTAAGCAGTCATTTGAGGCTTTATAAAAGCAGCATAATGAACACAAATCTGTCAGTGCCGAGTCCGACCTCATCTTAAATAACAAACAGCATTGCTTGTTGTAGTTAACAAGGAGAGGAAGAGTTGATTTAGCAAAAAAAAAAAAAAAAAATTTTAATATAATCAAATTTGATTAATCAAGATCTACTTTAAATCAGCCCGCGATCTACCTGTCGATCGCGATCGACTGATTGGGCACCACTGCTTTAGATCATATTTTAGTATGAATATGTGAATGAAAAAGTTTAACGTTCATACACCCTGAACAATACATATAGGACATTGAATGGGCCCTAATAATGGCAATTTAGCAATAGAATTTAAAAAGTTATAGCCCTGCAAAGAAGGGGAACTTCTCCATAGACAAATAGAGCTGGCAACCTATGGTATATCATGAATTTAGCCTTAGGCAATCAAAGTGTTAATCAATCAATCAATTCACGCGATTTTTATTTTGTTCCACAATGACTCATGACCCATCAATTAAATCATCCAACATTGTTTAAGCAACTAAGACATTCGCCGTGACAGACCCTATGACCATTATCCTTTCGTAATGTTTCCTGTCCGGTTTGTCCGCCATCTTGCTTTAATTCCTAAAACCACGAACGCGCATTGATAGTGATGCGGTTGTGGGCGGGTCCTGGGACCAAGAGCGTGGGTTATGAAAAATACCCATGTGTAAGTTGACTGTTTCAGCCAATCAGAAACGAGAAATTTGCATGCCGTTGTATAAATCTTATTAAATTGTGGACATTTATTCATTCCCACTTATTAGACACTATTTCTGATGGTAAAATGGGCGTAAAAGGCAAAATACAGAATTCTGAAATATTAAAATAGAAAAAACGGAATTTGGGAAAAAATAATGGAATTTGGAAAATAATAAAATGTATTTCATATGACTCTAACAGAGAGGAGGAGGAAGAGGACAGAGAGAAGGAGGAAGAGGACAGAGGAGTGATCTGACTGAACAGGCGTTTCCACTGCCCGACAACCCGTACCAGCCTCTGACTGTATTCTGCACACACACACACGAATTGGCATTATGAAATAGGGGGATGGGGAAAAAAGGCAAAGGAGAGAGAAAGGTGCAGAATAATAGTATTGCTTTTCACCCTTTTTTAATTGATTATAAAATACAATGTATGAAATAAAATAAAAAGATTACTAGTCCAAAATGTATCAAATCAAATTTATTTGTAAGGCCCGACAACACACGTTAATGTCCCCATGGGCCGGACACGTCTTCTTTAAACAAGTCAAGAAGAAACATAACAATAAGTCAAGAACAAAACAAGAACACCATAAGGTCCAACAAATTTAAAATAAATGCAAATAAATAAATGAATGCAAGCACTCCCAGACATACCCCACGCGAAGGTAAGGAAAAACTCACTAAAACCTAACAATAGGGTTGTGTTGATCTGTCCAACCTTCCAACCGGAAGTCTAAAAATGCCAGTGAGTGACTGACACACTAGCTAGCTAACACGTACAATTCACGGCGATTTCAACGGTGAAATCCATTTACCGATCAGTTGCTCAGTTACTGAGAAAAGTGCAGATTTTTCAAACCGGAAGTCTCAAACATGCTGCTAGTTTGTTTGGCTTGCTCGCTCATCAACTTTCGCTGTTTCAACCTAAAGTTTAACCTATGTTTCAGACAACATTTTATGTGAGAAATAGGGTATACATTTACAGGATCTTGATTCATATTTGATCTGCAATGCCTAGTTTGACAGTTTGATCTGAAAATAGTTTGATGGCTCTTACTCGATGGTACTAACCCCAATGGAAGGGGGGAGGTGTAGTGCAACATCTAGTGGCTGAATGTTATATATAGTACCTTTAACCCTTTAATCGCCAAGGACGACTTTAGACGTCATTGCTCGCCATGCTTAATCTGCCAATGACGTCGTACAGCGTCTTTGAGATCAATATTTCAAAAATCTGTCATGGCAATCATATTTCACCCACGGAGACTTGAGACTTGCTGTTGATCTCCTCTCAACTCTCCAACGGTTCAAGACCGCCATCTGGTGGCCGATCGGCGAATCGCCAAAACCGAAAGTGAGCGGCCGGAAGTGGTCCGAAGTGGTAGCGATCCGTTGCCAATAACTCGATAAACAACATGATTTGGACGTATATAGTAATATACAACCTGGAAATGGATCGCATATATCAACATCCCATAATAGCGATCTTTCGGCTTCCGGTACGAGAGCGGAAGGGTAACACGCATGCGGTGGAGCTCCTGGTCAAAAGAGTGAAAAAACGAATAAAAAAGGACCCGAAAAGTGATTAAAAATGAAAATGCAAAGGAGGAAAAAACAATTGTGAAGGAGAGATAAATGGAGGACTCACGGGAAGAGGAGAGTTTGATGGAACAGAGCCCCCGAAACGAGACCGAGAAGGGTCAGGCGGAGGAAGGAGGAGGATCGGCTGGGACAAGCACGGGAATGCCAGGATGGGCCGTGGTCATGCAGGCCGGGATATTGGAGACCATAACAGCGACGATAAAACTGAACACGGACACGATAAGGAACGATATTGGGAAGTTACGGGAGGAATTGAGGAAGGAACAGGAGGACTTCAGAGGTGAAATGAATACAGAACTCAAAAGGGTGGATGAGAAGATGGCGGAACAGGACAGAAACGTAACCGAGTTACAGACAAGAACGACGCAAGCGGAGGAATGGAACAGAGATACACGAGGTATTAACGTGTGCGATTCAACAACAAGAACAGATGGAGAGTTGGAGACAAAGCTATCGGACATGGAGGGGAGGTCACAGAGAAATAACATCAGAATATGGGGATTGAAAGAAGGAGTCGAAGGGGAATCGGTGACCCAATATGTGGAAAAGCTTATCAAGGAACAACTGGAGGAGACGGGACTGGAAAAAATGGAGATACAGAGGGCCCACAGGGCGTTGGCTCCGAGACCGAAACCGGACAGACCTCCGAGGGCGGTGATTATTAACTTTCTGAGATTTGAGATTAAGGAATTGATACTCAGAACCGCGTGGACCAAGAAGATAGAAATCGAGGGGAAAAGACTGTCGTTTGATCACGATTACTCGACAGCGGTAGCAATAACACGCAGGACTGAAGATAATTCTGAAAGAAAACGGAATGAAATTCCAATCACCCATGACCTCGCTAAGGATTCACTGGAAGGAAGGGACGGTGACGTACGCGACGGCGCGGGAGGCGGCGGAGGAGATGAGGCGACGGGGGATGCAGATGGCGGAGGACGGAGAAGGAAGGGGAAAGGAGGGCCAGACGCTGAGCCTGCAGCAGAGATTGGAGAAAGCACGCAGATGGACCAGAGTAGGAGATCGAAACCCGGGAGGGGAGGGAGGAGAGAGGAGAAGGCCGAGGTGAGACGTGACAGACCGAAGGCGGAGACAGACGAGGAGGCCAGAGACGGAGAAAGAGGAGAGAGGAGGCAGGAAGAGACGAACGGATGAGTACACGCACAAGAGATTGAAAAAACTATCCAAATAGAGACAAAATATAGAAACTGAAATAACATATACATAAACACACATTCCCAGGTAGAGGCAGGATATAGGAACGAACATGACGTTTACATGGTGTGGCAACCCCAAGCCACCCCTGGGCTTGGTGATTGATGGGCGCTATGTGGCGACCCAATGGCTGGGCGCTGCCCATGTTTGGGCGTCCGCTTCCGGACGCACCTGTCACTAAATACCCATCAGAGTGATTACCTGATTAGCGAATCACGGCGCGGTGCGCCTGTTGGAGAGGGGGGACTTAATGGAGCCGAGGAGCCTCCTCTCAGTCCCCCGTAGCAGCGCAAGGCAAAAGGCCACAGAGCGGAGACGCCGCCCGGCCGACAGCAAACCGTTATTATTTGACTAAGAAAATAAAGAGTATGATTTTGGGAACTGCAACCTGTCTGTGTGTTGTTTATTCTGCCACCCCTACACCTGGAATTGCCACAGTGGTGGAGAATGCGGGCATAGTCTACTGGCAATCAGGGGTGCAGAATAAACAACAATAGACTTTATCAGAATAGAATAAAAAAAATAAAAAAATATATATATATATATATATATATAAATTTAATAACGGAAAAAGCATGGACGCGCTGGTGCAGCAGCTTGTACAGGCGAGCATGGAACAACAGACCCGGCACGAAGAGGCCCTGCACGAACAGAGGAAACAGACGGGGATGATCCACGCGGAGCTCCAGCGGATGGCCGCTCACCGGCAGGAGGAAGGGGCCGCCGGGACGCGGCCTAACCCCGGGCGCTTCATCCCCAAGCTGACGGAGCAGGAGGATATAGAAGCCTATCTCCTGGCGTTTGAGCGCACCGCCGGCCGGGAGGGCTGGCCCGAAGACGACTGGGGGGGACTGCTGGCCCCCTTCCTGTCGGGTAATGCACAAAAGGCCTACCAGGACCTGCCACCGGAGCAAGCCGGGAACTACACTCGGCTAAAGCAGGAAATTCTGTCCCGGTACGGCCATAGTCTGCAGTCCCGCGCGCAGCGGTTCCATGACTGGGTGTATGACGCACAGGCCTCCCCGCGCTCCCAGATGCACGACCTGGTCCGCACAAGCCGAGCCTGGCTAATGACTGACCCCGGAGGGCCCACGGTTTTGGAACGGATTGTTATGGACCGCTTTGTCAGAGCCCTCCCCTATGACTCGAAGAAGCAGGCGAGTCAAGCGGACCCCCGCTCCGTGGAGCAGCTGGTGAATATTGTGGAGGCCCACCAGGTAACGCGGGAGTTACTCAAAGGGGGGCGAGGGGAAAAGCCAGAGCGGCCGAGAACAAGGAGGGGTCCCGACGAGCCCAGCCCAAGGGGCCGGGTAGGGAACGCAGGTGAGCCCGAACTACCCCGAAGAAGACCGCTGTTCGACCAGGACCAAAGACGCTGCTACTACTGCGGCGAGCCCGGGCACCTCTCGTGGAACTGCCCAGGCCGGGATGTGTCCATGCCATCGGCGGCAGCTTCAGACCCCCGCGGAAAGACGTGCAACTATGGCGCAGCCTGTTGGGCCCATAAGGAAACATCGGCGACACTTTTACCCGTGCGCGTCAACGACAAAGATGCCGTAGCGCTCCTGGACTCGGGTAGTGCCATAACGCTGGTACAGCCCCATTTTGCACACTGCGACGCAGAGGCTCCGCAAGTGTCAGTGTCCTGTGTGCACGGGGACACAAAGTTGTATCCTACAGCGCCGATCACCCTGACAACCACCAAGGGGGTCTGCTCGATGACAGCCGGCGTCATACCTAACCTGCCGGTAGCGCTGCTGATTGGTCGAGACTGCCCCCTGTATCGCCAGCTGTGCTCAGCCGTCATCTCCCCACGCACCCCACCCTCTACGGGTAAACCGAGGAAGAAGAAAGGGTTACGTCAGCCGAAGGTGTGTGCTCTGAACGTAACGGGGAGTGAGACTGAGACGGCCTCAGATGTAGGTGACGACGCGCCGGAACCCCTGGATATACCGGGGAGTGAGACAGAGACGGCATCAGGTGTGGGTGACGACGCGCCAGCGCCCCAAGCGGGCCCCGAGACGGATAACAGTGACGAGGACCCCTTTGCGGAGTTCCCCCAGGCGGACGAGGTGGGGAGGGACCTGGCGGGTCAGTTCGGAACGGCCCAGCTGGAAGACCCAAACCTAACGCAGGCCCGGGCGAATATCAAGACCATAGATGGAAATCCCGTGGAGGGGGTGAGTAACCTGCCATATCCTCACTTTGCAATAAAAAGACAATTGCTGTACCAAGTTGTAAAAAAGAATGATGAGGTTAGGGATCTATTGCTGGTACCGAAGTTCTTTATTCCCACTGTACTCCAGCTGGCGCATTCACATATCCTCGGAGCGCACCTGGGCGTGGACAAAACCATGGAGCGCATAAGGGCGCGTTTCCATTGGCCGGGCATGAAGAGAGCGGTAGAGGACTATTGCCGGAGCTGCCCAGAGTGTCAACGCGCAGCACCAAAGGTACAATATAAAAGTCCTCTGATCCCGCTGCCCATCATTGAGACCCCATTCTCAAGAATTGCCCTCGACGTAGTGGGCCCTCTAGTTAAATCGTCCCGAGGCCACCAGTATATACTGGTAATCATAGATTATGCTACCCGTTACCCCGAAGCCATCCCGTTACGCACGGTGACGGCCAAAATTGTGGCACGGGAGCTCTTTCATTTGTTTAGTCGGGTGGGAATTGCCGACTCTATTCTCACGGATCAGGGCTTGTGCTTTATGGCGCGGGTCATGAAAGAAATGTGCAAACTAATGAAAGTGGAACAGCTACGAACCTCCATATACCATCCACAGACGGATGGACTGTGCGAGCGCTTTAACAAGACCCTGAAAAGCATGCTAAGGAAGGTGATGGAGAAGGATGGGAAGAATTGGGATCAGTTGTTGCCCTTTCTGATGTTCTCTGTGCGTGAGGTCCCACAGGCCTCCACTGGCTTCTCGCCATTTGAGCTGCTCTACGCCCGCAAGCCGCGGGGTCTCCTGGACATCGCAAAGGAGATTTGGGAGGAACAGCCGTCGCCCCACCGGTCTCTCATAGAGCATGTGCAGGTAATGAGAGACAGGATGAAGGCGCTCTGGCCAGTGGTGAGAGAACACATGCAACAGGCCCAAGACGCACAGAAGCGCATTTATGACCGGGGCGCACAGCCACGGGAGTTTAATGTGGGGGACCGAGTCCTAGTACTGGTACCGACAGCAGAGTGCAAATTCCTAGCCAAATGGCAGGGACCCTACGACATAATCGAGAAAGTGGGTCCCGTCAACTACAAGGTCCACCAGCCCGACCGTAGGAAGCATCGACAGTTATACCATGTTAACCTGTTGAAGAAATGGCATGCCCGGGATGTGTTGCTCTCGCCCCCCCCTCTTCCCCCTTTTGCGCAGCAGGTGGCAGAGGCGGCCGATGTTCCCATCGGGGAACAGTTGTCCCCGACCCAACGGCAGGAGCTTCGGGAGCTGGTCCAACAGAACCGGGACGTGTTCTCGGCCACGCCGGGCCGCACCACATTGGCCCAGCACCACATCATTACCAGCCCGGGAGACAAGGTAAAGCTGAAGCCCTATCGTATCCCAGAGGCAAAAAGAGAGGCAGTCAGAAGAGAAGTGCGGGTCATGCTGGAGATGGGAGTAATTGAGGAGTCTCATAGCGGGTGGTCCAGTCCTATTGTTTTAGTGCCAAAACCCGACTCAACAACCAGGTTCTGTAATGATTTCAGGAAGCTTAATGAAATTTCAAAGTTTGACGCCTATCCCATGCCTAGAGTGGATGAGCTCATTGACAGACTGGGCCTGGCCAGATTTATCACGACACTAGACCTAACGAAGGGTTATTGGCAAGTCCCTCTGGCCCCCGCCTCAAGGGAGAAGACGGCTTTCTCCACCCCAGATGGGCTGTTCCATTATAAAGTTCTCCCGTTTGGCCTGCATGGGGCGCCATCTACCTTTCAGAGGCTGATGGACAGAGTACTACGGCCCCATCGGGAGTATGCAGCCGCATATCTCGATGACATTATCATCCACTCGTCAGATTGGGACACCCACCTCCAAAAGGTGAGAGCGGTGTTGGGGGCCCTCCGGGAGGCGGGTCTCACCGCCAACCCAAAGAAATGCAGGCTGGGATTAGAAGAGGCAGAGTACCTGGGGTTCACAATAGGCCGGGGCAATGTGAAACCGCAGAAGAGGAAGATTGATGCAATAAGGGAGTGGCCTCGCCCTTTAACCAAGAAGCAGGTCAGGACATTTAATGGGCTAGCGAGCTATTATAGGAGGTTTATCCCTAACTTTGCTGCTCGCGCTGCTCCCCTCACAGATCTGACCCAGGCGCGGCGGCCGTTCACGGTGAAGTGGACACCGGAGGCGGAGGCGGCGTTCGAGGACCTCAAGACTGCCCTCTGTTCGGGACCGGTGCTGATCTCCCCGAACTTCGACAAGGAGATGACGGTACAAACAGACGCATCAGAGGTGGGACTGGGAGCGGTCCTCTCCCAGCAACTGGAGGGTGAGGAACATCCGATTTTATATGTGAGCAGGAAGCTGCTGCCACACGAGCGCAACTATTCGGCGGTGGAGCGCGAAGGTCTGGCAATTAAGTGGGCACTGGAGACGCTCCGCTATTATCTGCTGGGGAGGCGTTTCACGCTGGTGACGGATCACGCCCCCCTAGTCTGGATGGCCAAGACAAAGGGGACCAATGCCAGGGTGACTCGATGGTTTCTGGAGTTACAGTCATTTAACTTTTCTGTCATTCACAGGTCAGGGGTGGCGCATGGCAACGCAGACGCCCTCTCCAGGAAGGATGCCTGTTGGGCGTCGGACGCTCTTCCCCGACGGTCGGAGCTGGAGGGGGGGTACTGTGGCAACCCCAAGCCACCCCTGGGCTTGGTGATTGATGGGCGCTATGTGGCGACCCAATGGCTGGGCGCTGCCCATGTTTGGGCGTCCGCTTCCGGACGCACCTGTCACTAAATACCCATCAGAGTGATTACCTGATTAGCGAATCACGGCGCGGTGCGCCTGTTGGAGAGGGGGGACTTAATGGAGCCGAGGAGCCTCCTCTCAGTCCCCCGTAGCAGCGCAAGGCAAAAGGCCACAGAGCGGAGACGCCGCCCGGCCGACAGCAAACCGTTATTATTTGACTAAGAAAATAAAGAGTATGATTTTGGGAACTGCAACCTGTCTGTGTGTTGTTTATTCTGCCACCCCTACACCTGGAATTGCCACAATGGACACATAATACACATGCTGATGGAGGAAATAAATGGAAATATAATTAGGTAAAATAGACGGAACACAGAACATATTGAAACAAATACATAGACGCACGCTGTGAGCAACACAGTTGGAAGGGATTAAGGGGATAAATGGACATCACATAGAAAATAGAGGGGAGGAAAAGAAAGTAAAAGGGGTACACAGAAGACACCACACACGTGTTTGGGAGGAAGGAGGGACATTGGAACATATGAGCCACACTGAGAGGGACCTAGGAAATGGGGGTCTTTGATCAGAATGAAGGACAGAGCGCTTTTGACCAGGAGCTCGACAGCAATAAAAACAGTAAGAAGGCTGGACAAATATGACGAGCGGTTGGGGGTAAGGGTTTCAAACCCCCAAGCCGTCAGGAGGGGGCCTCTCGCTAGGAGAGCAATTACCCCTCACCCACCAGCAGGGGACAGGGGGGGACACAGGGACGCCCCGAACGCCTTGGGAGCACTTTATGTAAAGTTTATGTTTTTTATTTATGTTAATCATTATATGTATTCGGTGAAGAGAGCGGAGGCTACAACCGGAGGGGGGAATGACTGTGACATGGGGGGGACTGATAGATGAAAGAAGAAGAAAGATGACAGAGGTTAAAGGTATAAAAATGATGTTGTTAAACGTTAATGGAATGAATAATACGATAAAGAGGGGCAAAGTGATGTTGAAGTGTAAAAAAAGTGAGATGGAAGTGATTTTTTTGCAGGAGACACATTTGGTAGCACAGGATCATGAGAAACTGAAGAGATTTGGATATGAAAATGCATACTATAGTTCCTTTAAACGGAACCTGAGGAGAGGAGTAATCACGTTAATCAAAAACAGTCAAATTTGAATTGATCAAGGAAGTAAGAGACAAGGAGGGAAGATTTGTTCTGGTGAAGGGGAAAATGGAGGGCCAAATGGTTACGTTAGTGAATGTTTATGCACCCCCAGAGAGTGAGAGGGATTTATATGAGACCATTTTTGATATGATAGTGATGGAACTAGAAGGGATATTGATATGCGCGGGAGATTTTAATGTAGTACTGAATCACGACCTAGACACCACGAGTACTGGAAAAGGACGGACACAAATCAGTAGATATATGAATATTCAGATGACGGAAATGGGAATTATAGATGTTTGGAGGGGGATGCACGCCATGGACAGGGAATACACAATTACTCACACCCGCACGTGACATATGAGAGAATAGACTACTTTTTGATGACGACGGGGGACAGTTACAGGGTACGGGAGAGCAGAATAGGAGTAGCGGACATATCGGATCACAGTGCCATATATCTGACAGTAGATCTAGAAGGGAGACGGAGGAACACGATCTGGAGACTAAATGTAGGAATATTAAATAACAAGGGGGTGGTGAATCAGATCAAGGAGGAGATAGCCAGGTATAAGGAAGAAAATGACAACGGGGCGGTAGATCCGAACATTCTATGGGACACACTGAAGGTGGTGATAAGGGGGAAATTGATGGAGAAGACAGCAATGCTGAAGAAGGCCAGAACGGAGACATATCACAATCTGATAGGGAAGCTGAAGAAGCTAGAGGGGAGACACCAGATATCGAAAGAACAGGAAACGCTCGGAGAAGTCAAAGAAGTAAAGGCCAGGATAAATAGGGAATTATTGACGGAAATAGAAAAGAAAGCGAGGTTCATGAAACAAACGTACTATGAAGGGGGACCAAAAGCGACCAGACTGTTGGCTAGGAGAATTAGGACGCAACAGAAGTTGAACACAATACACACAATAAGGGATACAAATAGGCCTGCCGCGATAAGCAATAAATCGATTAATTGCCGCGATAATTAAAATTAATGCAATGATTTTGACGGGCGCGATTAATTGCTATTTGCGCGTTTGTTTTAATGAGGCGGAACCAGTGCCCCTTGTCAGTCACTGTCCGTGTTGGGAGGCGGGCCGCTGGCTTTACTACAGAGCACAGCACAGGAGCTCCGTGGGGCAACGCCACATAGCTTAACTACATTTCTCAATAGTGTTGCTCCTTTTAACCAAGTAGCGTTATTTATAGTGTAACGTTAGCTATTTTTAGACCCAAGTAGTTACTCGCTACTGCCCGGAGAAACTGGACTGCTAAATAAAGATGAAAGATCGAGTGTTGATTCTCATTCAATGCTAACAACATTAGCTAAATAGCTAACAAACGAAATACAACGTATAGCATAGCTACAACACAGAATAACGTTAATACAATTACATGCATCATTGTTTACAATGAACGGGTGGGGCTAGTCAAAGGACTGGACACGGGGACAAGTTAAACATGAATTCATTTATTATAACGTAGTAGGTAGTTTCGAGTCGTGCTGCAGTGCCTACGCACCACAGCTATTCTATTATATACTGCTTTGACGCTTCCTCCTCATCGTTGATTGCCTGTAGTAGCTGCATCTAACGTTAGTAGCTAACGTTAAAACTAACCTAAAGTTAGTTGTTCACCAACAATCTCAATATTTGTTTTATCATTAGCTCAAAAACACAGAACCGGATAAGACAAGTTGTCGGCTCATAGGTTC
The DNA here is from genome assembly GCF_963971535.1 of Notolepis coatsorum. Taxonomy (NCBI): domain Eukaryota; kingdom Metazoa; phylum Chordata; class Actinopteri; order Aulopiformes; family Paralepididae; genus Notolepis; species Notolepis coatsorum. Next base: position 18,696,867 of record NC_140169.1, read on the forward strand.
TGCTAGGATAATCACAACAATACTTCCGGTCCGGTCGGTGGGCTTCAAAATAAAAGTCTAAAACACCGGAAAAGACGGAGCGGTGGGCTTCAAAATAAAAGTTTTGGGAAATAAACGTCTCAAAAAAAATGCTCTAACCGGTCGCAATAATATCGCTTATCGCGATATTTTCGGGGGCAATTAATCGCCCAGCAAAATGTGTTATCGTGGCAGGCCTAGATACAAAGACTAATGAAATATTGAGAGACCCAGCTGAAATAGAGAGGACATTTAGAGAATACTATGAGAGACTATACACACAGCCAAAAGCAGCGGGAGAAGAGGAAATAGAAGCATATCTGGAGAAGCTAGAGTTACCATCGATAGGGAAAGAACAGAATGAAGAATTAAATAAAATAATTACGGAACGAGAACTGGAAGAGGCAATTACTAGAGCTAAAAACAACAAATCTCCGGGGAGCGACGGATTCCCATCGGAATTCTACAAGACATTTAGAACGGAATTAGCACCCATGTTAGGGGCGGCGTTCAGACACACGATGGAAGAGGGCAAAATGCCCCCCTCGTGGAAGGAAGCCATAATCACCACGATACCGAAGGAAGGGAATGATAGAGAATTATGTAGTAGTTTCAGACCTGTGTCCATACTCAACGTGGATTACAAGATGTATACATCGATAATATCAAAGAGATTTGAGACGTTTATGTCAGACATTATAGATGAAGATCAAACTGGATTTATTAAAGGGAGACAGACACAGGACAACGTGAGAAAGACATTACACATAGTAGAGGAGATACAAAAACAAGGTGGTAGCGCGGTACTGATTAGCCTAGATGCAGAAAAAGCATTCGACAGTGTGAGCTGGAAATTTTTATATAAAACATTGATGAGGTTCGGACTGAACGGGAGGGCGATGAAGATGATCAAGGCGCTATATCAAGAACCGACAGCGAGGGTTAAGGTGAATGGCAGCCTGACGGATAGAATCAGATTAGAGAGGGCTACCAGACAGGGATGTTGTCTCTCACCAACGCTCTTCGCCGTTTTCATAGAACCACTGGCGCAACTGATCAGACAGACCGAGGACATCAAGGGAGTAAGGATAAAGGGAACGGAATATAAACTAGGCCTATTTGCGGACGATGAGACAACCAGACAAGAGCTTCCCGGCACTGATGGATCTACTGAAGGAATATGGCCACTACTCAGGATACAAACTAAACGTGACAAAGACACAGACCTTAGCATGGAACTATACCCCACCGACGGAAATTAGGGAACAGTACGGGATACGATGGGACATGGACAAGATTAAATACTTAGGGGTGAACATAGGGCTGGGCGATATGGCCTAAATATGATATCACGATATTTTCTGACCTTTTGGCGATACACGATACACATCACGATGTTTTTCTTTTTTACCCCAAACAATTCATTATGAGGCTTACCAAGACAGTATTTGATTTTGCAAGCTAACATTAAAGACAAAATAAAATACCCATGCATTTAGCATTTTTATATTATATATTAGATTTAGATTATTAGATTATATATTGCATATATTTAGCAATGAGATATTATATGATTTAGATATGAAATATGATTAATTGAAAATGGGGGACCCTGATGTAAACAAGACTAAAGTCTTTCTCTGGTCTGCATCCCCTTAACAATTGTATGTATTGAGCTGTACTGTACCCATTCTGCAATATGTTAATAACGTTTTAAATCAATCAATCAATCAATCAATCAATAGCATTTTAGCATTTTTATGAAACTACTGTATATATGTATGTCTCTAAATGTTTTGATGAATTGAAAATGGAGGACCCTTATGTAAAAAAGTCGAAAGTCTTTTTCTGGTCTTCATCCTCCTGTACTGTATTGTACCCATTCTGCAACCCTTTAACAAAGTCTTCACTCATTCATTCTGACGGAAACATAATAATTTTGATTGACAGTCGAGTCTGCCAATTACGTCACAGCGCTTGCACCCGCCCTGCTGTTCTTAGCACCAATCGGCAAGCTTCCTGACTTCCTGAATGTCCTGTGTGCTGAACAACGTCAACAAAGCTACTAACGTTAGCTCCCCGCGGCCGTCGAGTAGGAGACCAGTGCTCTACACAGGATGACTAAATGAGGCATAATGATTTTACTACAACGAATGTTATAATAAAAGCCTTTCCATACATCTGTCTGATTGAAAACTTTATTAACAGACCGCGGAATGGGCATATCTCAGCACGGGCTGAGATATGAACGAGTAACGTGTGGACAGATTGACGCGACACAATCCTCTTGGGCAAAACATCACGATATCCACGATACGTTGAAAAAGTGTATCGTTAATGAACTGTACCCGATATTTATTTAATATCGTCATATCGCCCAGCCCTAGGTGAACATCACGAGAGGGGTGGGGAAACTGTTTGAGGCGAACTATACACAGATAAATCAGAACATCAAGAGAGACTTAGAGAGATGGACAGTAATGCCCTTGGACTTCAATTCAAGAATAGAAGTCATTAAAATGAACATACTATCAAGGTTACTGTACCTGTTCCAGTCACTACCGATACAAATACCACAGAATCAATTCAGGGAGTGGGACAGACTGATATCGAGGTTCATATGGGCGGGGAGAAGACCACGGGTCAGATATAAAACACTACAACTACCAAAGGAAGAGGGAGGGATGACAGTACCCAGCCTACAAGATTATTATTATACAGCGCAACTGAGAGCAGTGACGTGCTGGTGTAACGACAAATATGAAGCAAGATGGAAAGACATTGAAAAAGAAGGGGAGGGATACAAGGTACAAGCTCTGGTGGGAGATAGGGAACTGTTCAAAGAAAAAGAGGGACTGTTAGATCCTATCACCAAATGCACCTTGACCATATGGAACAGAGTAGTAAAAACACACAAATTAGAGAAGCAGTCAGGGGTTCTGAGATGGATAGCACATGACAAGAGATTCAAACCAGGGAGGCTGGACCATGGATTCAGAAGGTGGGAGAGGGGGGGGGGCAACAGCGATATGCAAAATGATAGAGAAGGGGGAAATGCAAACACTACAAAAATTAAAGGAGAGATTTGGACTAGAAAACAAGGACCACTTCAGATATCTACAGATTAGAGATTACTATAATAAAGAAATAAGAGGGGACAAGGAAGAAGAACAGAATGGAATAATTAGGATGATAGTAAGGGCATACGAAGGAGGGAAAGGAAGGGTAATATCAGCACTGTACCGGGCTATAATGACCAGCAAGGGACACACGACCGATTATATAAGGGAGAAATGGGAGAGAGAACTAGAGATAGGAATAACAGGGAAGGAATGGGGGAACATATGCGAGGTGCAACATTCAACAACAGGATCGAGGATATGGAAAGAGTTTGGATGGAAAAACATAATCAGATTCTTTATAACCCCAGAGCTGAAGGGAAAATATGCACCAACACAAAGAGCATGCTGGAGGATGTGTGGGAAGGAGGGGGCAAATCACACGCACATATTCTGGGGATGTCAGAAGCTGAAGGGGTATTGGGAGGAGATAGGGGAGGCAATGATCAGAATATTAGGATACGGGTTACCACAAACAGGACTGGTGCTTTACTTACGAGACCCGACACACGAGGGAATACAAGGGGGGACAAATATTTAATAAAGATAATGTTGATAGCGGCCAGAAAAGCAATAACAAGACTGTGGTACAAAGAAGACCCACCGACAATAGCACAATGGGTAGGAATAGTGGAGGAGATACAGGATATGGAGAGGATAACACACATGCTGAGGTTACAGGAAGAGAAATTTGGAGAAAGATGGGGAAAGTGAGAGGATTACAAGGGGAACGAAAACGACATCACAGAGGAAGAACCAAATGCATCACAAGAGGGCGAAGGGTAAAGGAGGAAAGAGGTTCAAGGAGGGTCTCTGAACCCATGTCACACACTTTTGACTTAGTTAGTATTTTCTGATTTTATTTTTCATTTTCTTGGGCATTACAATTGTATTACTTTTTTTGTACTTTATTATTTATGTCTGTTTAACAATGTTGTACTAATAATCAAGGAAGATGTGGTTTGTAAATGGGTGAATCAAAAGGCAAAGAGAAATTTAGTATAAAAGAAATAGAAAGGGCGAAGGATAAGAGAAGAAGGAAATTCAAGGAGGGTCACTGGACCCATACCATACATATTTGCCTTAGTCAGTATCTAATCCTTTTGAGTAGGTATTAAATTTGTCTATACCTGTTCATGGGCGGTATACAATCAGTCTTTGTATTAAGTGCCTGGAAAAACAACTGTAGTGGAAACATATAACCAACAATGCTATTCATGTAACCATTTATGTTCACTGCATTCTTTCATATTGTGTTATGGGATCCATTTTTGTGTAAGTGTTGTTTGTCTATAAATGTTAATAAAAATGTAATTAAAAAAAAAAAAAAAAAAAAGGCGATCTTTCTGCTCCACGCTGATCACCCAACGGTCAGAGGAAGCTGCGGTGAGTTTCAGCGTGTTTGATTATTATTTTCGATACAAACTGCTCTGATCAATATATGACCCATACTACATAAATGATTTAACGTGGGCCACAGACTTATAAACCCCCCCCTCCGGTCACCAGCAGATGATGAGGCATGACGTTTAGGACCTTTTACAATTGAAATTTTTAATCTGACGTCAATCGGTATCAAACTACATTTGATGATCTAATATATGTTATGGCTATAACTCACGTTCTGCAGAATGCTGCAGAAAACGATAAAAACATATTTATACTTTAGACCGTATTTTAGTATGAATATGTGAATGAAAAAGTAGAACGTTGCTACATCCTAAACGATAGATACTTGACGTTGAATGGGCCATAGTAATGTCAATTTAGCAATACAATTTAAAAAGTTATAGCCCTGCAAAGAAGGGGAACATCTCCATAGACAAATAGAGCTGGCAGAGGATGGTATATAAGGATGGATATAAGCGTGGCAGAGAAAGGGTTAACCTCTTACCAAGCACAGAAATCGGGCCGTCATGCACATGCAAGTACGTTGCGGCACTTTGCGAGTGTCTACTGGCTCTGAGCTGCATTTTATGCTGAACATATAATATACCATTCGAAACATCTATTTGCCGCCGTTCGAACGGCACCTCACTCAACCAATTCCGTGCCTCGGTTCTCGAGTTACATGACGATGTCAGGCGAGCGCCATTTTACAGGCCGCGCGTAAAATGACCACGTCGGACAGTATACGCTCGAGAACTGACCAATCACTGCTGATGGCAAAAATGATTGGTCAGCGTTGTAGCCAACGAGTGTCCGCTTCCAACAATACCCCACGTGGGGGGAGTGCAAATATAGGAAGTAGGTGAAAGTTGATGAGCGAAAATGAGATGTGACTCAGACTTCAGAACACACAGAGGTGGATGGAAGAAATGGATTCAAGATTCAAGAGGTTTATTTGTCCACAATCATACAGTGAAATGCAGGTGGCCATGCCCGCATTGATTGTGCAATAATACAATAGTACAATAATAAATTAAATAAGTAGAAGATAATAAAATAGACATAAAATAGACATGTTAAAAGTCCTGAGATAAATGCAATACAATGTTAGCTACGAATTAAGGCACTGGGTCCAATCTACACTACTATACAATACAGTTTACTCTATATCCTTATGCTATACTTGCTATTTCTAAACTATACAAGAACCACAACAGTTCTTTCCTTAAAGGTGCTATGCATTATAAATGTCATTTTTCAGTCTCTAGCATTGTATTATAGTAATAGGAGTTCGTATCAATGTGTTTTTGGGCCTAAATACTATATTGGCGAATTCCTCAGCTACAGCCCATCCCCTCTTTGCCTCTAGTAAATCAGGTCATGTTGATTTGACGACCTGGTGCACGTCACAGGGCGCTGTTTATAGCGCACGGTGATGTGATTGGCTCTGTGGTTTTAGTAATGCCCGCCTCCATTCTTGCTACCTGCAGGGTGGAAGGCTTGTCCAGAAGATCACTAATCAGCTGAAGCCGGCGTTAGCTCTCGGGACTCGGGAGCGATCGCTAGCTACTTAGCACCAGCCGGGGCCGGCGTTAGCAACCGGGAGCGTCGTTGAGCATTCAGCCTGCTGGCTACCTAGATCCACTTCAACCAGCGTCGCGGAGCATTCAGCCTGCTGGCTACACAGCTTGTCGGTGTGCTAATAGCCTCTGCAAGCTAACGGTAGCTGGCTACACAGCTTGTCGGTGTGCTGGAGCCTCTGCAAGCTAACGGTAGCTGGCTCCAGGCTATTAGCACATCGACAAGCTGCTGGAGCTCCCGGCGCTCGGCTGGTTGAAGTGGATCTAGGTAGCCAGCAGGCTGAATGCTCCGCGACGCTCCCGGTTGCTATCATGTGCAGGTCCTCTTCTCAGACCTGTGTGGCAAAGCACTGCACACGCATCATGCAAGCTACACATCGCTGCATGTTGATCAATGGTGGCCCACTCGGTGCATCACAGTGGGCTACTATTGTGCTAACAACAACCGCGGTGTCCGGCTTGTCGGCCGGCATGAGTGCTCGATTTGGGGTGGTTCTCTCCTCCTTGTGTGCCCCCGTTCTCGCGGGTGTCCTGCCGGGGAGCTTGTGGACGCGACAACAGCGGCGGCCGTAGCGTTAGTTAGCTCATAGCTATTGTGTACCACTAGCGTTACGGCGGGCTCGAGCACCCTACGGCTGCCGCCGTTGTCGCGTCCATGGGCTCCCCGGCAGGGTACCCGTGGGGACGGGGGTGTACAGAGAGGAGAGAACCATTTTGTGTCGGGCGTGCATGCCGGCCAGCGAGCCGGACGTCGGGATATGTTGTTAGCACAATAGCTACCAAGCTAAGCTATGTTAGCTTCTAACGGTGTATACACAATATGTACTACGACACAATGATTTACATTATTACAAATATGGTAACGTGGTTGTGGCTTTTACAAATAGTGGTAACATATATATAGATAGACAGTACTGCTACATCTCTATATTTATGACATACCATATTTGTATTGCTACAGTACTGCTCAGTACTGCTATGATGGAGACCAGAGAAAGACTTTCGTCTTGTTTACATCAGGGTCCCCCAATTTCAATTCATGGTAACATATTATATATATATAGATAGACAGTACTGCTACATCTCTATATTTATGACATACCATATTTGTATGTAACCTGAAACCAATCTCTGACGGGGAGATGGGCGGAGCTATTTGGTGGGTGGCTGTCACTCAAAGCATTCTGCTGGTATGGGTGGAGCCAAGCCAATAATAGCCTGCTTTCATGAGGCTGAAAAATGCTGGTTTTGAGTACAAGATTAGAAATATAAAACAATGATTATTTTTGGAATAAAAATTAGAGATGTGTTACATAGACTCACAGGAAGTGTGTAAAGTTGCCCAAATAGTGCTAGGAATAGCAGTGCATAACCCCTTTAAAGTGAATTTTTTTTCCTCTTTCCTTTAAAGTGTCCTAAGTCCTTTTCATTGTGTTTAAAGTGAATGTTTGTGTGTGAGCGAATGCAGAATGTGTGTTGTGTGTGTATGCGTGTGCTCATGTGTACTTGTGTATGGCCTGAGGGATGGCCTGAGGGAAGAAGCTGAGCCTCTGTTCTTGCCTGACCGCAGCAGCTTGAACATGTTGTTGTTGGGGTGGTGGGGGTCTTTCATTATTCTGCAGGCTCTGGATTTGCACCTCCTGTTATACAAGTCCTGCAGGGGTGGTAGTGCAATACCCGTAGTACGCTCTGCTGAGCGCACCACCCTCTGTAGGGCCTTCCTGTCCTGGGCCATGATGTTTCCAAACCTGAAACCAGGCAGTGATGTTTCCAGTCAGAATGCTCTCTACAGCCCCGGAATAGAAGGAGTGGAGTATCTTCCCCAATACTCTGAACTTCCTTAATCGTCTCAGGTGATAGAGGCGCTGTTTCGCCTTTTTTTTTACCACAGTCTATGTGTGTTGTCCATGTCAGGTCCTCTGTGATGTGGACTCTCAGGTACTTAAAACTGCTCACCCTGTCAACGATAGCCCCATTTATCCACAGTGACGTGTGTGTCCCCTGCTGTATTCTCCTAAAATCCACAATCAGCTCCTTGGTTTTACCAATGTTCAGGAGTAGGCTGTTATCCCGGCACCAGCATGCCAGTACGTCAACTTCATCCCGGTAGGCCTTCTGGAACTCTTCTGGAACTTTTTTTTGGCGCAGGGGGAAAACTGTACATTGGAGGGGGTTGGGGTTTGGACATTTACAGGGGCCAGTTTCGAATTGCAGTCTCCCGTAGGTGCTTGAAGATAAGACTTCAGGCTATGGAACCTCTGTGTTTTCCAGCTCATACCTCTATGCTGGAATAATGGAATCATGCAACCACGAAAGAAAAATGTGAGTACACAAGTTCAAACCTCTGTTACACTAAAAGTGGTTCTCCTTTTTTGCATTAGTAACTTCAGAATGTTATCTTTCAAAAGAGACCAGGCTCATGCATGTGCTATAAGTATAAAGTATAAAGCGAAGCTTTGCAAAATAATTATGCAGTCCTCAAGTTCAAGTAAAAGAAATGGCCACTTTTCTGCCTGCCTGTTAACACTTTCAGTGCCAGCCACGGCATAATTCGTTAGTTCATGCCAACCGTTGAGTGCCAGCCGACGAGATATCTCGTTTTTAATCGTTCTTTTTTTATTAGCGATTTCCATTCATATTTCATCAATCTAGCCTCACGTTACCAGTGGGGATCTGTCTGAACTCGAATTGGGAAAATACCGCCCCCTATCATCTCCCGGATGGTACTGGATGGTACTGGATTGGATTGAATGAAACGCATGGGGGAAAAAAAGAGTCCGGAATCAACATTTTACTTCTCAGGCAAGTAACCCGAGCCGATCGGACTCATTGTGGACCATCAGAACAGCGTGGAATATATATTTCCAGTACCCAGCGTTGGATCAATAAACGCGATCGATATTTGGAATGGCGATGAGGAATTGGAATAATCTTTTTGGAGAACATCTGATCTGAGGTAAGGAATCTATTTGACCAGTATTGGGATAATCAGAGCTATTTTCACCTATCAGCGTGTGCCATATGTGTGTGTGTGTGTGTGTGTGTCCGATCAGGAAATAAGATAATCGATTTTCAGCCCGCTTCTATCGCATGCATAAGTAAACGTATACTATCGATAATCTAGCGTTTATTTTGAAAATGATTCATAAATAGGCAGAAAAATGACAACGTGTATTGTATTTGTGTATTCCAGTGTATTCCAGTAAAGGGCAATTATCACAGAATCTTCTGGAAGTTTCAAGAAACTAGCGTTTTTCAAAATGGTATAAAACGGAAATTAACTGATTAAAAAACAATCCGTTTCGACAATGTTGACTGCAAACAAGTCATTGATAAGCGACGGCCATATTAGACACATAGATAGCCATAATTTAAGATATAGTTTATGCGTTCGCAAATATGAGAGCTCAATCATTGAAGTGGGTGGTGGCATTCAACGGGGTAAATAGGAAACGGAGGCCGGCACTGAAAGTGTTAAGAGGGGTGCTCCAGTAGCACACCATGTTACCGCGCTGCGTCGCGGGACTCCGTGCTGCGTCACGGATCTGGTTGACTCCGAGTTCGATTCCCGGACTCGCCGTCATTTGCCGAATGTCTCCCCCTGCTCTCTCTCCCGTTTCACCCTACAACTGTCGGTCATGCTTGACCAGAAAAGCGATAAACGCTAAAAAATAAAGTAAAAAAAAAAAAAAAAAAAAGTGTTAAGAGGTTAATAAAGATGGAAATAACAGGAAGCGGCTCTTATTTTTCTAGATCATATCCCACAAACCAGAATGTTATTGCCATGATAAAACAGAAGGCAGTTAATTTCTCTACCTTTCTGTGAATGTCTAGCAAAAAAACAGCATTGCAATCTGATGAAAAATGGCAGAGAGATTTACATTATAAAAAGGTAACTGTACTTACAGTAGATTTCCTTTTGTGAATCACGCCTGGTGATACTAAATCCAGATTGAACTCTGCCAGTGGAAAGGGGAGATTTGGCCCGATCCATAGATGTGCGACTTGGCCATAATAAGGTCATTTATAGGCCTGATATTCCATAATCATATTTCAAATTGCATGTGTCCAGATGGCAGAATTCAGTACCGTCTCTACTAAATCTGCTGTTTAATCATCTTCCCTTTATTCATTTGCTTAGATTCTTTGTACACATGATCTCAAGAAGGTGCTGAATGAGCTCAGTTTGGTTGGATTCCCTGAGATCCATAGATGTCCCTAGATACCAAGAACATGCAAATGGACCTTGTAGAAGTGGAGCAAAGTAAACCTCCATTTACTTTTTGGAAGGATTTTCAGGACTTTTAGGTGGATTTTCAGAAAATAGGGCTAGCCCTATTTTCAGAAGATTCGCCTAAAAGTACATATCCAAGTAAATGGAAGATTGCTCCACTCCTACAAGGTCCATTTGCATGTTCTTGGTATCTAGGGACATCTATGGACCTCAGGTAATGTATTCCCAGTGCAGGGGAGGAAACTAACTTTTTGGCTTACCAAAGTATCTGATTTTTTTTACCAGCCAAACAGATTTTTTACCAGACAAAAAAAAATCGCTAATTGTGATAATTACTTCTTTGTATGTCAAGCCGCGTCAATGTTGTGTATGCATCTGGGTAGGCACACTGTGTCTTTAAGACAGCACGGTGGTCTTACGACAGTGCTGTGAAGTACCGTCAAGTGTTGTGGTAACGTCAGTTGGGTTGGTGTGCTGTTGTGCACAGTGCACAGGTTGAGCTAGCCCCTTTCGTGACTGCGATGTGCAAGCCAGGGGCTTTTGAGCATGAAATAAAATGTCTAACCTTACGTCGTAGTCCGGTGCTTTTTCGGAAACATTATAGTCATAACAGATACACCTAGCTGGCTGCTTTGAGCACACGGGGCTAACGTTAGCTAGCAAGCAGCTATATAACGCTAACTAGAAGCTAACCACTGTATACAGTTCCAGTAGACAACATTACACCTCTGTGATTTAAATGTGTCCTTAGTAACTTATACTCGATGGTTGTACTAGGGTTGGATGCAGTTCCCCGTTGGTCAGTCTGTCTGTTTTCCATATTCTGCTGTGTTTAACGTTATCTGTTTGCGAGTGCTCCTGATGGCTAGCCTAGTAGTACCGCGGGACTTTTATTATTATATGTCCGCGGGTTGGCCAGTACTGCGCAAACGTTTATTAAACATTATATGTCCGCGGGTGGTCTTGTGCAGTGCTCTCGTGGCACTGTCAACTAAAGCGAACACTCAGAAGACGCGCACCGTTTGCCAGTGCAGTGATTGCAGAATGTTTTATTTTTTTGTATACTCGCCAGACTGGCGAGTGGTCTTCATGAATCACTCGCCAAACGTAAAAAATACTCGCATTTGGCGAGTAAAGTGGCCTAATTTCCTCCCCTGTCCCAGTGTCAGAAATATTGTGTCCGTTACTAAGTTTGAGTCAATTGTAATGAACCAAAGGAGAATATAAAACATATATTTTGTTCTCCATCTTTGACGGTGAATAATAGGGGTGGGGGGGGAATCGATACATAGTAGTATCGCGATAGGTCCTTCCCCTAGACTCAGTTTGGAGGAAGGATATCCCAAACCTGGAAGTAGATTTTGATTGGGATGCAGTCTGGGAAAATGTTCGGCTATCATCACGCAACCCAGATCACCAACAGATTAATCTTAATTTTGTTCATAGGATTTACCTGACCCCTAGACGATTGCACCTAATGGGTCTCAGACCGAACTCTCGATGCTCCTTGTGTTCAAACGGTGCTATTGGTACATATATGCATATATATTGGGAATGCCCTCCTGTCAAGACTTTCTGGGAAAATGTAACCACTCAATTATCAGAATTTTTGTCTCTGACCATACCTACACTGCCTTCTGTATTGTTGTTGAATGATGTTTCTCAGTTATCAACCTCTGTAAAGAGACTCATTTTGGCGGGCCTACGGCTGCCAAAAAGTTGATAGCGTCACGCTGGATTCAACCGGATAAAATGTGCCGGAAGGTTTGGGTTCTTACCTATCTCGATGTGATTTATCTAGAGATATCCACTGCACGAATTTTAGGTGTTAATGAAGCCAGCATAGCAGTCTGGGTAGCTGTGGTGGAGAAGATAAAGGAACGCATATAAATTTGTAATTTTCTGAGGTTAAATGAAGTAGTGGATGTATAGTCCAAGTGGGGGTCCTGAGGGGGGGGGGGGGGGGGGGGGAGGAAGAGCGAGCAAGAGCCCATGTATTGTATTTATTATTTTTATGTCTTTTATTGTCCTGTGATTTATCATTGATTATTACTGTTACTGTATTGTTTGTCTTGTTTCATGTTAAAAAAAAGGGGGGAAAATAAAAAACATTTGTTCAAAAAAAGAGAAAAATGATCGGCCATTTTTCATAAGATTGAGACACGTTTTTTTTCCTAGATGTTGACAGAAAGGTAAAGAAACTACGTTCTATTTTATGGCAATAAGGTTCAGGTTTGTTCGACCCGTGAGACATAATCACGGAAATAACGTAAAGAAATTATTTCACGCCAGACAGCTCCAAGTTTGACAGGGGCTGGTGTGTGCTGGGTAGTGTAGTTTTATGAAATTCGAAAGCCCAGAGTCTCCTCTTTCATACGACTACAAACATGAATGACGCCATCATTTTCGGGTTTCTGTCTCAGGCCCTGTTTAGACGGAAACGCTAGCAGGTGAATCCGCAAAAATATTTCGTTTATACGGAAACAACGTTTTTACGGGGTGAAACCGTAAAAAAGTGAGACCACCTTCCAGGGTGGAATTCCTAGAAACGATAAACCTTTGCGCTATCATCTAAACTGTCAAACCGCATAAAACGATGACGAAAGGGTTGTCAAGGCTCTCGTTGTGCGTACTTGCTTACATCACAGGCATGCGCCAGTAGCCTAGAAGCGTAAACAAAGCATGTCTGATTCTATACATGGCGATCACCTGAAGGCTACATTGGCAGTACTTTTAAATACACAAGAATCTGTCCCGCGGCTATCACAACTATTAGTACTGGACCCACTGTCTGTGAGTGACTCTGCTTTGGTCCAATCACATTCCCCACCCACAGTCTGCGAATCAGAGGCAGAGTAGGGCGGGTCTTCACAGCACGTCATGTGACATATGCGCCAATCGTGTGACAGTGGGGCTCCGTCGTCTCGAGTCGTTACAGCGTCGTCTGCACGCAGAATTCCATCCCAAAACGCTAGTCTAAACGCAAAATTTAAAGTAAGACCGCTAGACGACTTTTGCGGTTTCTGTTCAGACTCTCTCCGTCTAAACGTAGCCTCGATGCGCTGAGATTTCTATAAACCCATATTTCGCTAATAACACTTCAGATCATTGGTAAACAAACGTAGTGCTGAAAATATACACTTTGACTGCCGTTTTGATAGAGTTAGGGTCTTTACTCTTGGCTACATTTGAAGAAAAAAAACGCTACATTAATTAATACGGACTGTATTTACCTATTTATGGCATCATTTGGCATGAAATTATTGACGGTCCGGTACCGGACCACTCTGGCTTAAACCACTACAGCCCTGTGACAATTCCTCTTGCGAATCACGCTATTTTTATGTGCAATGAAAACTCTGCGAGCAACGGGTCCAATGCGTCTAACATGCTTTACATCCTCGCCATTCCTGTATGCCCACATTGTGGTAAAAACTAGGGATGCACGATAATTATCGGGCCGATAATTATCGAGCCGATATCAGCAATTATGACGTCATCCCGATAAACCCGATAACGTTATTGATAGCTCCGATAATATATAATAAATTTTTTGGTTAAAAGAAATCCGTTGTGGGTGGATTGGGTTGAAGGGTGCTTGTTTTTATTATAGCATCCTCCCGTTTTGCCAGTACTGTGGTTAGAGATGTTCCGATACCATTTTTCCCTTTCCGATCCGATTCCGATACCTAAGCTTTGGGTATCGGCCGATACCGATATTTATCCGATACCAGTGCATAAAAAAAAAAGAAATAAAAAATATTATATAAATTATAATTTTTTTTTTTTTTTTTTACGCTGTGTTTTAGTAATACTAGAAAGTAATGGTATTTATTCAACAACAGGTGATTGTATAGATTTGTATTAGTATCATTAATCAATGAGTATGGGCTACAGCACTGCAGATATACCCTACTCCAATGATCCACACGGACATTAAACGGGTGTTGCACTCGCTACTCAGTGGCTCTGCAGATATACCCTATTCAGTCTGTAATCTAGTGGCAGATAGAATGTTCATGTTGTGATTTTTGATGCAAAGTACATATTCAACATTCTCTTTTGAAACTCCGCCTCAGACTCTTATCCTTTGGCACTTGCTGTACTTTGCTTGCAGGTCTGCAGCCATTATTGCTGGATTATGCACCAACTTTAGACACGGTAACGTTATCAAGCTAAGCTAACTGACCTAGCTCGTCTTCCCGCATTGACATTTGATAATGTTAGTAATAGTCAGCTAACGCTAGTCCGTAGCTACTTAACTTAAATACAATTCACCGTGGTGCATTATTGTTGATAGACGGTCACGGACAGTGTTAGGTCCGGAGAGAAAGGGACAGGCGATCATCCTGATTTGATGTACGTTAAAGCGGATGTTGTTCGCAACTAGCTATCTTTCCAGCTAATGCTATCATAACACCAGCCAAACACATCCCGATTCCCGTCCGAGACTCCCTGTCACACTGCACTGTCGGGGACAATGGAATTTAAGAAAGTGTATCTGCTGTTAAAATGACACAGCATCACACTTTAAAACATGTTCATTTTATAATCCTCACTCTCCGCAGTGACTCGGCAGGAGATAAATTACATCATGGGATCGAGGCTAGAATTTACGTGTACTCGCCGATACCGATACCAGCATTTTAGGCAGTATCGCGGCTTTCCGATACTGGTATCGGTATCGGAACAACTCTAACTGTGGTGCGACTGATAACGTGTGGTTTAGGAAAGGGAGTTTTTCACAAATCCAGCGCTCCCTTTCTTGGCTGTGACGTAGTCAGGTGACATTCAGACTGACTGAGGCAAGATAGAAAAAAAAGATGGCGGCGTCGTCAGACTTTTTCAGGAAGTTTCAGAGGAAAACAGTTTGCTTGCCATTTGTAACAAATGCAGAAGTTCCACGAGGAGGAAAGGGGCAACAAGCTATAACACATCCAACATAATAAGTCACCTGAAACATCACCACCGCTACGATGGTGTATTAAAATCAGACGACGCCGAGCAGCTAAAGGCTAATGCAACGCGGCATAAGCTAATCCAAAACCAGCTGCTGGCGGGCGGCGGGACATTTACTGAGGACCAGATATTATGATTTAACAAGTCTATCTGTCCAGGACGATGACAACATTATTGCAGGTAAGCAGGCAGCCTAGCCGTTTCTAACTACTAACGTTATCACGCTAGCTTGGATGCTAACTAACGTAATTAAGCTTGTCATGGTTCATGGTGAGCTGTTTGTTATAACGAGACAGCAAATGAATGAATGAATGAAAACTTTATTTAACAGATTGCAGAATGGGTACAATACAGTACAGCTCAATACATACAATTGTTAAGGGGATGCAGACCAGAGAAAGACTTTAGTCTTGTTTACATCAGGGTCCCCCATTTACAATTCATCATAACATAATGACATACATGACATACAGATAGACAGTACTGCCTACATCTATACATGACATACTAGATTTGCAAATACAGTACTGTTTGTGATATGAAAAAGAGTCCAGAAAAGAGAGTATATACATTTGACGTATTATTATTGTATTGTGGTATGTTTTGTTTCATGTTGAAAAAAAAATAAAAGATTTGATCAAATATTTTTTTAATAATACAATAAATATCGGTTATCGGTATCGGTTATCGGCTTGAGGAGCATAAAGTTATCGTTATCGGTATCGATATCGGTGTCAAAAATCAATATCGTGCATCCCTAGTAAAAACCGTAACTATCGTTAGCTGCTAACGCCAATGCTAACTAAGCTAACCCTGGAAACGCTCACAGGGACAGGATAAATCAGTTTCGTTTTGCAGTGTTTCAATAGTGAGGAAAGGGGGCGGGGGGGGCTGAGCCCATCTCTCTCTTCCTCTCTCCCTGTACGTTCAATGATTTGAAGTAGCGTTAGGGGTAGGGGGGGGGGGGGCAAAGGAAGACAAACAGGTGATGGATGCAGGGATGTGTCATGCTGAGGTAAATCACAAGGCTGTGTACTCAACTCTCTGTGTGTCTGTGGGGTGGACATGACTACTGCCTCAGAGAGGTATCCCTAGGTAACAGCCTTGGGTAGCCTTGGGTGGCCATGCGCGCACACACACACACACACACAATGTTAGCAAGGCCTTTAAAACATATTTATGGTGTCTTTTCTCTTCAATGAAAGTCATTGTCTGGTTATTTACAGCCACTCAAACATCTTCAAAAATGCAGACGACACCATGGAGCCAGTGATAAACGATGTAGTGTTAGTAGGGCTGCACCATTCTCGCTGAAATGTGAATCACGATTTTTCTCTCTAAGAATTGAGATCACGATTCTCAAACGATTCTTATTTTTTCAATAAAATCATTTATTGCACTCTTAAACAGACAACATAACATATATCAAAGTGCTTGACTTAAACGTAAACATAACATATGAAAGTGCTTGAAAAGTCAAAAAAATAAGTTAAATATATTTTTTTTAAATAAAAATAAGGAAAGTCCAAATTTAGAAATGAGATCGCATAGGTCTATGAATCGAGATCGTGATTTTTTTTTACGATTAATCGTGCAGCCCTAATTGTTAGGCCTAGTTAACCCAGAGTACAAGCAGCACAATCCTTAACCATGTAGTGTTAGGCCTACTTAACCCCTTAACCATGTAGTGTTAGGCCTACTTAACCCCTTAACCATGTAGTGTTAGGCCTACTTCACCCCTTAATCATGTAGTGTTAGGCCTACTTAACCCCTTAACCATGTAGTGTTAAGGCCTACTTAACCCCTTAACAGTGTAGTGTTAGGCCTACTTAACCCCTTAACACATCCAGCGGCGGAAACGGCTTACGACGTGTTTCAAGTCCATGCGAATTCTGCCATTCCACGGCGTACAACGTTATTGAGAGAGAGAGAGAGAGAGAGAGAGAGAGAGAGAGAGAGAGAGAGAGAGAGAGGAAGAGCGGGAGACCGAGTGGGGGGGGGGGGGGGGGGGGGGGGAGACATTCGGCAAATGACGCCGGGTCCGGGAATCGAACCCGGGTCGGCCGTGCCACGACGCAGCGCGTTACATGGTTCGCCACTTGGGCGCCCCTCATATTTCATTTTTCCCCTCACGGAGCCTGGTCTGATGCAGTGGGACTCGGCACAACTCTGCAACGCTTCAATACTGCCGCCTGGTGGATGATTGGCGAGTTACCAAACCGGAAATGGACGAGTCGATCTCGGTCCGTCTGGGAAATGCGTCCGGCACTCACATATTGTCGCGGGACTCTAGCCACACACCATGTATATGGATCGCTGCCATAACTCAATAATCGACATGATTTGGGTGTGTATTATTATTATACAAACCGGAAATGGATCGACTCGATCGCCGTCAAATAAGTGGGATCTTTTTGCTCCAGTCTCATCTGCCAACGGTAAGAGGACGCTGACGTCATTTTCAAGGCGATTGTACATTTCTTTGTTTACAAACCAACTGATCAATAAATCAACCCATACTACATAAAGCATTTACAGACGATCACTAGGGATGGGTACCGAATTTGGTACTTTTGAGGTACCGAACCGAAACACGTCGGTACTACCGAGTATCGATTCAAGTGAGATACCAACAAAAAAAGAAAGATTTTTTCTTTTCTTTTTTTTACTTTTTTTTTACCTTTTTTCTTTTCATGTCAACGTTCACACGCACAATATATGCTTAACTATGATTTGACTCGATTCAACAACAAAGCAGTCGGAGCAATGGCAAGCCAAAAGCGGTCGAAATTGTAGTTATTTGAAGTTTGGATTTTGTTTTAACGACTCTGAGGTAGGTAAATTACATTTCTTGAGACTAAAGTACCGAAAAAAGGTACCGTTGGGTACCGGTATCGATTCACAGGTACCGGTACCGTATCGGTTCAAATGTGAAAGGTACCCATCCATAACGATCACGGACTTATAAACGACCCCCCCCCCCCCCCCGTTCATCCGCGCATGATGAGTCATAACATTTAGGATCGTATTCAGTTGGATTTTTTAATATAGCGTGTATCACGAATAAACTGCAATCGATAATCTATATTATGCGTTTTAGGCCTATAACTAGCGTTCTAGGAATTACTGCAGAAAACAATAAAAACATTTATATTCTAGACGGTATTTTCGTATGAATGTATGAATGAAAAATAATAACGTTCCCACATCCTGAACGATAGATAATCGATGTTGAATGGGCCATAGTAATGTAAATTTAGAAATACAATTTAAAAAGTTATAGCCCTGCAAAGAAGGTGAACATCTCCATAGACTTAGAGTGATGGCAGAGAGTGGTATAAGATGCTCAAATTGCGTGGCAGGGAATGTGTTAACCATGTAGTGTTAGGCCTACTTAACCCCTTAACCATGTAGTGTTAGGCCTACTTAACCCCTTAACCATGTAGTGTTAGGCCTACTTAACCCCTTAACCATGTAGTGTTAGGCCTACTTAACCCCTTAACCATGTAGTGTTAGGCCTACTTAACCCCTTAACCATGTAGTGTTAGGCCTACTTAACCCCTTAACCATGTAGTGTTAGGCCTACTTAACCCCTTAACCATGTAGTGTTAGGCCTACTTAACCCCTTAACCATGTAGTGTTAGGCCTACTTAACCCCTTAACCATGTAGTGTTAGGCCTACTTAACCCCTTAACCATGTAGTGTTAGGCCTACTTAACCCCTTAACACTTTAACCATGTAGTGTTAGGCCTACTTAACCCCTTAACACTTTAACCATGTAGTGTTAGGCCTACTTAACCCCTTAACCATGTAGTGTTAGGCCTACTTAACCCCTTAACCATGTAGTGTTAGGCCTACTTAACCCCTTAACCATGTAGTGTTAGGCCTACTTAACCCCTTAACCATGTAGTGTTAGGCCTACTTAACCCCTTAACCATGTAGTGTTAGGCCTACTTAACCCCTTAACCATGTAGTGTTAGGCCTACTTAACCCCTTAACCATGTAGTGTTAGGCCTACTTAACCCCTTAACCATGTAGTGTTAGGCCTACTTAACCCCTTAACCATGTAGCGTTAGGCCTACTTAACCCCTTAACACTTTAACCATGTAGTGTTAGGCCTACTTAACCCCTTAACCATGTAGTGTTAGGCCTACTTAACCCCTTAACACTTTAACCATGTAGTGTTAGGCCTACTTAACCCCTTAACCATGTAGTGTTAGGCCTACTTAACCCCATTAACCATGTAGTGTTAGGCCTACTTAACCCCTTAACACTTTAACCATGTAGTGTTAGGCCTACTTAACCCCTTAACCATGTAGTGTTAGGCCTACTTAACCCCTTAACCATGTAGTGTTAGGCCTACTTAACCCCTTAACCATGTAGTGTTAGGCCTACTTAACCCCTTAACCATGTAGTGTTAGGCCTACTTAACCCCTTAACCATGTAGTGTTAGGCCTACTTAACCCCATTAACCATGTAGTGTTAGGCCTACTTAACCCCTTAACACTTTAACCATGTAGTGTTAGGCCTACTTAACCCCTTAACCATGTAGTGTTAGGCCTACTTAACCCCTTAACCATGTAGTGTTAGGCCTACTTAACCCCTTAATCATGTAGTGTTAGGCCTACTTAACCCCTTAACCATGTAGTGTTAGGCCTACTTAACCCCTTAACCATGTAGTGTTAGGCCTACTTAACCCCTTAACCATGTAGTGTTAGGCCTACTTAACCCCTTAACCATGTAGTGTTAGGCCTACTTAACCCCTTAACCATGTAGTGTTAGGCCTACTTAACCCCTTAACACTTTAACCATGTAGTGTTAGGCCTACTTAACCCCTTAACCATGTAGTGTTAGGCCTACTTAACCCCTTAACCATGTAGTGTTAGGCCTACTTAACCCCTTAACCATGTAGTGTTAGGCCTACTTAACCCCTTAACCATGTAGTGTTAGGCCTACTTAACCCCTTAACCATGTAGTGTTAGGCCTATCGTCTATCGCAGCCAACGGCACGCACACACAGGCTGCAATCTCGGGGGGGAAATCATCGGATCAACGCAAGATTGGTAACATAGAGTCCTTACCTTGTCTATGATGTACTGCAAAAAGAATAATCCAATTATCTGATCGCCATTCCAAATATTGATCGCGTTGTGTGTCCAACATTTATCCACCAAAACACATGAATCCACGGTGCTCCAGTGTCCCCAATCCGTATGTTACTTATAACGTAACGATAAATCGAAGTGGTCTCAGCCTTAGTAAAAAGACTAAGAACTAACAAGTATGCTGCACCAAAAAAACAATCATGATGAAATTCCCAACATTCTAAAAGTCCTTTACCAAGGAAAGCATCTACTGTGGAGCTCACACAGCTGCCTCTGTTGATGTACGGCTCTGGTTTTATCTCCTGTGTGTTCGCAGAGTTCCAGTGAGGTGGTTATCTTACCTCTAGTCCCCAGTGATGCCTGCCTGCCAGCCAGCAGAGCATTTAGACAAGGGAACAGACATGTGGACAAAGGGATGGGTGAGAAACACTCAAGATGCTTCACTTCCTTCAGGCTGGAGAAAATCTTTCTTGAGATACTTCTTTGAACTAATTCAACCGCACTTTCCTACTTCAGGGTTCCGTGAGGAAAGACCTGGGACACATAAAGTACACTGTGTCGTTGTCACCACAGGTCTTCTGGCCTACGTTAGTGTTGGATGGTTTTTTAGGCTGTAACTGGGGCTACATATTAAAAGGCTTCTCCCTCTCTCAAGTTTGATTGATTGATTGAAAAGTTTATTAACAGATTGCAGAATGGGTACAGTACAGTACAGCTCAATACATACAATTGTTAAGGGGATGCAGACCAGAGAAAGACTTTCGACTTGTTTACATCAGGGTCCCCCATTTTCAATTCATCATAACATATATGACATACATGACATACAGATAGACAGTACTGCTACATCTATACATTTATGACATATCAGATTTGCAAATACAGTACTGTTTGTGATACAAAAGTGTCCAGAAAAGGAGTGTATATACATTTGGCATAGAAACTGTACACAAGTTGCTACCGCTAAGTTAACTGTATATTCTCGAAGACACTCTGATGTCACGAGACCGCCGCCATCTTGGTATAGGGGGACCATACGGATTCCTACCATCAAATCCATGCGTTGAGCTCCGTTTTTATTACATGTTTTATCACATTCTTGTTCATTTCATCACATTTTCATATGATTTGTCTTGAAAATATTGAGGCCAACATGGCATTTCACTATTTCGAAAGCCTTTCTGGTGATTCTAAGGCGAGATATGGGTCAAAGAAGCTCCCCCTGATTACCACGACCACAACACCAGAGCGAGTTAGCCGAACGTTAGCCCCCAGCCACTTTTTCCTCCGTGATGGTATAAAACTTGCGATTTGGATTTCTGTTTTTGTCATTAGTACAACGCGTAACACAGCAGCTCTTTGGCATTGTGAAGGACTGAAGAAAATTCCGCTTGATTGTCTTTAATTTGCCGCTTTAACGATCCGTTTCTCCACTAAATGAAGTGTACACAATGTACCAGGCGGGGCAGTTTCCCCCTACGCTGCAGTTGCGTAGCAACAACAGACAGTAAGTTGACTTCGAGAATCAGTGGGAGACTGCAACATGTCAAAAAGAACGGTGCACAGAGGGTTGAAGCTAATTATTAGATTAGATACATTTATTGTCATTATACAGCACAAGTACAGTACAATGAAAATACGTTTGGCATCCAACCAGAGTGTAACAGTAAAGTGCAATAGTAATACAATTATGTACAGGTGATTAAACTGGGTACAAAATAGATAAATTCGTACTACCGAGAGTAGCACTAATCAGATGTATGTACAGAGTTGTAGTATTAATATGTACAATGATACAGGTACTGCATAAAGACAGTATGGTCGTAGTCATACTGGCCAGCAGCGATATGTACAGATATAGATCATATAGTTATTATAGATAATATACAGATAAAAGGATTATGTGCAGGTAAGTACAGACAGGTGTGGAAAAATATATATGCGGTGAGAATAAATATATATATTTATGGTATATACAGCATTATTGTACATGCAATCATACAGAGTTATGGATTATATGCAGGTGTATAAGTAAGTATAATGCTTTGTCATATTGGAGGTGCTTCCTTGCTGTATGAAATACTCTTGCTGCAGGTATTGTGTTTTACTGTATTCCATCTTTTTTATGAAACTCAGCCAAATGTTAGAGCGTTTGCTGCTATGGCCCATTAAGTAAACAAGAGCCTCTGCTGCTCACATGCTTTGCTGATGCAACCACATAACCAGTGAAATGACGTTAGGTCTGAGAAACAGGTCCTGGCTTTATTTGCTCAATGGAGCCACTGGGCTATATGCAGCAGGGGGGGGGGGGGGGTTATGGTAGGGGTTGTAATCTTTAACTCACACACCGTGTTCGTAAATTCTCTTTTCCGGTTCGTATACATCTATTTTTAGTCGCAGATGCGAGTGAAACACTGGACCGGATCCAGACAAGTAGACGGTTGAAAGTTCTTTAAGAAGGTGGCTTTAGTTTCAACCCATTTCAGGTCAAGGATACACATTAGAATTCCAGAATAATCTCTACTGCAGGTAAGGAGATAACAGTGGAGAAAGTGAAACAGATGTGTCACTCTTTCCCTAGTATTCTCTCATTTGGATAATTACCTTCTAGTGAATTAAATTAGTGAAATTAAACTATTAACTGTTTTTCAGGGGATGTCCTGAGAACTCCTCAAGAACCACTGCTAAGACGAACATACTGCATCCGCTTATAGTGCCCATTCAGTCGATCAGCCAGTAGTTTACCAGGCCGGGGGGAAAGCCTATAGCCTAACTGAGGCTATTGTCAACATCAATTAACACCAGCTACATAATGGGGCCTCATAAATTCTCACCTATAGCTAGTGCAAGCCTGCAAACCCCTGTGACAACGTCTACGCTGCCATAAACTAACCCCCCTACTGTGTTGGATGGCTATAGGAAAGAACAATGGCTCTTTCAGGAGAAAGAGAGAGTGAAAGAGAGAAGAGCAAAAAAAAAGAGATGGTATCATTCTAGAAGGAGGAGGGATTTCAAATTCAACGTTGACCTGAGCAGAAGCACACAAAAAAGGTGCACTTGATTTAAGTTGCAAGACACATGAACACAAATTATTCTGCGTCCTAAACTCAATCAATCAAATGCATTGCTTTTTCATTGAAGAGTATAGCCTACACTTAAGACCCTTAGTTTGGTGTCTGGTCATCATTGGACAGAAGTGATTGAGATATAATCCATTTTGTTCTACTTTAGAGAGTTCCAACATGCCACTACTGTGCCAGAAGTGCTGAAAATCAAGAGACTTTGCTTTGATTTTTGACATAATAATGTGGTTCTTGGTATGGGATTTTAGCGTTGAGAAAATTCTCAGATAGCGATATCCTTTCATAGCTTGGTATTAGAGCATTCCTAGAAACATCACGCGAAAGACTGAATCAACTGCCGCTCATGTTCTGACCATGTATTTGAATTTACCCTAATTTATGTTGATCAGATATAGAGCTGGGTTTCCTCATCCATGGGTTGGAAAAAGGAGCGAGCCTGGAGAACCTGCATGTGTCCCCAGGCTGAGACAATCTGAGAACCCTGGTGAGAGTTGTGAATTAATCATTTATGAGTACTGGTGAAAAGGGATTTAGACTCCAACCTAACTGGAATGTTAGAGGTTTGACAGCTGGAATGCCAGAGAGAGAGAGAGGGGGGGGGGGGGGAGAAGCAACTGCAAGATATTTGTAATAGGCCTAACTAAGTAATGTTAACTTAATAGTATGAGCTCCACAAAACAGCAACATGTTGCTTTATGTTTGGGCATCAAAAACTCTCATATTACTTTGGACATTCATCCATACATTGACTACAGAGTTAAAATGCAAAGAGACAGCCTTGCATTTGACGGTATTCTCAGTCATACTGAATGCACACAGAACGAAAGAGAGAGAGTGTGTGTAGGGGAATGCTATAAGCGTGCAGAGGACCAATCAGGTCATGTGGTTCAGTCATGTGACCAAGTGTGTTGCCAGAGAGGATCATGGAATTACAGGTGATCAGTACCCCTCACACAAACATCTCTCTCTCTCTTTCAATTACTGAGAATGGAGGGTATTCCAACGTAGCCTGCACAAGCACCTCTGGGCTACTTCTGATCGTTCCTGGTGGATTCAGTCTGAAGGAGGATTGCCGTTACCCTGATAAAGTCCTTGGTAGAATAGACAAATGTAGTCTGCTAACATGAGAGGAAGATTAGTTCCGTTCCTCCCGTCTCACAGCAGGGGGGTTTCTCTTCTTGCCCCTAAGGGGCTTTTACATCTCCTCGATCTGATCTAGGGGTATTTGAGGCTTTGGGGTAGGGGGGTGATTATTAAACAATGTGAAATGTTTTCTGCTCCTGGTTACAATTTTCAATTAATTAATGAATCACTATCTTGCTGGATTCTTTCTTCATCTCTGCTACCACAGAACAGAACCGGCACGGTGGTGTAGTGGTTAACACTGTCGCCTCACAGCAAGAAGGTCCATGGTTCGATTCCCGCTTGGGGACCAGGTTTCCATGATGCCAGGTACTCAGGTGGGCGATCTCCCAGGCCTTTCTGTGTGGAGTTTGCATGTTCTCCCCGTGCTCGCAAGGGTTTCCCCCCCGATAAGATAAACCCAATGGAAAAACATGCACAACAGATCGCTAACGCTGTGGCGTCCTTGACGAAGACGGACAGGAGCACTTTGATTGGTCCCCGGGGCGCGGCTCACGTTGACGCCCTATCTGCTCCCGGCTGCCCATGGGGGGAAGGACAACGGGATGGGAAAAGTGCAGAGAGACATTTCATCGGCGACTCAGTGCATGTGTGTGTGTGTTCCTGTGGGTCGCTCATCTCGCGTGTGTGTGTTAAACTGCATGACAAATAAAGACTTCTAGTCTAACAATTATATTATATAACCACAGATTCTGTCCTCATCTCTGCTACCACAGAACAGAACCACAGATCCTGTCTTCATCTCTGCTACCACACCACAGAACAGAACCACAGAGATCCTGTCTTCATCTCTGCTACCAGACCACAGAACAGAATCATATATCCTGTCTTCATCTCTGCTACCACAGAACAGAACCATATATCCTGTCTTCATCTCTGCTACCACAGAACAGAACCACATATTATCCTGTCTTCATCTCTGCTACCACACCACAGAACCACAGATCCTGTCTTCATCTCTGCTACCACAACGAATGAAGGGACGTTACGGTCCTCATTATCTCTCTGTCATAACTTCCCCATGCTGTGTAGGATTGTTGACGCTGTTTTTCTCTCTGTTATGGATTATGGTGCAGATGTGATTTATAGGCCTGCTCTTCAGCCCTTGGTTTATTACTGATTCCTGTATTCTGCTCTAGTCTCTGTCACCTGACACTTCACAGCACTCTATAACACAACCTTCCCAGCACTTTTGCAAACATTTGCTTGTTTATCGCAAAAAAACATTTTGAGAGAAATCAAACGTCTTACTATCAGACTGGATTTGTCAGTGGATGAAACCATCGACGATTTAGAAGCGTTTATTGACGTGTTTTATGATAATATGTCGGCTAAAAAGGCCGCTGGACGGGAAAGAAAACGCAGCAGGAATCAGATGGGCTCTAGCGATACAGAGTATCCACTTCTTCTTGCAGAATTAAAAGTAATGCGTGAGTCTATGTCAACTATGCAAAAACAGCTGGAGAAGTTGGATCTTTTAAAAAAGCTAAGTGACGACGTGAATGAGTTAAAGGAATCGGTGGAATTCAATAACTCCCTAATTGAAGTCCTAAAGAAGGACAACGCTTCTCTCAGGGCTGACGTTATTAGACTACAGAAAGTCACAATCGAGCTCCAAGAAGACAACTATAAAACAGCGAATGATGTCCTGGATCTTCAGAACCGAAGCATGAGAGACAATATAATCATACATGGGCTTCCTGAACAAAGTGGTGAAGAAAGAGGAGGTAAGGGAGCTTACATAAAGTCGGAGCAGATCGTTCGGTCTTTCTTGGTGGACAGTCTCAAGATGATGAAGCCAGACGCAGACGCAATACGCTTCTGCAGAGTGCACCGTCTTGGACAATCCAAGCCTGGGGTCCAGAAGTCTCGTCCCATAGTGGCGATGGTAACTGAGTCCAGAATGAAGCACGCCATCATGGAGAGAGGCAGAGAGTTGAAACTAAAAAGGCTTTACCTTCTCGATCACGGATCAATATCCATCGGAGATCATGAGGAGACGACGTTTACTACATCCAATCATGACGGACGCCAGAAACAGCAATAAAAAGACCCGTCTGTTCATCGATAAACTCTTCATCGATGGACAGATGTATCGCAACTCCGACATCACATATTGGCTGACGGGTGGTGATGAAAAAGCACAGGCTGGACGCTAACGTGTTTCTTACTGCAGTAAACAATGGCGCAGGCTTGTGACGGTACACACGCGACGATGGTTGCTATGGTAACTATCCTCATTGAAAGTAACATCCCGTTCCAAGTGATGTCTGATGACCATGTATGTGTGTCCTGGGTTGTTGTGGTGTTTCTTAAGTATTTTTATAACATATGTGTGGTATTTTCTACATCATGTCTATGGGCAATTTACCTAAGGGCTTAATCTTTGCCCACATTAATATATGTAGTCTTAGGAATAAGACACATGAGCTGGCTCTCTTCTTACAGGCTAATAGGATACATATTCTTGCTGTGTCAGAAACGCATTTGGATGACTATCTGTAACTCTAGTATGGCTATAGCTGGTTTTACTTTATATAGAAAGGACAGGAACCGATTTGGGGGAGGAGTGGGATTATATATATGTGATCTATTTCCGGTAAAACTACGAAATGACATTGACATCAGTGATATTGAGGCCATCTGGTTGCAGGTACAGCTGCCACACCTAAAGCCCATATTGGTTGGTTGCTGTTATAGGCCCCCTAGCTCGGATAGCCGTTACTTAAATAGATTGTGTGATATGTTGGATAGGGTTACTGAAGAAGACTGTGAATTGTATTTATTGGGAGATATAAATGTTGATTGGCTCTCAGATAATTGTTATCTGAGTACCAAGCTGAAATCCATTACAAACACCTGTGGATTATTTCAAATTATGTCTCTACCTACAAGGATATCTGTTAATTGTCATGGAATCACCACTTCCAAATGTATAGACCATATCTATACCAATTGTTACAAAGGATCAGATTAAACCGAATATATATATTTATTGATTGATATATATTGCATAGTATTTGTATATCGTTTGATATCCCTTGTATATTCCTTGTACATATACACGGAATGTCCCTTTAGCCTAGTGCAGACCATAATATTTCATTCTCCTATTGGACAGCGGTCCACAGGCGCCAGGGACCAGCCTCCAGAGTCAGGTTCAAAGCCACCGTCAAGACATGTCTGTGCATGCCCGGCCTTGCCCAGGGATACGAGACAGAAATGGAGCTGGTACTAGTTTGTTCATCTAAGCGTATAAATACGGCGCAGGTGAATACAGAAGCACTTAGTCAGAAGTCAGAGTTACCCAATAAGTTGAAGCCTCACCCACGATACTCCGTGCGGTGAAGTATGGCCTGTTTGGCCCCAAATAGAGCATTGAGACCGCGTGCGAATTAATAACTGAATTGTCAGAGTTTGGCGCTATACCGTCGAGTGCGACATATTTCTATTAAGTCAGTAATAGTCTATTTGTGTATAGTGTATCGTGCGGCTAAAGTTCTACAGTGACCAGCATCACCAACGCTTTCTCGTACCAGCTAGAGTGCTTATCCAGGCTGGGCTGCTTTCATGGCGCTTTCACCCGAGGAGACCTAGACAAGAACCGTGTGGACATGTACACTGGATTAATCTACCCGACGACTACATAGCCCTTTGCGGCTGGATTATATTTGTTTTGGTCCTGTGATTTATGGAGCGGAGAATCGCCGACGCCTACACGTGTGGGATTTACCCTGTGAGGAGCCAGGTCGAGTCGGCGCCTCAGAGAGCCTGAGGCCGGCTAGCTTTCTTCACTGTGGAGCTACAGTCTACGGAGAACAGCTGTATTCGTCTGTGGATCAAGAGACTATTGCACCGTCTCCTGTACTTGGAGTCTCCTTAGTCATCGTTGACCAGACTCTCTACTACCGACAGATCCTCTACCCCTGCTGGCTTACAACCGGGGGGACCCTTCCAGTATCTCCCGCTATATATTACTAGTGTACCATAGATATAATTCCCGAAGATTCAGGTTGTATAATTACCTCCTGCGTAACCAGAGAATGGACATTCATTATTGATTTGCCTACGCATATTCCTTTGCCTTATATGCGCATCCAAAGTATAATAGATAAGTATATTATGTACCTTTTGCTGCAATAAATACTTGATTATACCTTTGTGTGGAACCGATTTCATTGTGGGAAGTGTTCATCATATTTATATATCATGTACTGTATGGCCAGTAATTAAAGTACATAAAGCGGTAGTGGTTTAATGATACCATACTTATCAATACAGTCAGGGAATTGTACCCCTCAGTTACAATTGGTCCTTCGAGCCGGAGGGTAACTAGTGTAATATTAATATAGTGGTATTAATATTGACATGGCCTATGATGAACACTCCACAAAACGGTTCTCCTAAAGTAGATCGCCCGCAGCGTAGACGGCAGACACCTCAGTACTTAGAGGATTACGTTGCCAATATACTACCTAGCTTTCTACAGACAGTAAACGCGGAAAAAGTAGATAGTAAAATTATGTCCGACCCTATCGAACGGGCCCTAGTGGGTTCTAACGTAACTGACCAAGCTCACGGTAGGGACCAGGAGGGACCCGACATGACTTTACCCCCCGCCAAGACCGAAGAAGTAGTCCCCGGAGAGCTCCAGGATAAAGACAGCTCTCCAGGGATGGAA
Organism: Notolepis coatsorum; assembly: GCF_963971535.1. NCBI lineage: Eukaryota > Metazoa > Chordata > Actinopteri > Aulopiformes > Paralepididae > Notolepis > Notolepis coatsorum. The sequence continues at coordinate 18,726,178 of NC_140169.1, forward strand.
CTCTACCCGCTACAAGAAGAGGAGAGCACCCCGGAGATGGATCTCCAGGACTCGCCACAGGAGAACAGATCTCCAACGAGTACTGCCAGGAGCGGATCACCTCAACCAGCGTCTTCCCCCAGCGAGGCGGACAAGATGCTGGCACAGGCATTCCTCGCCAGCCTAGCAGCCTCAACAGAGCGCGATCGACTCCAAGCACAGACGCTTAGTGAGCGCGAACATTCTTCCATGGAAAGAGAACGCCTTCAGGCGCAGCAACGGAGCGACGAAGATCGTATACGTCTAGAGATTAGACGCCTTCAGACGGAAGAGAATATGGTAAGGGACCGGGCCGAAGCCCAGCGCGCCGCTGCCGGTGCCCAAAGAGAAGCAGAGCGCGACCTCGCTCTCACCAAGCGCGAAGCCGAGCGCGACCGATTACAAGCGCAGATAATGGAGCAGCTGATCACCAGGGCAACACCCCCTCCCTCCGCACGGGGTTCCAGGGCCTCGTCAAGACAAGGGTCAAGGGCACCCTCCCCTACCCGATCAAGCGACCCTGAGCCCGACCACCAGAGAGAGCCTATACCCCCCTCCGAACCCCTTCCCCGACCGGTCCAAGTGAGACCCAGCTACAAGGAAGAAACGGTCTACACTGCGGAGAGGCTAAATAGACGACTACAGGATCTAGAGGACCTGCCAGAGGAAGAAGAAGAGGGAGAGGAGGAGAGTCAAGCCCGACAGCAGCACAGTACTCCACAGGACCAGGAGGTCCAGTACAGCCCAGGCTCTACCCCCGCGGCTCTGCGCTACAGACCCCCGACTCAATTCACGGGTGAGCTTGACGCACGACCAGCCCCGAGGAACAGCACCTGGATACGCGGGCCATGGTACCCAGCAGGTACCAGCCCACCAAGAGGCGTAAGAGGAGACTCGCCTAGGAGGCCTCTCTTCCAACGCTCACCGATGTGCCAGCCATCCATGGCATCATACATTGGCACACCGACGTTTCCGGACTTCACCCACGAGAACAGAGCACAGTACACGGAGCTACGAATGTGCTTAGAGACAATGATGTCCGATGTAGCTGATGAACCGTACAAGTATGCTATCCTACTGAAGCACCTCAAGGTGCCCCGAGCGCACAATATAGCGCTGGCCTATGCCACCTCTACTACCCCATACACAGCGGCTCTAGCAGCACTCGACCAAAGATATGGACGCATATGGGACTACGTAATACAAGAGATAAGGCATATTGACCGCCTACCCCCAGCCACAGACAATCGCTCACTAGATGACCTGTCTATCAAGGTACAATCCCTGGTAGGGATGCTGGGGGCGCAAAGAGAAAAGGGTATGCACGAACTGTACGCGAACTCTAATGTCGAGAGGATTTTAGAGAAGCTTTCGCCCGCCCGACAAGAGCGCTTCAGGCGGCAAAGAGACCACCGTGATCCTAACGGTCCCGAGCCATCCCTCCTAGACCTAGCCGACTTCCTGGCGAGAGAAGTCAACAGCCTACGGTTGGATACGTTCATGCGGAGCACCCCAAGCTCCAGAGAGGGACCTAGGAGAGCAAACGATGGCCGAAGATTGGTGACCGTCATGCACCAATCAGAATCAGTACCGAGCAGCAAGAACCACAGTACCCCCTCGATGAAAGAGAAGTGGAAGATGGTGTGCCCGTACTGCGAAAAGGAACACTGGTTGTCACAATGTGACACGTTCAAGAAGATGACCGCCGACGAGGTGAGTCAATGGATAAAGTCCAACCGACGCTGTTACCGATGTGCGCGCAGTCACATGGCAGCCGATTGCCGCTTAAAGAAGAGGTGTAGTCGGTGTGACGGAGCCCACCTAGATGTCCTACACGACAGTAACAGAAGAAAGCCTGCACCCTCAAGCAGCACAAAGGCAAGTGTTATGTACATTGACCCCGCCAGCAGCGGGGGCGCCCGGGTGCTCTTAAAGGTGGTCCGCGTAACACTGAGTTACCAAGATAAGGTCATGGACACTTACGCCGTCCTTGACGACGGGTCAGAGAAGACCCTTCTCCTCGCGTCCGCTGCGGCCCAGCTGGGGCTGCGGGGGAGCGAAAACCAGATGACGATTCGGACAATAAGAAGAGATCTAAAGACGATAAAGGGCGAGAATGTCTCCTTCACTATCGCAGCAAGCGGGCAGCCAGAGAGACGGTATAGGATTACTAACGCTTTCACCAGCCAAGAAATAGGCCTGTCGCAGTACACCTACCCCATCGCCAAGCTGATGGATAAATATGTGCACCTGCGTCAACTACCTATACCGCTCATAGACGGTGCCACCCCGACCCTGCTGATAGGCTCCGACCATGCAGACCTCATCGTCCCGATAGACCGGGTCCACACAGGGCCCAGAGGCTGTCCTGCAGCAGTCGAGACCCGCCTAGGATGGACATTACAAGGCCCCCTCGCTAAGTCTCTTAACCGAACAGCAGCCACTAACTGCCTCCACTCCAGAGTGACAGAAGAAGACACCACCCTCCTACAGCATGTCGAGAGGCTATGGACACTAGAGACAATGCCCTTTAAGAACGAAAAGAAAGACATTCGTTCCAAGGAAGACATTTACGCTATAGCCCTCCTCGAGCAGGGGACAAAGAGAGTCAAAGTCAACGGAGTGATGAGATACGCAACTCCACTCCTGAGGCGAGAGGGTATGCCTACCTTCCACGCCCCAAAAGAAGCGACGGAGCGGTATCTATTGAACACAGAGCGGCGCCTAGCCAGAGACCCCGCTCAAGAGACTGTGTACCGCGCTGAGATTAACAAGCTAATCACAGCGGGACACATAAAGAAAATTGACATTAAAGAGGCCGATCAGACGACCGAATCATGGTACGTGCCGCACCACAAAGTCCACCACAACGGCAAGGATCGTATTGTGTTCAACTGCAGCTACCAGATCGGATCACAAAATCTGAATAAAGAGCTCTTGCCCGGCCCAACACTCGGCCCCTCTCTACTAGGCGTGTTACTACGTTTCCGCCAAGACAAGGTGGCCATCAGCGGCGACATCAAAGGGATGTTCATGCAGGTGAGACTAGTGGAGGAGGACAAGCCCCTGCTGCGGTTCCTATGGAGAGAGAGGATCGGGGATGAGCAACCAGCCATCTATCAATGGGAAGTCCTCCCTTTCGGAACCACATGCAGCCCATGCTGTGCTATGTTTGCACTGCAAAAGCACGTCGCAGAGGACCCAGCAGCTGATGAAGAGGTCCGACAAAGTGTAGGAAATTGTTTCTACGTGGACAACTGTCTGCAAAGCGTCTCGACGCCAGAAGAAGCCGAGGCCCTTCTACTCAAGCTCCGCGCCTCCCTGATCAAAGGCGGCTTTGATCTCAGGCAGTGGGCCAGCAGCGACCCGCAAGTATTGCGCAGCCTCTCCCCCGAGGACAAGGCAGCAAGCAGCGAGACCTGGATGGCGACCATCCCAGGAGAAGCCCAAGAAATGACATTAGGACTAGTCTGGCGCTTCAAAACAGACTCGCTCCATTATAAACGCACACCCCTGACCAAGGAGCAGGGAAGGTCGACTGCACTACCGACCACCAGACGGAGTGTATACAGAACACTCGCCAGACAATATGACCCGTTGGGATGTATTCTACCTTACACCACCAGGGCAAAGATGATTGTAAGAGCGTTATGGGACAAGGACCAGGGCTGGGACGACCCCATACCCGAACACCTTGCATCCACATGGAGAGAGTGGGAGACGGAACTCAGCTCACTCCCAGGTGTCAACATACGCCGCAGCTACTTCCCACCCACAGTGAGGCCGGAGACGTGCCAGATGGACCTGCACGTCTTCAGCGACGCCTCCGAAGTAGCCTACGGTTCGGTGGCCTACTTGCGTGCCCGAGAGGAGGGAGGAGAAATACATACTGCTTTCATCCTGGCTCGCTCAAGAATAGCCCCACGAAAGCAACAATCTATCCCGCGTCTAGAGCTCTGCGCAGCCCTAGCAGGAGCGCAACTCGCCACGTTAATCCAACGTGAACTCACCATTCCGGTGCAAAGAACAATCTTGTGGTCAGACTCCACGACAGTACTCACATGGATCCGGTCTGATTCGTGCAGATACAAGGTCTTCGTGGGAGTCAGAGTCACAGAGATTCAAGATTTAACAGAAGTAGCAAGCTGGAGGTATGTGGACACAAAACACAACCCAGCTGACGTCATCACCCGGGGAATGTCCCTGGATGACCTCACCCGTCACAACCTATACAGTGACGGGCCAGAGTTCCTCAAGCTCCCGGAAGAAGAGTGGCCTACACCCACCCCACGGGAAGCGAGTAAAGAGGAGGCCGAAAACAAGAAATCTATGTTCTGTGGATTGAACACACTCGTCTCCACAGACCCCGACATAGACGATTGCCTCACCCTAGAGAGTGCGCAGCTAAAGACATTCCTGTGGCACCACCCAGAGGTTCAGCTCACTACTGACATTACAGCAGCTGACCACGAAGAAGCAGAACTTCTTCTACTACAACGAGCCCAGAGAGACTCGTTCCCCGATGAGCTAGACTGTCTACAGGGAGCAAAGCCCGTCCCATCAGACAGCAGACTGCTCCACCTAGCCCCCGAGAGCGACGCCCATGGTCTCATCAGAGTGGGTGGTCGTCTGCGGAGAGCTCCAGACTTACCGGATGACGTCAAGTACCCGATAGTCTTAAACAGCCGACACAAGGTCACAGAGCTGATCATAAAGAAATACGACGAGGATGTGCATCACGCCGGGGCAGAGAGTCTTCGCGGAGATCAGACGTCGTTATTGGATACTGCAAGGGAGAGAAGCAGTGCGGCGCTTCCAGCGAACCTGTCTAGACTGTCGTAAGTGGCGAGCGCAGCCCAGTATACCCCGGATGGCTGACCTACCTCCCTGTCGCCTCCGACTCGGCGACAAGCCTTTTCACTCCACCGGTATGGACTGTTTCGGCCCGCTGTATATAAAGAAAGGAAGAGGAACCGAGAAGCGGTGGGGTATTGTATTCAAATGCATGACCACCCGAGCGATGCATATAGAACTCCTTCCAACCATGAGCACAGACTCATTCCTTATGGCCTTCCGAAGATTCACATCGCGGAAAGGCAAACCGTCTATATTATTGTCTGATCACGGGACAAACTTCAAAGGCGGAGAAAGAGAGCTGAGAGAGAGCTTCCAAGCTATGGGCCCAGAACTTAAGACCCACCTCGCTCCATCCCAGATTGACTTCCAGTTTAATCCCCCGAACGCACCTCACTTCGGTGGAACTTGGGAACGAGAAGTACGTTCAATAAAGACAGCCCTGTACGCCGTGCTTGGGGCCCAGACCGTGGCGGAAGAAGTCCTAATGACAGTCCTCACGGAGATCGAGGGAGTATTGAACTCAAAGCCCCTCGGTTACGTCTCAAGTGATGTAGCAGATGTCGACCCAGTCACCCCCAACACACTCTTGATGGGGCGGCTGGACCCCGCGCTACCACAGACAATGTACAGGCCTGAAGAAGCGAACGGCCGAAGAATGTGGAGGTACAGTCAAGTATTGGCTGACAAGTTTTGGAACAGCTTCCTACTCCACTATCTACCGTCTCTACAGACCCGCCAGAAATGGGTGAAAGAGAGAGACAATTTGACAGAAGGAACAGTCGTCATGGTTATCGACCAGTCACTACCCCGAGCTATGTGGCCGGCTGGCCGCGTAAGCAAAGTGATCACCGGTGCCGACGGAAAGGTCCGAGCAGCCGAAGTGCTCGTCCAAGGACGGATCTACACCCGACCCGTGGCGAGGCTAATAGAACTGCCAAGGCTCCCCGATACTATCGATGACGACCATGACCCCATGACTTTGTGAACTGCCCGACCCCTCACAACAGACATCGAGTAGTGGACAGTGCGGTTAATCTGTCTCTGCTTAGCTAATTAGGTGGGACTAATTAGGGGGCGGCTGTTACAAAGGATCAGATTAAACCGAATATATATATTTATTGATTGATATATATTGCATAGTATTTGTATATCGTTTGATATCCCTTGTATATTCCTTGTACATATACACGGAATGTCCCTTTAGCCTAGTGCAGACCATAATATTTCATTCTCCTATTGGACAGCGGTCCACAGGCGCCAGGGACCAGCCTCCAGAGTCAGGTTCAAAGCCACCGTCAAGACATGTCTGTGCATGCCCGGCCTTGCCCAGGGATACGAGACAGAAATGGAGCTGGTACTAGTTTGTTCATCTAAGCGTATAAATACGGCGCAGGTGAATACAGAAGCACTTAGTCAGAAGTCAGAGTTACCCAATAAGTTGAAGCCTCACCCACGATACTCCGTGCGGTGAAGTATGGCCTGTTTGGCCCCAAATAGAGCATTGAGACCGCGTGCGAATTAATAACTGAATTGTCAGAGTTTGGCGCTATACCGTCGAGTGCGACATATTTCTATTAAGTCAGTAATAGTCTATTTGTGTATAGTGTATCGTGCGGCTAAAGTTCTACAGTGACCAGCATCACCAACGCTTCCTCGTACCAGCTAGAGTGCTTATCCAGGCTGGGCTGCTTTCATGGCGCTTTCACCCGAGGAGACCTAGACGAGAACCGTGTGGACATGTACACTGGATTAATCTACCCGACGACTACATAGCCCTTTGCGGCTGGATTATATTTGTTTTGGTCCTGTGATTTATGGAGCGGAGAATCGCCGATGCCTACACGTGTGGGATTTACCCTGTGAGGAGCCAGGTCGAGTCGGCGCCTCAGAGAGCCTGAGGCCGGCTAGCTTTCTTCACTGTGGAGCTACAGTCTACGGAGAACAGCTGTATTCGTCTGTGGATCAAGAGACTATTGCACCGTCTCCTGTACTTGGAGTCTCCTTAGTCATCGTTGACCAGACTCTCTACTACCGACAGATCCTCTACCCCTGCTGGCTTACAACCGGGGGGACCCTTCCAGTATCTCCCGCTATATATTACTAGTGTACCATAGATATAATTCCCGAAGATTCAGGTTGTATAATTACCTCCTGCGTAACCAGAGAATGGACATTCATTATTGATTTGCCTACGCATATTCCTTTGCCTTATAAGCGCATCCAAAGTATAATAGATAAGTATATTATGTACCTTTTGCTGCAATAAATACTTGATTATACCTTTGTGTGGAACCGATTTCATTGTGGGAAGTGTTCATCATATTTATATATCATGTACTGTATGGCCAGTAATTAAAGTACATAAAGCGGTAGTGGTTTAATGATACCATACTTATCAATACAGTCAGGGAATTGTACCCCTCAGTTACACCAATAATCCTGAAATGTGTTCCATACCTGTGTCTATCCCAGTTGGCTTCAGTGATCATAATATTATTGCTGTTTCCAGGAGAACCAAACTACCAAAGGGCAGGGCTAAAATTGTACTTACAAGATCCTATAAGAAATTTAGTGAGGAGGCTTTTCTTGATGATCTTGGTTCAGTTCAGTGGAAGGATGTGAGGTCTGTAGATGATGCTGAGGTAGCTCTAAATATATTTATGGATTATTTAATGACAATTGTGAACAAACATGCCCCTTTAAAAAAGTTCACTGTCAAAGCGAAATGTGCTCCTTGGATTGATAACTCTTTAAAGGACTTAATGTTGCAAAGAGATGAGGCCAAGAAGATTTCGTTTTTATCAGGTCTAATTGAAGATAGAAATCATTACTGTAAATTAAGAAACCAGGGCCCTCATTCATCAACGTGTGCGTAGAACATGTTCTATTTCCACACGTAAGCACAGAATTTAGAATGAGTGTACGCACAGGGAAGTCGGGATTCATCACACGTGCGTACGCAGGTTCTACGCACACCTGTCATGATGAATATGACTTTGATCCTACGTTTGAGCTCGTGCACTGTTTTAAGTATTTGCATACCAGAAACGCCCCGATTAACCATATACGGTAATGGAATACACCCATGAAATGTGGAAAAATGGACTAAGCCGAGGGAAGCGTGTCATGAGACAGGCTGACAGACGTGTACACTTACGGTGATGTCGGATATGATATCTATTAACCATTGCTGCCTGGGCAGCGCAAACACTAATAAATACCGCGCTGGAATATGACTGCCTTTTCCCGTGTTGTTTGATTAATACCCAGGGATTAAAGTTCTCCTCAATTTTATTCCAAATCGTGATGGATCTCCCGTCAATTCTCTACCTGCTGCATATGATTTCTAGAGGCATACTACAATCTATTTTGATGTCAGTATTGGGTAGCCTATATAAACAATAATACGAGAGCATATACAAGAACAATGAATCCTACTGCCATGTATGATGTAGCAGATACGCCATGTGTAGCCTGCCTATATGTGATCAATACAAACATGAACTTGAATTCCATCATGTCTGTGTGCGGGTCACTGCGGGAACTCACAAGGCTGTTGTCACAATGTAAATAAGAACGTGCACTGAAAAGTTACAGTATGTAGTTGGTTGATTATTTGTATGACAGTCAGTTAACCCTTGCAAAAAAGTATCCGTTTTATTTAATGAATTGAAAACATTCAGCATCGCCTTCCTCCCGGCATCCAGCAATAACATGTATCAGGCAAATGCGCATCGCAACATTGACTGAGTGGAATCCCTTTCTATTCACATAACTGCATTTGTGATGGAGCTTTGACAGCTACAGTAACAGTCTATTGCTCGATCCATCTCCAATATCACGATGGACCGTGCCGGTGGCAAAGACCCGAGGGTGGAGAGGATCTTGAATGAATTCCATCATCATATATATATGTTGTGTGTCTGTCCACTATGTTTGTTACTTTGTTATTCCCCCCCCCCTATCTATGTAAAGCGACCTTGGGTCTCTTGAAAGGCGCTATATAAAATGAAGCTATTATTATTATTGTTATTATTATTATCATCACATCTGTGCGGGAGCTCACAAATAGACTGTTAGTCTCAGTGAAGTTTCAACGGCGGTCATCTATTCTAACCAACAAATTGAAGTAGAAAGCATTTCGTGACCAATCTTATTTGGAAACATGACACACAAAATAATTTGCTTTTTATTTGAAACAATATCTAATCGCGTTTGGAGGTTGGTGTTTTGCGTCTGCCCCCCCGTGCCAAACAAGCAGGCCAACCTCTTGTTCGCGTGTGAGCCCGTTATAATTACACTACTGTCGCTATTTTACAATGAACTATAATGAATTACGGGTCATACAGAAGTTGAACACTAATGCACGGAAGCTTATTTCCGCCTTGAAACTAATGCAGAACTGAGGAGTGCTTATGCGTAGTAACGATATTCTACCACTGGGCGTCAGCTAAGTGTGCTCTGACCTGTGCGTAGACGTAAGCACGGAGTCAAGTTCAAGTTGAAATTGATGAATCCCACTCTTTGCTTAGAAATGATCGTACGCACAGGGTAAGCACAAATCTGTGCGTAGAACACGTTGATGAATGAGGGCCCAGGTTACTAAAATTAACAGATTAAGTAAGAGAACCTATTATAAGCAGAAAATCTCAGAAAGCAGTAGGGACAGTAAAAAACTCTGGAATGTACTGAATGAAATCATGGGTAAAAAATCTGCCCTGGCTTCGTTTGTGGAATCAGAAGGTGGTATTTATCTGACTAAGCCTCTTCACATTGCTGATTATTTTAATGACTATTTTGTAAACAAGGTGTCCAAGCTTAGGCAGGGAATGGATAATACTGTCAATAACAACTCTGATGTGTTGATAAAAGAACACATTATGAAGGATAAAAACTGTGTCTTTGAATTCCAACAGGTGGATATTGTGACTGTGGATAGGCTATTGCGCTCTCTACCAGTCTCTAAATCCACTGGTAACGACCACCTGGATAGCAAATTGTTGAGAATAGCTGTGTCTCATATCTCTGCACCAATCTGTCACATTTTTAATAGGTGTTTAATCAGTGGCATGTGTCCTTTGTTATGGAAGGAGGGAAAGATCATTCCACTTCCTAAAGATGCTAAATTACCTTTTGGAGGTCCCAACAGTAGGCCTATTAGCATTTTACCCGTTCTCAGTAAATTACTGGAAAAAATTGTGTCTGAGCAAGTCCAGGCCTACTTTTCAGCTAATGACATAACAACTGTACACCAACATGCATACAGGGCAGGTCATTCGACCAGTACTGCTTTGACACAAATGTCTGATAGTTGGCTTTCAGCTATCGATAGTTCAATGCTGGTGGGTGCTATTATGTTAGACTTCAGTGCCGCATTTGATGTGATTGATCACAATCTTTTAATACAAAAACTCATCTGCTATCGTTTTAATAACTCAGCAATTGTATTTGTTAGGAGTTATTTGTCCTCGAGGTCTCAGAGGGTCTATTTTAATGGTGCTTTGTCAGGCAGTAGAGGGTTAGAATGCGGTGTCCCACAGGGGAGTTGCCTGGGGCCCCTCTTATTTTCTATTTTTACTAATGATATGCCTTTTTCTATTCATCAGGCTAGTCTGACTTTATATGCTGATGATTCAACCCTTTATTATGCTGCAGCTACAAACTCTGAGCTCAATCAGGTTTTGGCTGGTGAATTGGACATTTTATATGACTGGATAAAAACAAATAAGCTGGTGCTTAACATATCAAAAACTGTTTGTATGCTTTTTGGGACCAATCAAAGATTGGCACGTAAACCTACATTGGTTCTACAAATTGCAGGTCAACCTATACATCAGGTTGAAAAAACTAAGCTTCTAGGCCTTTGGCTTGATAGTACTTTATCATGGTCTGATCACATAAACAAAACTGTTTTTAAAATGGGTAGAGCTATTGCTACTGCCAGGAAATGTGCACCATTCCTTCCATTTGCACTGTTTAATCAGATTGTTTGTGCTTTGGTTTTGTGCCACTTGGATTACTGTTCTGTAGTGTGGGCTTCTGCTTCAAAGCAGTCGCTAAATAGGTTACAAGTGGTACAAAATAAGGCAGCAAGACTCGTTCTTGGTTGTTCATATAGGACTAGTGTTGTTCAAATGCATGAACGTCTTAGTTGGTGGAGTGTTGAGAAAAGACTTTCTGCCAACCTTTTAATTTGTTTTCATAAAGTGATCACAACCCACAGTCCTAAATATATCACGGATAAAATAATTTACGCCTCAAATGTGCACATGCATTTTACCAGAGGGGCAAGTAGAGGGCAGATTATTCTACCCCATACAAATACTAACAGTATGCAAAGAACAGTTTTATATAGGGCTATCAGGGCATGGAATTATCTTCCAAGTGACATACGTGACATAAGAGGTGTAGCAAGCTTCAAAAATAAATTAAAATCTTACATGTAGCCAATATTGACAATGCTGAGATATGCAATATGTTACCGTTGATGTACATATTTAGATATAATATGTTTGTGTGTTAATGTTGTTGTGGTTCCTCGGTTGGTACGTCTTGCTATGTTGTGTTTCCTTATTTGGTATGTCTTGCTATGTTTTAATTGTATTATGTTTTAATTGCAATGTATATGTTGTAATGTTTTAATGTTGTCTCGGACCCCAGGAAGACTAGTTGACGTCTTGGCGTCAGCTAATGGGGATCCTTTGCTAATAAACAACAATAAAACACCACAGATCCTGTCTTCATCTCTGCTACCACACCACAGAACCACAGATCCTGTCTTCATCTCTGCTACCACACCACAGAACCACAGATCATGTCTTCATCTCTGCTACCACAGAACAGAACCACAGATCCTGTCTTCATCTCTGCTACCACACCACAGAACCACAAAGATCCTGTCTTCATCTCTGCTACCAGCCTACCACAGAACAGAACCACAGATCCTGTCTTCATCTCTGCTACCACACCACAGAACAGAACCACAGATCATGTCTTCATCTCTGCTACCACACCACAGAACCACAGATCCTGTCTTCATCTCTGCTACCACACCACAGAACAGAACCACAGATCCTGTCTTCATCTCTGCTACCACACCACAGAACAGAACCACAGATCCTGTCTTCATCTCTGCTACCACAGAACAGAACCACAGATCCTGTCTTCATCTCTGCTACCACACCACAGAACAGAACCACAGATCCTGTCTTCATCTCTGCTACCACAGAACAGAACCACAAAGATCCTGTCTTCATCTCTGCTACCAGCCTACCACAGAACAGAACCACAGATCCTGTCTTCATCTCTGCTACCACACCACAGAACCACAGATCATGTCTTCATCTCTGCTACCACAGAACAGAACCACAGATCCTGTCTTCATCTCTGCTACCACACCACAGAACCACAAAGATCCTGTCTTCATCTCTGCTACCAGCCTACCACAGAACAGAACCACAGATCCTGTCTTCATCTCTGCTACCACACCACAGAACAGAACCACAGATCCTGTCTTCATCTCTGCTACCACACCACAGAACCACAGATCATGTCTTCATCTCTGCTACCACAGAACAGAACCACAGATCATGTCTTCATCTCTGCTACCACAGAACAGAACCACAGATCCTGTCTTCATCTCTGCTACCACACCACAGAACAGAACCACAGATCCTGTCTTCATCTCTGCTACCACAGAACAGAACCACAGATCCTGTCTTCATCTCTGCTACCACACCACAGAACAGAACCACAGATCCTGTCTTCATCTCTGCTACCACAGAACAGAACCACAAAGATCCTGTCTTCATCTCTGCTACCACAGAACAGAACCACAGATCCTGTCTTCATCTCTGCTACCACACCACAGAACAGAACCACAGATCCTGTCTTCATCTCTGCTACCACACCACAGAACCACAGATCCTGTCTTCATCTCTGCTACCACACCACAGAACCACAGATCATGTCTTCATCTCTGCTACCACAGAACAGAACCACAGATCATGTCTTCATCTCTGCTACCACACCACAGAACCACAGATCCTGTCTTCATCTCTGCTACCACACCACAGAACCACAGATCCTGTCTTCATCTCTGCTACCACAGAACAGAACCACAGATCCTGTCTTCATCTCTGCTACCACACCACAGAACCACAGATCATGTCTTCATCTCTGCTACCACACCACAGAACCACAGATCCTGTCTTCATCTCTGCTACCACACCACAGAACAGAACCACAGATCCTGTCTTCATCTCTGCTACCACACCACAGAACCACAGATCCTGTCTTCATCTCTGCTACCACACCACAGAACCACAGATCCTTTCTTCATCTCTGCTACCACACCACAGAACCACAGATCCTGTCTTCATCTCTGCTACCACAGAACAGAACCACAGATCCTGTCTTCATCTCTGCTACCACACCACAGAACCACAGATCCTGTCTTCATCTCTGCTACCACACCACAGAACCACAGATCCTGTCTTCATCTCTGCTACCACACCACAGAACCACAGATCCTGTCTTCATCTCTGCTACCACAGAACAGAACCACAGACCATGTCAACAGAACCACCATCTACAGCTTTGTACAGAATGACCTGCAGGGGGCCCATCATGAGGGACTTCCTCCAGTAGATTCTCTTGAATAATGCACAGCATATTATCGATAGAAAAACCTACATACGCATGATTTAAAACAGCTTCCTTTGTGGTTTATTATTCAGCGATGATCAATCAAAGACAATTTCCAGTTAGGCCATTCAGTAAAGCTGACGAAGACCTGTTTCAGTCCTCAAAGTGAGCATCAATCCAGTCAAGTTTTTTTGTATTATGGTAGTTTGATGGTAATTTAAGTTTTACCATGATACAGCGATTGTATAAATAATTTACCATGGTACTGACATGGTAAAAGGCACGTATTACCATGGTACAACCTTTAGACTTCAATAATACCATGGTACCATACCATTTAAACAACAATACCAATGGTTTTTGGAAAACCACCATGATACTTTTGTGGAAATACTGCAATAGGTTTTTTCCTAAATGGAGGTTGAAAGTCCTTACCGGGAGTTCGACACTGACGTCTGCCCCGTCCAGCAGAGACACGCGGCAGGTTATGATAGATTTGGCTTCTCCGGCTGCTGGGATGTGTGTGATGGCGCGCTGAGCCTCTCTCAGCCGGGCCTTCTCTGCGTGCTTCCGGATGGAGCGCCGCCCCAGTGTCCTGCGCAGGAAGCTCAACATGGCGGCGGGAGGAAGAGGGGGCTTGGGAGGAAGGATACTGTACCTGTAGAACACAGACAGAAAGAGATATTATATAGGCCTGGCCTATAGACCTGCCACATTTCTGAAAACGATGTGAGTGATGAGTATTAAGATGTAATTTGAGAACCACTGATCTCAAATATCCATAGCTATAATCTGTCAATACCCTCTGGCCAATATTTTTCTGCTATTGATTTGATACCCAACTGTTTAAAGAGGCACTTCACCAAAAAATAACTCAAGATAATTTTACACATAATCTCACACACATCCAAAAACTGTTTTGCACACATTCATTTAGTTTGACAGTTATTGAGAGTAAATTTGTTTGAATATGGCCACCAGTGACATCATCGGGGACATTGAATCCTTATATTGTGTTAATTACAGCTCAATGAAATGATAAGGTCCCTATAAGACAAGGTATTGCGATTTGTATTCACATAATTGAATGGTGCTGCAATAAACACAATGCAAAGATTCAATGACCCCGATGACATCGCTGGTGGTCATATTCAAAATAATTTACTCTCAATAACTCAAAAAAATAAGGTGTGCAAAACTATTGAGGTTTTGGATATGTGTGAGATTATGTGCAAAATAAGTCTGCATTGTTTTTGGTGAAGTCCCCCTTTTAAGTTTAGTTTATATTTATAATTGCTTTAGGTGAATTATGTTACATAATAGCCTGGGATATGGTAGGTATGATATTCAATGCAGGAGGTAGTTAGTTTATGAGGGGGGGGGGGGGGTCAGAAGTAGGACTATGCCTGCTGCCCACTTTGAGTCCCAGGGCCATAGTTTAGGAAACCAGAGACACTTGGGTTTAGAAAATATGATAGATTAGATTCTTCTATTTCTATAAGGAATCTTAAATCAATTCCATGTGGAATTGGAATGTACTACTAACGTACTAATAATAGCCCAATACTGCGAGAAAAAGCCATGGCTTTTATATTGTTATAATAACATTAGAGGGGAGTCAGCCCAGTGACGTCAACTACAACAATTAACTGGATTATGTTAATTAACTAACGGCTATTTTACCATGGTTTTTAAATAGCTTTCGGCCTTTCGCTATCAAACGTTACTGTTAACATATGGTGACCGATAAATGATCGTTAGCTAAATTGGTCTAACGTTAGCTAACCAGGACTCCGAGCGAGCGAGCTTTTTTATTCATATAAATAAGTGAAATTTTTCATTAACCGGAGATTGCGGTTATACAGTAGCACCGTCCAATATTCCGTATCTCCTGTCAACATAGTACATCTAGCTACTGGGATGTTGAGAAATCCATCCATTCTATAAAGCTCCGGAACAAGGAGAGCAACAGGTTGCTATGGGATACGCGTGTTTTACTGCACAGATTGGCCGCCATGGACCGAAACATGATGGTGAAAAGACAAACCCCGTCCTCGTGTGTATCCCGTCTATCAAAAGAAGCGCCCCCTTAGCTCGCAGGCTAGCAGCTCGTCTTGTGATGGAAAGGACCCGACATACACTTGCTCCGCCAGACACTTGTAGATCCAAAGTCCTCCTAAAACCATACTTACAAAAGGCTCGCAGGTATCTACAGTGAAAACACGTCCACTTGCATTGTCCTCCTCGGTTAGAAAATAGCCTCGTATATTCTCCCCATGGTTGATGATTAGTTTCGCTGTGTTTTACTACCTCAATACCTACACTGGATCTTTTTTCCCCCAAGTCCCAACAAGAGTGGGAGGCAAGATTCCCCTCAGGATGTGACGTCAGGATAAATCCCTAACAATAGGCCATTAGCATTTTTAAAGGGACAACCCGGAGTGTGAGGTAGATGAATGAATGAAAACTTTATTTAACAGATTGCAGAATGGGTACAATACAGTACGGCTCAATACACACAATTGTTAAGGGGATGCAGACCAGAGAAAGACGTTTGTCTTGTTTACATCAGGGTCCCCCATTTTCAATTCATAGTGACATTTATGACATACACAACATATATGACATCATGACATTTATGGCATAGGGACATACAGGTATATAGTACTTTTGTTACATTTGTGACATATACAATATGCAAATATACAGTACTGTTACCCATAGATCCTGACAGAGTATATGTGTGGCCAAGTTCAGCTCCAACTCCATAGTGAAGTTTGCAGACGACACGGTGGTGGTGGGGCTGATCTCGGACAACGACGAGAAGGCCTACCGGGAGGAGGTTGAGGT
This sequence comes from Notolepis coatsorum, assembly GCF_963971535.1. Classification (NCBI taxonomy): domain Eukaryota; kingdom Metazoa; phylum Chordata; class Actinopteri; order Aulopiformes; family Paralepididae; genus Notolepis; species Notolepis coatsorum. The sequence goes on from NC_140169.1 coordinate 18,742,549, forward strand.
ACTGGAACGCTGGTGCCAGGACAACAGCCTGCTCCTGAACATTGGTAAAACCAAGGAGCTGATCGTGGATTATAGGAGAGGACAGCAGGAGACACACACACCACTGATGATAAACGGGGCTACCGTGGACAGGGTGAGCAGCTTCAAGTACCTGGGGGTCCACATCTCAGAGGATCTGACATGGTCAACACACATAGACACAGTCGTAAAAAAGGCGAAGCAGCGCCTCTACCACCTGAGACAGTTAAGGAAGTTCAGAGTATCGGGGAAGATACTCCAGTCCTTCTACTCCGGAGCTGTAGAGAGCATCTTGACTGGAAACATCACTGCCTGGTATGGAAACAGCACGGCACAGGACAAGAAGGCCCTACAGAGAGTGGTGCGCTCAGCCGAGTGTACCACAGGTATTGCACTACCAACCCTGCAGGTTCTATACAACAACAGGTGCAAATCCAGAGCCTGCAGAATAATGAAAGACCCCCACCACCCCAATAACAGTCTGTTCCAGCTGCTGAGGTCAGGCAGACGCCTGCGAACCCCAGCTACTAGGACAGAGAGGCTTCGGCTCAGCTTCTTCCCCCAGGCCATCAGAGCCCTGAACAATGAACACTGAGTGCCACAGAGCACTGAACTTTCCACACACAAGCACACATGAGCACACACACGACACGCACGCTGTGCACGCTCGCACACTAGCAGCCACTTTAACATGAGCAGGCACACACTCATGCCGCACACGCCCACACTTATGGCCAAAAGGAAAGGTCACTTTAAAAATAGCATAGCAACAGTAACAGTGTATTGCACTACCAAAGGATCTAGCATGTCCTACATGCTATGTAAATAACTATGTACAGATACCGAGATGTCCCACCATGTTACCTGCTTGTTACCTGTTTATTGCACAATGTTTTTTTTTTTATTGAATTCTATTATATGTTGTACCACTGTATTGCACATCGTTGCGGGCAAGACCACTCGCATTTCATTGTATACTTGTATGCCGTGACAAATAAAACTCTTGACTTGACTTGACTTGATACATATGATGGGGAGGGGACTGTACATTAGGAGGGGGTGGATGGGAGAGAAATATACATACGGTGGGGAGAGAATATATACATACGGTGGGGAGGAGACTGTACATAGGACGGGGTGGGTGGGAGAGAAATATACATACGGTGGGGAGAGAATATATACATACGGTGGGGAGGAGGCTGACTATTAGGAGGGGGTGGGGGGGGTTTGGACATTTACGGTGGCCAGTTTCGAATTGCAGCCTCCCGTAGGTGCTCTTTAAGAGCGGTTTTGAATGTGGGTAGGGATTCACATTCCGTTACAGCTTTGGGTAGGGCGTTCCACATTGATTGCGAAACGTGTTTAGTCCCTTGTTTGAGCCGAATCTGGGTTTAACATGATTTGTTGAGCTTCCTCTGGTGTTGTGGTCGTGGTATTCACTGACCTTTGGGAAGTATTTTGACATGTACATGGGTACCTTAGTCGTATAGTGTATCTTGTAGACCAGGCCCATTGCAAGTTGCTGTACTCTGTCGTCTACTCTAAGCCATCCTAGGTAGTCAAAGTGGGCAGGGGGGAGGTGGGTTCTAGGGGTAATGTCAAGTAGAAGTCTGACCAGTTTGTTTTGTGATGTTTGTAATCTTGTTTTTAGCGCCTTTGAGGTGCTTTGGTACCATGAGGTGCAAGCATAGTCGTAGTACCCTTGAATGAGTGCTCCTGCCAGAGTCTTCAGGGTATTCTTGTTTACCAGAGAGGAGATCCGGTACAAGAATCTAGTTCGTTGGTTGACTGTTTTTATTACCTTGGATGCCATTTTGTCACAGGAAAGATTTGCCTCTAGGATGGAACCTAGGTATGTAATTTCATCGTTCCTTGTGACAATATTGTCACCCACTGTAACTGAGAAGCCGTCGGTCTTGCTGAGTTTGTTATTTGGTCCGAAGAGAATGGACTCTGTTTTACCCAGGTGTAATGATAGTTTGTTATCAGCGAGCCAGGTGCAGATTCTGCCGAGTTCTGAGCTGAGGGTTTTTTCAACCTGTAACTTGTTCTTGTCAGAGACAAGCAGGGCTGAGTCGTCCGCGAACAGGAACAAGTTGCAGTCACAAGCTGACGACATGTCATTTGCATAAATTAGGAACAGTAGCGGTCCTAGTATGCTACCTTGTGGAACACCACAGCTCACTGTGAGGGGGGGGGGGGGATAGTGTACCGTTTACCTCCACCATCTGTTCTCTCCCCTCAAGGTAGGATTGCATCCAGCTCACTGATAAACTATCAAACTATCTTCACCATGGTGTAGATTTCACAGAGTCTCAGTCAGCTTGTACAGACAGGAGCATGACCCCATTGACTTTGCATTGGTTTGTGGTCAACATTCTGGAGCTAGTATGAGGAACAGCATGGATTGCGCTGACAAAGGACTCTACCAACACTGGTAAGTAGGGCTAGAGTTCCAAAAATCCGAACTGTCCCTTTAATCTGCAATGGGTTAGGTTAAGAGAAAAGCTATGTGCTGGTGTAACGTTAAGTTTAAGTTTATTTGGATCCCCATTAGACACAGCAGTTAGGCCAACTAATGAATGAATGAATGAATGAATGAATGAATGAATGAATGAATGAATGCATGAATGAATTATTTTATTTAGAATGTTTACACATACAAATAAATAAACATAAACAAATCATTTTCGATTTTCTTTTTACAAATAAACAAACGAAAAGGATAGGTTTGAAGCCGAAGGCTTATAGAGCAACCTACCCCTAATTCAAAAACAAATTCAAAAAAGTTAAAGTTTTCAAAATAATAATAATAATAATAGTGAGAAGATGGAAGTTTCTTGAATACAGTTTATTTACTGGCTCTGTTACCCATACTGTACAACTCTGAACTCTGTTGCCTACTCAATTTATACCTACCTACTGCTTTCACTGTCTACAACTGCCCTACACTGTAATCATCATAGTAATCATAATAATCTTAACTACCCACCTCATACTATATTCTACACATATACTCTGTATGATAGAATGCACAACAGTGCTGTATATACCGCATCATTTACATTTACCACATATATATATATATATCCATATCTGTCTGAATATACTTGCATATACTATCTATCTATACTATACTTACTTATACACCTGCATATAACCCATAACTCTGTATGATAGCATGTACAATAATGCTGTATATACCATATATTTATTCTCACCATATATATATCCACACCTGTCGGTACACACATGCACATAATCTTTTTACATATCTGTAGATACTATATTTATATCTGTACATATCCTACTCTTACTAGTTACGCTGCTGGCCAGTATGACTAACTAACTACAATAGTGTCTTTTTATACCTGTATCACTGTACATATTATATTACAACTCTACATACATCTGATTAGCACTACACTCAGTAGTACTAATTTGTATATTTTATACCCAATTTAATCACCTGCAAATTGTATATTACTATTACACTTTACTGTTACATTTGCACTCTGGTTGGATGCCAAACCTATTTTCGTTGTACTGTACTTGTGCCGTATAATGACAATACATTTGAATCTAATCTAATTTTACAATATTTTGGATTTATTTTATGAAAGTTCATGGACACTGGATCGTCATTTTACAACATCGCCACCCTCTGGTCAGTTGTGGAGCCATGGATTTGGATCTTGTAGCTTTAGTGGCTCTCAACCTTTTTCATGCCAAGGACCCTTAATTATTATATATGTACCCTGATATATAATCCATTGGCCTAACCTCTTGTGAATGAAATTATGAAATTAAACTATTCCCAATTTCTCCGGAGCCCACCTGGAATCCACTCAAGAACCCCATATATCTATTCTATTCACATAATATGCTGCTTAATACCACATGTATCTATTGCTATGTCCGCCCGCACATCACAATCACGTGAACTGTCTCTAACGCCTGTCCCGTCTCCCTGTCTCCGGCTGTCTCGTAGTGATGACTGGAGTGTTGGACGTCCCGTGATGAACCGGGAGGATGCGACCCTCTCTGCGCCACCCCCATGCCTCAAATAGATCCGCCATCAGCCCTATTTTTCAATCTTTATGTGTGCATGCTTACCAACGGTCTCGCCTGTTTTATTGCAACACTACTATCACCGACATCCAAGGGAGATCCCCCCTTGAACGGCCATTCTAAGGTTTCTCTCCTCCACATTGCCTGTGGTGCATTTTTCCCTATTGCTAGGTTTTAATGAGTTTTTCCTTACCTTCGCGTGGGGTATGTCTGAGAGTGTTGCATTCATTTATTTTATTTATTAAAAAAAAAATTGGACTTTGTGGTGTTTTTGTTTTGTTCTTGATTTATTGTGATGTTTCTTCTTGACTTGTTTAAAGAAGACGTGTCCGGCCCATGGGGACATTAACATGTGTTGTCGGGCCTTACAAATAAATTTTATTTGATTTGACTGGGCCAGATAGAAGACACATGTTGATTCTGTCTAGATACTGTAGGGCTCCAAGCCACATCCAAACCCAAGCCAATTTAGGGACTAGAAATTATTTATAGTTTAGAATTACATAAAAAATTTACTTGTGTGAATTCTATTTAACAGATTATATTCATCCGTTAAAATGGGTCTGGATATATTTGATCTGCTTTGAGATATCAACGCCATGTGTAAATGCTTCCAACAGTGATAGTCACTCTACCTGTTGACCTCTGGCCTGATAATAATGTAGCATTTATGACATTTTGGATGCTTTCCTCCCGGGAACCTTACAGTAACATACTGTACATGTATGATCTTGTTTTGGTATGGAGTGGCACCTTCATGCTACAGATGTTGCAGTTAAACACGGAATGGAATTCCTGTCAATAGATTTGAAGATATTGTTATGACGTGTGAGAAACAAAGAATGAGCTTCCTTCCTCAATATGTCAATCTTCTCAAAGTGCTCAGAGCTGACCAGAGCAAAGATATATTTGAAAGAGCTTTAGAGGCGCTTGATTTAACTTCCTCTATCCACTCAAACACCCTCACAGGTGCAAACAAAATCACAGTGAACCAAGCTCTCCTTGTGTGTGTTGTTTTCTTGTATATACTGAAAATGTGCTTATTTTTTTTATTATTTTATCAAAGACAGTGCAGTGTGGAGAGTGATAAGAAAAATGATAAATATTGTGAGCCACATTCAAACATCACAAGTGCGTGCGTGCGTGGTACAGTTTACACCTTAATCTGTGCTCCAGAGTGTCGTACTGTTGTAGGCAAGATTTTAATTTCAGTATAATTTCATTTAGAAGTTAACAAAATTACATAAAGTATAGAAACGACTTCTCAAATCCAGGCTTTCACTCTTCTCACTATTATTTCCTTACCTGCAGCATATAAAGACATGTCCTAATTTATATATTTTATACCCAGTTTAATCACCTGTATATTGTATATTACTATTGTACTTTACTGTTACATTTGCACTCTGGTTGGATGCCAAACTTCTTTTCATTGTACTGTATGATGACAATACATTCTCTTAAGACTGGACTCCCTGCTCCAAGTAATTTTCACGATACGGCTGACATTATAGTTTCCATTGTGGTTCTTTTTTTTAAACTTTATTTTTTAGCGTTTATCGCTTTTCTGGTCAAGCATGTCCACCAGATCCGTGACGCAGCACGGTTTTCCCCGACGCAGAAATAGCGCCGAGATATGCGGTGAGCTACTGGAGCTCCCCTCCATTGTGGTTCTTATGATTTATTTTATTTTATTACAATAATATCAAATATACTGAATATTCTCAGGTTGTTGAATCTGTCTTTTTTATGAATCTGTGCTACAATCACCTTAAAGCCTTCTTGAACTATAGAGGCCACCAAATTAAAGAAGTCTTGGACTTTTTTGTGTGTTTTATCTTCTATTGTTTTCTCATCCAGTGCATCATCCTGTATATGCAGCCGTGTGTCATGAATGACCAAACAAACTAAACAGAGTATTTCTCCTCTCCACCTGCAGCGTTGCCTCCGACCTCACTTTTACAGTGTGGACAAGCGAGGTGATCTGAAGCCACGTCTTCATGCTTTGACAGACAAGCTTTAATTGTTCACAATCTCATGGATGCGTCCAAAGCAACGTAAAACCACGATACCAGGGGACAAAAACACAAATAAACAAGCAATTGAAGACGACAAAGGTTTGTATGACAGTCTGAGGAGTTAAACCAACGGAATATATAACATTTTCCTCATTATCTCGTGTTGCATTGACACACACACACACACACACACTTGCCGTTAGTTTGAGCTTCAAATAAAACAAACTTGAAAATAGCATTTTTGAAATACACACCATTCCTGTCACATTAGTTATTAACAAACAAAAAAACAAAAAGAAAAAAAAACATTTAAACTCACAAATGATTTTCCCTTTTATTTTAAAGATTTTTTTTCATATACAACATTGTATTTACATTGTCTAGTATTATTTACACAAAATTAACAAGTGGCACTGTGTCATTTGAAGTTGTATTTTTCCTCTTTTTTTTGTTCCATACAGGTGTCATAAAAAGAAAAAAAAGATAAAAAAAAAGGAAAAATGTACTTTCTTTTTTTAAACACCACTTAACCCTTTCACTGCCACACGACAGAAGGTTAACCTTTTACTATCACACAACCGGCTGTCGTGTGGCAGTGAAAGGGTTAATGTTTTCTGACTTTTCTTTATTTCCAGTAGCACTACAACCTGCCACCCTGTCTTCTGCAAAGTGCTGTTCTCTCCCTACCTGGCTAGAACTGTTAAATCTTTACAAAAATACAACTCCTACCCTCCCACCCCCCCGAGGTCTGTAAATTACAAGGTTGAATCATAATTAGTTTAAATGAACAACTCCTAGGGCCAGTGTTCTACAGGACACTGCCTTGGCCACTTGGTTCAAAACTGGATCCTAATCTAGTGCTAGTCCCACGGTGGTAGAGGCTCCGTATTGCTGTTAAGGAAACTTGATTGTTTTATCATTGTAGTCTGCATCTGAATGATTCATTCGGACCTTAACCCCCCCCCCCCCCGGTCAGTGCCCCCAAAAAACAGACTGTACCCATTATGCGTTAACACACCACAACACTTTGAAGATGGAGATCAATGCTGGGACATTAAGAGATGGAAACCATCCGATAGTCCTGGGTAACCCATGTGTTCACACTGTTAGGCCAGAGTATATGTCTAAATTTTCTGATTAAAAAAAAAAAAAAAAAAATCAAAATGGTATTTGATTATCTTTAACTATACTGATGCCTCTGGGTATTATTTGCAAGGACATGATGTCATAATGACCCAGCCAGCAGTGTTGCATTTTGAGTCAAGTGTTACCGAGATGTTCAGCAAGGACCAACATATAAAGACATACGCCCCCAGGGGGCTGGATTGTGTTTTATCCTTTTTGATTATTATTCCAATATAGAATGTCAATCAATCAACCAAATCAATCAATCAAATCAATCAATCAATTTCCTGTGCGATAGTGTTAGTGTAGCATCATGCCTCTGTCAGAGATGTGTCGCCTGCCTCTTCTGAGCTACACTGCAGCTGGGGAGAGTGGGATCCAATGTAGGGGAAGAAAGAGAGAGAGAGAGAGATTTATGGCAGAACAAACAGAGGGTGGATTGAGAACATGTGCGTGGGCTCTGCTGAGATGACTGATGCAGCCCTGGGGAGAATCTGAAAGGGAGGGAGTGGTGGAGATTATGGGGACATGGCTAAATGTGGCTGCTGCAATATAGGGAATGAGCTAACGGTCGACACTGGGTTCCTGTTTAAGGCACCTACCTGCAAGCCCAAAGCATGATTCAGCTTTTTAACAACAACAAAAACAGCTAGAATACCAGTGTTTTGAAGCTCCACTGTGACTCGGAGACTCTAGTTTGCCCTGTAATGCATACCGCTTGAAGAGTTCAATTCAACAATGGCAGAGCTCAGATACGCATGTGCAGAGCCCAGAGAGTCTTTGTTGCACGTATAATGAAATGCCGTTAGAACACTTGGAGGGGAAAATAAGAGCTTGGGATGGATCAAAAGGTAGATGTACGAGAACGGGATACTATTCTACTATGTAGGAAATAGAAGATTGTTCCCGCTGTCGGATGATTGAGGTGGGGGGCATCATTTCTTTCTGAGTTATTGTATTGCAGACAAAGACGAAGCCTACATGTAGATCTCCAGACTAAAAAGGATTTATCCCGGCGTGGACAGTATCTGTGTAACATCTCTCTCTGAAGCTCCGATCAGGTCTGTGGCACCGTGACAAGTCACACAGCCATTCATTCCAGTTTATGAACAAGCAGGCTTAAGCCAGACAGCTAACTGCTGGACATGCCAGAGAGAAGGAGAGGGACAGCGAGGGTTTGGCAGACTGAGGAGAAACACACACACACACACACACACACACACACACACACACACACACACACACACACACACACACACACACACACACACACACACACACACACACACACACACACACGTTTGTCTAGTAAGTAGTCTACTGAAGGAGCTAATGACAGTTTGTCTAGTAGAGTCTACTGAAGGAGTTAATGACAGTTTGTCTAGTAGTCTACTGAAGGAGCTAATGACAGTTTGTCTAGTAAGTAGTCTACTGAAGGAGCTAATGACAGTTTGTCTAGTAGAGTCTACTGAAGGAGCTAATGACAGTTTGTCTAGTAGAGTCTACTGAAGGAGCTAATGACAGTTTGTCTAGTAGAGTCTACTGAAGGAGCTAATGACAGTTTGTCTAGTAGAGTCTACTGAAGGAGTTAATGACAGTTTGTCTAGTAGTCTACTGAAGGAGTTAATGACAGTTTGTCTAGTAGAGTCTACTGAAGGAGCTAATGACAGTTTGTCTAGTAGAGTCTACTGAAGGAGCTAATGACAGTTTGTCTAGTAGAGTCTACTGAAGGAGCTAATGACAGTTTGTCTAGTAGAGTCTACTGAAGGAGCTAATGACAGTTTGTCTAGTAGAGTCTACTGAAGGAGCTAATGACAGTTTGTCTAGTAGAGTCTACTGAAGGAGCTAATGACAGTTTGTCTAGTAGTCTACTGAAGGAGCTAATGACAGTTTGTCTAGTAGAGTCTACTGAAGGAGCTAATGACAGTTTGTCTAGTATAGTCTACTGAAGGAGCTAATGACAGTTTGTCTAGTAGAGTCTACTGAAGGAGCTAATGACAGTTTGTCTAGTAGAGTCTACTGAAGGAGCTAATGACAGTTTGTCTAGTAGAGTCTACTGAAGGAGCCAACAACAGCGGGTACTTAAACAGCCAATGAGAGAAGAGTACCTGAATCTATAACAAGTTACATCCCATGTAATATCCTATGAGTATTACAAACACCCACAGTAAGCCTGTAGCAACACAACACACACTTAATTTGATGCTGGATTTTGTGGATAAAAAAAAACTCAAATCATCAATATCAACATTATCATCATCATCACCACCATCATCATCAGTCAGTCTCTCAGTACTGAAGTGATTATTTGATTAAAAAAACAACATGTGCCTTAAAATGAGGAAGTACCATTGGAATAGGTCAGAAATAAAAAGGGACTTGGTTGAATTGTCCTCTCTTTGTGTTGTTGGCATCAGTTCTCCACATTCTTCACAGACATACTTTATACACAGAAAGACTGACTGAGTCGTGAACCAGTTTTGAAGCCCACCTCCAGTGACCTCACCTCCACGTACTCATGGTTGGTTTGGGGGTCACGTGGTATTGTGGTATAACCTGGTAGAGTGTACCGCTAGTTATAGGGGCACTTCACCAAAAAAACAATGCACATGATCTCACACACATGCCAAAACTCTAAACAGTTTTGCACACATTCATGACATCACTGGTGACCATATTCAAAATAATTTACTCTCAGTAACTGTCAAACTAAATTAACGTGTGTGAAACTGTTTCGTTTTTGGATGTGCGTGAGATAATGTTTTGAAGTGCGGCAGTGGCCCTTTAAAATCCACAATCTGATGGTAAGCACCAGGGGGAAACTGGGCCTACTTCCATGATACCTTTACCAGTTGTGACATGACCCGTCACTGCCTCCACACAAAGGTTTCTGCTCGTTTCGCAAGGCCACCAGAGACGGGGGGGGGGGGGCAGTTCTCTTTCAATTCAGTCAGTCCAGAATGTGGATTTCTTGGAATCTTCCGCCATTTTAAGATTTTCATTTCTAAATCACATTAGAACATAATCACACAGGTATGGTCTTTGTTTTCTTTGTTGTCGACTGAATTGAAATAGTTAATCGAATGGCGTTTGACCCCCCCCCCCCCCCCCCCCCCCCCAGCTTTTATGAGTCAAAAAGACTTTAATGAAATAGCTTAGACCTGCACTTCAGCTCAGGTTGCATGTCCACTGGGGGTCCTCTTTTTATAGCAGCGGATTATTTGACTCACTTTACAGTGGAAAGGGCTTGCTGCGGTGTGAGCTGAGCGTGTGATGATCTGCATGCTAGAGGTGGTGTCACTTCACTACAGAGTGCTGTTCTTCTTTACAGCAGTGTAAAGCTACGGAAGCGTATTGCTGCCACACCAGAAACAAAACAAAAAAAATATCAGTATCACGTTATAATGTGAAACGTTTATCGTTATAACAAGATGTTTTTCACGTTATAACAATATATGTTCACGTTATTACGACATACAAACTTATCACCTTATAACGTGAAATGATTTATGTTTTAAGTTAACGTGATAACTTATTGTTTTAACTTAAAACGTGATACGTTTGTATGTCGTAATAATGTGAAAATATATTGTTATAACGTGACTTCTATTTTATACTTGCTATACTTATTTTATACTTATCTATTTTTGTCTAGCACAGTCTCTGGAGCGTAACAGAAAGAAGCATTTTGTATAAAAGTATTGTACTTCTGTATGACAACTAATAAAGAAACTTGAAACTTGAACTTGATACTGATCATTTCTTTTCTGTTTCTGGAATCTGGTGTGGCAGCAATACGCTTCCGTAACCCCAACAGTCTACTGAGTGGCTTCTCGGTACAGAAAGAGGTAGCGAGTGGACATGGAACCTGAGGGTCAGGATAGCTCGGTAATTCAACATGCCAGTCCATTGGCTGTATTCACACGGTTGGGCCGCTTGGCTCTTATGTCAGAGCTCAGAGCCCGGCTGTGTGAATACAGCCAGTGGGCGCTCCGTGACGTGTGTTAGCTCAAAAGCAAAGCGGCAGGACATAGCGACAGACCCGGCCACAGCGTTGGGACACAAAGTGCTTTTGACTGCCTTGCCCCCGTCTGCCTATATGCCGTCAGAAATTTAGACGAGAAAGCAGAAGAAATAAAATAAAGAACAATAAATTAAAACCACTTTTCCCCCCCCACAAAAAGTAAAGAAAGAAAAAGCAATAGAAGAAGAAGTAGAAGAAGAAGAAGAAGAAGAAGAAGAATCACACTAGATTACTAGCTAACGTTTCATCGGGGAAGCATGAAGCTAGACTCGTACTAACAAACACAACTTTTTTTTGTTTTTGTTCAGTGGACAGGGTTTGACACAAACTAAAACACAATAAATACTCTTTCTGGAACACAAAAACAAAGATACTGTATATCTCTTTATCAGCTAGAAGGACATTGAGTAAAAAAAAAAAAGGGGGACAAAAAGGCATGTCTGTCTGGCAGACTCACTCGGGGCGGGAGGGGGGGGCGACCCACCACATTTTAGAGAAAAGAAAAGAATAGGGGGAAAAAGATGTCCATCATGGCGGTGGCATCGCCCGCTTCGTACATATGGCACTACAGTAACTCCATCAGCTTCTATTCTCATATGTTTAGTTCTTTTTGTTCTTTTATTTCTTTTTTTTTTTTATTTACCCTGAACACACAACGTCCCCTAACGGTACCTATTCAACACAGCTGGATTTCTCTCTCTCTCCATTATTATTATTAGTCCATGATTTTCACGTATATGTTTGTTTGTTTGTCTTTTTTATTTGTTGTTTTTTTGTCGGCGTAAAGTGCAACAGTGCTTTTGTTCTCTCTCCTCCGGCCCCCACCCCCGGCCACTTCCTACTGACCCCTGATGACCCCTAGGGGGTCAGGGGTTGGTAGTAGGTTCCGGGTCAGGGTTCAAGCTGGTCTCGCTTGTCACGCTGGTGGCGCTAGCGAGGCTGGGTTCCTCTACCTCCTCTTCCTCATCCTCCTCGTCCTCCTCGTCCACCACCTCCCCCACGTCCAACACCTCTACCTCGTCGTCATCATCGTCGTCGTCCTCCTCCACATCCAGCCCTCCCTCTAGCACCTCCCCGCAAGCCACCTCCTCTTCATCCACTGTCATCTCCACCCCTTCTTCTTCGTCTTCTTCTTCTTCGTCTTCTCTCTCCTCTCTCTCCACCTCCCTCTCTCGCTGCTGGTAGAGGGAGGCTTTGAGTGGCTTGACCAGGCCCTCCTCGTAGACCTTCAGGATGGCCTCACATACGAAACGGTACTGGCTCTGTCAGAGAGAGAGAGAGAGAGAGAGAGAGGGGGAGAGAGAGAGAGCAAGAGGGGGAGAGAGAGAGAGAGAGAATAGGGAGATGGCGAGAGAGAGGAGAGAGAGGGCAAAGAGCAAGAGGGAGAGAGAGAGCATGTGAGAGAGAGCAAGAGGGAGAGAGAGCAAGAGCACATTATTATAAGTTCATGGTAGAGCAGAACAGAACAGAGTAAAGCAGAACAGAACAGAGTAAAGCAGAACAGAAGAGAGTAAAGCAGAACAGAAGAGAGTAAAGCAGAACAGAAGAGAGTAAAGCAGAAGAGAGTAAAGCAGAAGAGAGTAAAGCAGAACAGAGTAAAGCAGAACAGAAGAGAGTAAAGCAGAAGAGAGTAAAGCAGAACAGAGTAAAGCAGAACAGAGTAAAGCAGAACAGAGTAAAGCAGAACAGAAGAGAGTAAAGCAGGAGAGTAAAGCAGAAGAGAGTAAAGCAGAACAGAGTAAAGCAGAACAGAGTAAAGCAGAACAGAAGAGAGTAAAGCAGAACAGAACAGAGTAAAGCAGAACAGAGTAAAGCAGAACATAGTAAAGCAGAAGAGAGTAAAGCAGAAGAGAGTAAAGCAGAACAGAGTAAAGCAGAACAGAGTAAAGCAGAACATAGTAAAGCAGAAGAGAGTAAAGCAGAACAGAGTAAAGCAGAGCAGAGTAAAGCAGAAGGCACCTCATGGTATCAAAGCACCTCAAAGGCGCTAAAAACAAAATTACAAACATCTCAAAACAAACTGGTCAGACTACTGCTTGACCTTACTCCTAGAACCCACCTCACCCCTGCCCACTTTGACAACCTAGGATGGCTTAGAGTAGACGACAGAGTACAGCAACTTGCAATGGGCCTGGTCTACAAGATACACTACACGACCAAGGTACCCATGTACATGTCAAAATACTGCCCAAAGGTCAGTGAATACCACGATCACAACACCAGAGGGAGCTCCACAAATCATGTTAAACCCAGATTCGGCTCAAACAAGGGACTAAACACGTTTAGCAATTATGCCACATCAATGTGGAACGCCCTACCCACAGCTGTAAAGGAATGTGAATCACTATCCACTTTCAAAACCACTCTCAAAGAACACCTACGGGAGACTGCAATTCAAACCGGCCCCTGTAAATGTCCTAACACAACCCCCTCCAATGTACAGTAAATGACCAAACTATGGTTGTCAATATTCCAATGTACAGTTTTGCTTGTACAGTTTTACAGTGTCCCCCACCCACCCACCCCTCCTACCCAACCCCCCCCCCCCACCCCACCCACCCAACCACCTCCAATGTACAGTCCCCCCGCCACCCACTCAACCCCACCCCACCTACCCAACCTCCTCCAATGTGTTTTGTATCACAAACAGTACTGTATTTGCAAATCTGATATGTCATAAATGTATAGATGTAGCAGTACTGTCTATCTGCATGTCGTGTGTGTCATATATGTTATGATGAATTGAAAATGGGGGACCCTGATGTAAACAAGACGAAAGTCTTTCTCTGGTCTGCAAACCCTTAACAATTGTATGTATTGAGCTGTACTGTGTATTGTACCCATTCTGCAATCTGTTAATACAGTTTTCAATCAATCAAGAGAGTAAAGCAGAACAGAACAGAGTAAAGCAGAACAGAACAGAACAGAGTAAAACAGAAAAGAACAGAACAGAGTAAAGCAGAACAGAACAGAGTAAAGCAGAACAGAACAGAGTAAAGCAGAACAGAACAGAACAGAGTAAAGCAGAACAGAACAGAACAGAGTAAAGCAGAACAGAACAGAACACAGCAGAACAGAACAGAGCAGAGTAAAGCAGAACAGAGTAAAGCAGAACAGAACAGAACACAGCAGAACAGAACAGAACACAGGAGAACAGAACAGAGTAAAGCAGAACAGAACAGAACACAGCAGAACAGAACAGAACACAGGAGAACAGAACAGAGTAAAGCAGAACAGAACAGAACACAGCAGAACAGAACAGAACACAGGAGAACAGAACAGAGTAAAGCAGAACAGAACAGAACACAGCAGAACAGAACAGAGTAAAGCAGAACAGAGCAGAGTAAAGCAGAACAGAACAGAACACAGCAGAACAGAACAGAGTAAAGCAGAACAGAACAGAACAGAGTAAAGCAGAACAGAGTAAAGCAGAACAGAACAGAACACAGGAGAACAGAACAGAACACAGGAGAACAGAACAGAGTAAAGCAGAACAGAACAGAACACAGGAGAACAGAACAGAACACAGGAGAACAGAACACAGGAGAACAGAACAGAGTAAAGCAGAACAGAGCAGAACACAGCAGAACAGAACAGAGTAAAGCAGAACAGAGCAGGCTTTGGATAAAAGCGTCAGCTAAATGACTAAATGTAAATGTAAATGTAAATGTGCAGAACAGAAAAGAGTAGAGTAGAGTAGAGTAGAACAGAGCAGAGCAGAATAGAACACAGTAGAACAGAACAGAAATGCGCAGAACAGAAAAGAGTAGAGTAGAGCAGAACAGAACAGAGCAGAGCAGAATAGAACACAGTAGAACAGAACAGAAAAGAGTAGAGTAGAGCAGAACAGAACAGAGCAGAGCAGAATAGAACACAGTAGAACAGAACAGAAAAGAGTAGAGTAGAGCAGAACAGAACAGAGCAGAGCAGAATAGAACACAGTAGAACAGAACAGAAAAGAGTAGAGTAGAGCAGAACAGAACAGAGCAGAGCCAGGCTGGGATATTGACAAACAACTGCAGATTCTTTGGTCAGTATTCACTGTCCTGACCATCTGGGTGTGGGAAGCGTCGCTTAAACTCCCCTCCGTCAACAACTACCATTGACGTGCCCTCGAGCAAGGCACTGCTCCACTGGACAGCAGAAGAGGTGTGAATAAAGACCATTATGAGGAAGTTCTCTTACTGGTGTCTGGATCATCATAGCCCTCTGGTCTCTCATGGTCCTGACGATGTCTAGAGGATAAACTGGTTGACCACATTCCATCAAACACAATGCCGTCTCCATGGTGATCAGCACCCCAGTCCGACCGATACCCGCACTGGGAGAGGGATGGAGATAGAGAGAGAGGGGTGGAGGGAGGAGAGGGAGAGAGAGGGAGGGAGAGAGGAGAAAGAGGAAGAGAGTGGGAGGAGGGGGTAGGATAGAGAGGAATTGATAGAATGGGAGTGAGAGAGGGAGAATAGAGAGATAGAGATAGAGATAGAGAGAGAGAGAGAGAGAGAGAGATAAAGGGAGTGAGGGGTTGAGACAGATAGACAAAGGCAGAGAGAGAGAAGAGACAGGGGGAAGAGAAGAAAAAATAAAGAAAGAAAGGGAGAGAGAGAAAATGAGAAAGAAAAGAGAGCAGACAAGGTGAGGCAACAAGCTGCATATCTGGACTGCGTCTAAAGATTCATTCACCGATTTCTTTCAATGCTCTGAGGTAGGGCTACACGGTATGCACAACATATGTTCCAATATGAGCTGCAATATACTTTTTTAAAGACTAGTTTTTAAGTCTATACTAGGGATGCACAGACATTTCGGCACTGAAAGTTTTCGGCCGAAAATGGCAAAAAAATGGCCTTTCGGCTTTAGGCCGAAAGAGTTTTTTCACCGAAAATATATCACCGAAACAGAAACAACCTAACAACCTCGCGTGTTGTTGTGATGATGTCGCGCTGTCGGGAGTCGCGCTGTTTCTATGTAAACTCTGCGCGCAACGCGTCCAATAAATGCGTCTTTAACATGCTTTTATATCCTTATTTACTATATGCCCGTCGCGGTTAATCACTGAGTGATCTAATATGCATATTATTCAGAGCGAGAGGGGGGGGGGATTGTGTTTCTCACATTGACGCTGTCCGTCTGTCGCGCGTCTACTGTGCCGAGTCAAGCGAGCACATTCAGCTGGGGACTAGAAAGGTGCGCTCAGTAGAGCACAGATGTCCGCTGCGCAGCCAGAGAAAAGATGGAATTAATGTACTGTATGCATTCAGAAGTGCTGAATAAATGTTTTATGGACCCATAATAGTGATTATTTATTATTTAAGTTAAGTTTTGCCATAATCATATATTTTTCCATAATCATAATGTTCCACAACATTGGTAAAAAAAAATCTATTCTATGAATCATTTTCGGCCTTTCGGCTTTCGGCCAACTGTTTTCTATTTTCGGTATCGGTTTCAGCCAAGAATTTCCCATTCAGTGCATCCCTAGTCTATACTGCCTTTTAATGGTTTGAAAAACATTCAGTAGTTGTACAATGGAAGATTGCTAGA